>NW_022145602.1:7433894-8033894 GCF_000002235.5 Strongylocentrotus purpuratus | reverse complement strand
GAGGTGAACCGAGAGTCCATGATTCGGGAAACTAGTGATCCTGGAGTAAGTGTGTGTGTACAACAGCTCAGCAGAATCCAGAATGAAGAGACGGCCCGTGTCCCGGGACTCTTATAGGCACGTCTTTGAGAGGTTGCCGACGGACGGACGCGTAAGCGCATCCAAGACACGTATGAACTTACGCGTCCGCGAAATAGGGTACAATAATTTGGCTTACTAAATGCAATTTTACAACAGTATTTTAATTTTTATTATGTATTCAGAACTGCATAAATAAATGAAATGATATATACAAACTATTAAAAACATAATACATTCCATGACCTACAAATTAAAGCTGTCTTTTTCTTATGAAGCTTACAATGAACAATATAAAGCTAGGGTATAACCAACATAGTATTGTAGTATTTTATTAACTAATGGATTGCTTTGATGAAATCCGAGTGCGGAAAAGTTTGAAACCTCACCCAAGTCTACCCGTTTGTGAAGCCGGATATATTCTCAAGGTCGCACGCATAGGCATTGATCGTTTTGTCTGGCCAAGTCGGAGGAAATATCGTATGCGGGTTGTTTGTTGATGGATGGGCGGCGCCGCTGTAAAGGGAGGCTTGGACGGGAGGACTTTCGCACGCATAGGCATTGATTATTTTGTCTGGCCAAGTCGGAGGAAAGATCGTATGCGGGTTGTTTGTTGATGGATGGGTGGCGCCGCTGTAAAGGGAGGCCCGGACGGGATGACTTTCGCACGCATAGACATTCATCATTTTGTCTGGCCAAGTCGGAGGAAAGATCGTATGCGGGTTGTTTGTTGGTGGATGGGTGGCGCCGCTGTAAAGGGAGGCCCGGACGGGATGACTTTCGCACGCATAGACATTCATCATTTTGTCTGGCCAAGTCAGAGGAAAGATCGTATGCGTGTTCAGTGTTTGTTGATGGATGACTGGCGCCGCTGTAAAGGGAGAACTCAAACACATATTATAACCATTATTTTGTCGAGGTCATAAGTGTATACATTATTATTTGATATTCTAATCTAATAGATTACCCCTTTTACTTTGACAAGTGCCCCTTTTTCAATTTAATAAATGACCCTTTCCCCTCTTTATAAGTGCCCCTCTTCAGGTGTAAGATGTGCCCCCTTTTTAACTCTGAAAGGTGTCTATTTTACTTTAACACACGCCATCTTCTCCTCTAATAAGTGTCCCTTTCACTTTCTTAAAAATGTCGTCTTTTCAACTCCGATAAGTGCCCGATCCAGATCTGATAAATTCTCTCTTTTACTTTGACAAGTGCCCTTTTCCTTTTGTATTAAGTGCATTTTACCATCAAAGAAGTGCCCCTTTCCACCTCTGATGAGTGCTTCTTTTAGGTATGAGAAATTTCCAATTTCCTTCTGATAGTGTCAATTTTTCCCTTTCTAATAACTGCCCTTTCCCCTTCTAATAAATGCGACTTTGCACATCTGATTAGTTTCCTTCTTACTTTTGATGTGATTGGCCTTTGATGAGTGCCCCTCATTTTTTACCTACATTTCCCACTGCTGCTTACAAATTGTGCCCTTTTGCGATCATCTAAAGTGACCTTTAGAAAAGCATGTTTATGCTTTGGATAATGCTTTGGGCGATGGCTTATCATCTCCGAGGGACTTGGTAATAAGGACCAATGCCTTATCAAAGGGCACTAGCGCATCGACCTGGTTTCGAACCCTACTGAGCCAATTATTGCACCTTCTATTTTTCAAAGAATCGGAGCAGCTTTGTGTAATAACTGGAAATGTTTTTCTTCAACTACAATGAAAGGAGGGAGGGGGCAGGGGGCACAATGTCCTTCATTTCATAAGAACGAAGTGTGCCCCTTTTAGAAATACATCCGTGCTCCTTTTTTTAAAGGTATTGCCTAGGCCAATATAATTAATTGACCATATAATTTTAGACCACTTTTGATTGTCAAACTCAACTCAAATGTATTTCCATTACCAAATGTCATTCATGTTTAAAAGACCGAGACATAATAACGATACGTGTTATATGACAAGAAGTTGTTATCATCCCTCATCTTCGCAGAAACAATAGACTTTACATTGCCTCCCTAACATTTGCCCCTAATTCAAAGCGACTGAGAGCAGTTTTTCCTTCAAAACTCGCTCGCCTTGCTCCCACACAATTATAGTTTATCTCATTAAGAAGCACATTGAAGGTCTTATTTATTATTTTATTATGAGATTGTGTTTAAAACCCCATCTAGAGAAGTTCGTCTAATAATGAAAAGTAATCGTTCGTAATGTGACCTCAAAAACCTTACAGTGTTTCGTCGCTTGCCTCGCTCGCTCGCAAATGAATATTTAGACCATCACACACAACAGCACAGTATGGTGCTAAAGCAATATCTTTGACCAAGTAAAGAGTAAATCTTGAAAATCATCCCTGGTAATGTATTAATTACGCTTTAGGATATATACATATATCGCTTTGATGTTTCTCGTTGTAGGTCTTCCAAAGAGTGCCCTTTTAAAATTGTTTAATGGTGCCCCCCCCCCCCCAATTTGAAAAATACGCTCTGCCGCCCCATTAATTTTCCTATGTTATTGTCTTGACTATATAGGCTTGTAAGAAATCTATTATTGCATTCTTTGTCTTTTGCATGTCTTGTCATGAAAGTGGTGTATACAAATTCAGTCTAAACTAAATTCGTACTTCAACCAATCCGTTATCCTCATTGATTTTCTTCTTTCTAAAGAAATAAGCAGGAAAATTAATATAATGATAGGATGCAATTTCAAATATTCTAATCTCAAGAAGAACTCTATTTTGTCACTCCCCTGTCTCTCTTCTTTCTCTTCTTTCTCCTCTCTATTATCTCGCTTTTTCCCTCTTCCCCTCTTCCCCTCTCTCCCTCGCACCTCTGCCTCTCACTCTAACTCTCTTTGTAATTATTTTAACATACTCCCCCGGTTGCTACGCTCCCTCGCATATGATACAGAATTTAACGCTAAACACTATTATAGATAGCTCACATTTCCGAAGGTTCGCTAAATCCTTCAGAATCATGAACCCTTTTAATTTTTGGAACTACAAACCTTTTATAATAATATAATAAAAACGTTTCATTTACCCAGGGTAGCCACTTAAGTTATGAAACTGCTCTTCCAGCGGGCCCTGCATAACATAATATCACTACCCTTCTCCAATCTAATATGATGAGCGCCTAGCTAGAAGGCAGAAGGCCCCATTGTTATAAGTCTTTGGTATGACTCGGCTGGGTTCGAACCTACGACCTCCTGTTCATGAGGCGGGCGCTCTAACCACTGAGCCACCATGCCAAAAATTCATTTTGAATAAGAAACCTTCAGATTGATAAACTTTTGGACTAAATGATCTTGGCAAATATTCACCTTCGGAAATCTTTGGGGAAAAAAAGATATGTAACCGATCTTGATGACTTCTAAGTTCGTGTGTATCTATAGCCTAATAAAGAAGTATAGTTGAACAAGAGATAGAATGATTAATTCTACTTTCCAATGATCCGCCCAGCATATATCTTTATTTCTTTTTCTCATTGAATACAAAGTCTTTCAAATCGAAATAAACTTAAGTTATCAGTTATCAAAACATCTGGCCAACCCCATCGGTCCTATCAATCATTATACGCGAACAATAATGATCAAAGAGGGCAGAAGAGGAAAGTGGCGAGGAATAATTCCATAAAAGGGAAGCCATAATCGGTTCGAGTCATCAATTCAGGAGCTGAACTCGCCCGCAACAAGCTGCCTTCAGAACTCTCTCATCAGATTGGTAAGCATCAGTTTTCTACTTGGTAGACTATTATTTCAGAACTTTTAAACCGATTTTTTTTTTTCGATAACATGTTTTTTGGCCCACTTCCAAACCTTGCTTCGTTTAAATGGCATATTACTTGTTTCTTTATTATTCACCAATACAATGCATATATTTTACAATCTGCCTTATAGGTTTAATAACTTTTAATTCATATCTTTGATGTTTAATCTTTACGCCTGATTTGTTATGTTTCCCATTGTATATTATAATCATTATATTATTAGTCTTCGGACTACAATCGTGTATCAGTGTAGGAAGATATCAATCATGTAGAGGTGTTGTGGTCCTGTGGATGAGTCAAATCAGGTCCGGATTACGTAACGCATCGTTGTTATGTTCGCACATTTCAATAGTTGTGGGACAAGTCTATTGATATACTTTATTAAGTTTGATGCTCACGTCAGTTGGAAAAATCTATAGATTGGCGCATTCTTTTAAAGTATTTCCAATACAGCGAGACTACTTACGAGACAGGCTCTGTTTTATTATGAATTAAATTTATGCAAAATTTGCATTTCACCATTCAGAACGAGATTTCTAATAAACGTTTTACATTTGTCATTTTGGGGGGAAAAATTCAAACCAACGGTGTTTCAGAGTTTGAAAGTAGCAAAATTCTACTCTATTCAATTCTTTCTATATTCTAGCAGTATATAAATAAGGACGAACATTTTCGAGGAATTCAGCACAGAAATCACGGACCCGGCAAGATTGGAATAACTCCCATTTCTCGTTTCCTTTGTTTTTCTTTTTAACCAAACAGAATAGTCTTTCACATATTGCAAGCTGCTTCCCAAGCTAAACAAGTGAAAATGATGATCAAAGTAGCTGTTGTTCTCTGTGCTATTGTGGCAACCAGTATGGTGTGCGCCAACGATTTTGAAGAGCAAGATGCAATGGACACTTGTAAGTATATAAGTCAGCCATGGACCTCAATGATTGAAAAATTTTGACCGCCCCCTTAAGAAGTCTGTCAGAAATTCCCTAAGCTATTGTCAGAAAACCTGTGAATTTAAGATATTTCGTTAACACATGATCTTGTCTTTCGACCCTTTAAACAACTTACTACTAGAACAAGACGAATACATCGTCTTCAAAAAAGAGCATTTCGAATTTGTGCCAATGCTCATTATCTAGCCCCTTCTTTACCTTTATTCCGCCGTTTTTCAACATTGAATGTGTATTATTCTAACTATCGACTGCTTCTTTGATGTACAAGTGTTTTTTTACCAAACTTCTCACTCTTTATATCATTCAAATATTTTGTTTAAATGAAAATGTCTATGCTTTCTCTACTCGTCAGCCAAATTTCATCTCAGCGATATATATTTCACTGTCACCCCCCCCCCCGGGGGGGGGGGGCTTTTGCTTTATCTTAATTACATCTCGTTTCTATGGCAACCATGCAGTGCTGAATCTGATGCTATCGGAGGAGGCTGCATCTCCTGATGACGAAGCCGTAGCCTTGCAGAGCTGGTTCACTGACGCGTTTAAAAAAGTCAGTAAAACTCTCCTTCCAGTCATCCACGCTGGACAGAGTGTATGCAAGAGGCTTGGCTATTCTCCAGAAGAAGCTCGTAAGTAGCCACAGAAATAGTATAATGAAAAGAAAAGAGAGAATAATAATGGTAGTAATAACAATGGTGATGATAATGATAATTAATAATAATATGTAGTAAATAATAATCAGTATTATAGCATTATCATCATCATCATCACCACCAATAGTGACCTCTTTGAAATCATGGCTGGTGTGCTTCAAGGTGACACGCTTGCACCTTACCTATTTGTAATAGTCCTCGATTATGCCTTGCGAACAGCTATAGACGGCCATGAAGAGGAACTTGGATTCCAACTGGAAAGAAGGAGAAGTAGGAGAGTTGGTCCGGAAATCATAACAGACCTAGATTATGCCGATGATATAGCCCTGCTATCTAATGAACTAGAGCAAGCCCAGAAACTCCTGAGCAGTGTGGAGACATCGGTAGGCAAGGTCGGGCTCCGGATGAATTCAGGCAAAACCAAGTTCATGTCATTCAATCACAGAGAGATCATCACTATAAAAACTAATGATGAAATTCAGTTGGAGAATGTCCCTGATTTCAAGTACCTGGGAGCACTGGTGGTGAGCACAGAAAAAGATGTGAAAGCTCGTAAGGCAGCAGCATGGAGAGCGTGTAGTAAGCTTGGAAGAATCTGGAAATCTTCTCTTCCCAGGCAGTTCAAACAACGTTTGTTTGTTGCTACAGTTGAATCTGTGCTGCTATACGGCTGTGAAGCATGGACAGTTACAACAAAGTTGGCAAAAGAATTAGATGGTTGCTACACCAGACTTCTTAGGACAGCATTCAACGTGCACTGGAGTCAGCATATGACAAATAAGGAGCTGTACGGGAATCTACCAAAAGTATCAGAAAAGATCAGGGAAAGAAGACTACGATTTGCAGGCCACAGCTGTAGGAACACCAATGGACCAATATCTCAGCTTCTACTCTGGAAACCTAAACACGGGAAGAAGAAACCTGGAAGACCTCATTTTACCTATACAGACCTACTAAAGAAGGATACGGGACTTAAAACTGTCAGAGGTTAAAGTAGCCATGCTGGACAGGAATGTGTGGAAGGCCATCACAGCTCGGGCAGTTGACCCGACTTAAGCAAGTAAGCAAGTGACGATACTATTAATTTGTCATCATCATTACTATAACTTGAAATAATTGAAACGTTTGGATCAAGTTTGATGTGTATAATATCCAACATATCGAATATTTGGAGCACTGGACTCATTAAACGGAAACAAGGAAATTATTGGTTAAAGATAATTTTCACATACATGTATGTAGAATGCTTAAAATCATTACATTGTGATTATCACAGTTATTTGTATTATCCCGTTCGCAGGAATTAATTGCTACTCCGCACGTAATAGATTCAAGATTCAAGATCGTTTATTTCCACTCATCATTAAAAATACAAGGACATATACAATTAAATACGGAATAATCACACATAAAATATCATACATCCAACAACAACAAAAAACATAACATAATGGGAGTGAAGGGATGAGCTAAAAAGGAGTATGGTCCTTATGCTAGAGCCCATCCCTCATAATATAATATAAAAAAAAGGCAAATTAAATGTTGTACGATTGGAAGCATGAAAAAATGGGGGAAAACAGGGGGGGGGTAAAGAGCCTGGTGAGTTATAGCACGTAAGATTCAATTGAATACATTCTATATTTTCGTTTAAAAGTTTGAAGACTTTGGCAATTTCTTAAATTTATTGGAATGGATTCCAAATATTTGGACCATCGAAAGATATTGACTTTTTCATTAAAGTTGTTTTAATTTGTGGTAAGTGGAAATTAGATGCATTTCTAGTTTCATAATCATGAAAAGTCGAATTCAAATTAAAATAATTTAGAAGTGCACATGGTATAGATTCATTTCGACACAAGTACATAAAGACTGCAATATGATATTTACAGATATCAATTATATCGAGAAGCTTTAATTTATAAAATATAGGTTTCGTATGAGCTCTGTAGTGTGAATTTGAAATTACCCGGATGGCTTTCTTTTGCATTTTGAGTATCCTATTCAGATTGGTTTGGCTTGTCATGGCCCATACTTCAGAACAGTAATATAAATGAGGAAGAATTAAAGTATTATATAAAGTTTTTAAAACACATTTTGGTAGAAATCTAAGTTTGTGTAGAATGCCAGTATTTTTTGAGATCTTGTTGGAGACAGCACCAGTATGTTCATTCCATGTAAGTTTAGAATCGATTTGTATTCCGAGGAATTTGTTTACAGATACACGTTGGAATTCATGATTATTCACCTGAAGATCAACCTCATTAAAATCTATTTTTTGTTGTTTTGTAAATACCATGTAGTTAGTTTTATTAACATTCAAAATTAATTCATTCAAAGAAAGCCAATGTAAAAGCTTGTTTATTTCATTACCAAAGTCCTGTTGTAAACTTTGAATATTTTTATGAGACATAAACACACTGGTGTCGTCTGCAAATAAGATATATTTAAATTTGTCCGATATATTGCACATGTCATTAATAGAAAGAATAAATAAAAGCGGGTCTAAAATAGAGCCTTGTGGCACTCCACATACAACTGTTTGTATAGACGAAATATTACCTTTAATTTTGACAAATTGTTTTCTGTTTGTTAAATAACTCTTAAACCAATTTAATAACACACCACGTAGTCCGTAATTGAATAATTTTGCAAGTATAATATTATGATCTAGATTATCAAAGGCTTTACTGAGGTCTAAAAACAATCCCATCATGACTTCCGATTTATCAAAAACTTGAGAAACTTGGCATGTAAAATCAGCTAAAGCAAAAGATGTGGAGTGGCCTGTTCGAAAACCAAATTGTGAATTATTCAAAATATTATGCAGATTCAAAAAGGAATATAAGCGATTATGGACAGCTCTTTCTAATATCTTAGAGAATACTGGAAGTAGTGATATAGGTCTATAATTGGACATTTCAGTTTTAGTTCCACTTTTAAATATAGGAATAATTTGAGCAATTTTCAACTGATCTGGTACGATCCCAGTTTGCAATGAATAATTAAATATTGCACATAATGGATAACAGATCAAATGTATAACTCTTTTATTAACCATCTTAACATCAACACTGTCAAAACCACTACATTTATTACTCTTTAATTTATCTACAATGTTTATTATTTCTCTTGGAGTGACTGGAGTAAAAAAAAAAAATTAAAAAAAAGCAGTAGATTCATTTTTCTTCAGATACTGTTTAAAAGCGCCAGTAGGAATATCAAGAGTTAATGTCAATTTTGGACCTATATTGATAAAGTATTCGTTAAAAGATCCACATATATCTGTATCATTATCAATAGTTTCATTATTATATTTTAAAGTACTCGGAATTTCATTTTTCTTAGACTTTGTGCCTAAAAGACCATTTATAATTTTCCATGTTTAGTATCACCTTTAGCATCTACAAAACAAAAAGATTATGTTTGAAATACTTATATTTTACATATTTAATTATATTTGTTAACTTATTTCTACACTTTTTGTATGCAGCAAGTCTATACGCAGTACGATTGTTCAAATATTTCTTGTAATATAAGCTTTTCTTTTTGTTCAGCTGTCTTAATAGTGTACATGTTCCACTCCCTGGGGAGTACATAAACATATACTGGCTGACAGGCACAATTTCAAAAGCGCACATGTGCTCCAATCCAAAATATATTTGATAAAGCGCCTTTTCCTTGCGGTTACAAAGCGCGGCACAATGTTTGGGCAACTTATAAACAAAAGTTAGTCAGGGGTTCAGACTTATATATTATGGACAAAGTGCACCCATGTGTTCCGGCGTCTGTTAGTGTCGAGCCTTGCCTAATCCAGCCAAATCAACGCTCGCATCGTTAGAAGTAATTGATCTTTATTTCATTCATCATAAACATATATAAAATACAAAACATAGTGTACAAGTTAAGGAAAACATTTGTAATAAAATACAAGAACAAAAATGTCATATGAATGTGGAGACAGCTAGGGAAGCCAAAGGGGTTTATTGGTGCTGCAACTGAAACATCGTACCGCGTACCCATTTCAATCCTGGATGGGGAGAAACTATGAAAATAAAATGAAAATAAAATGAAGTGTCATTTCGGGTATTGAACTCACAACCTTCGCATCTCCAGCGAGTGTTTTAAGCCCCCCCCCAAAAAAAAAAAAAATAAATAAAATAAAAAATAAAAAAATTTAAAAAATTTAAAAAATACCATTAAGGCCTTTCCCAAAATAGCCGCCCGGCACATTTTCCTAGACGTCCGGCCGGGCTTTTTTTCATGATGGCCGCCAGCTTTTATGTTTAATTTTTTTCCTAGAAAAAATATCCTTTTAGCAGTATGTTTTTCGTTGTTTTAAATGAACAGAAAAAAACAGGAGGCGTCAAGAAGGAAGTTGGCGGCGCGGGGACGCTATACATGATTCTTTTGAATATTTCGCCTGACCAGTCCCCTCTCCTCGTTTCATCATACTTTCACATTTCATGTTCATCTTAGGTGCTAAAATTCTGGCTGCGATCCCGGAGATGAAAGAAGAGGATCTCAGCGAAGAGTATCTTCAATCGATCTGCGCTGGTGCACATGCCCTTGGCCGTTAGACTCAGTACGTATTTTGAACAAAATATAACATGAAACAATATAATTATAGTGCAGATGTTCAACCAATGATTGTCCACTCACAGCTGGAGCTGCTTGATATTCATCAAATTTTGAAATTAGACTCAATCACCATTTTAAAACTTTTTTTAATGTAGGGGAGGGAGAGGGTGGTTGCGAGGGAGCGAATCAAAACAATGAATGAAGGCGAGTAAACGATCGAACACTTATAAACCTTTTACATGTATTTTGCTTTAACAATTTAAATACCTGTCAAGTTTGAGAATATAATATTGTAGACCTATACTTTATACGTTCTTACCCTGACAATAACATAAGATAGTTCTCTCAATTTAGATGTTCCAGCAGTATCAATTGATCAATAGTGATAAATAAGAAATACAATAAACATGTATAGGTCTATATGCTTCTTTCTTCTCACTGTGCCCCTCTCCCTTTCCCATTCTTTCTCTGTATCCCTTTCTCTGCTCCCCTCTCTCTATATCTTTCTATCCCTTTCTCTCTCTCCCTTTCTTCGTCTCCATTTCTCCAACTCTCTCTTCCCTTGTTTATGTCTCCCTTTCTTCCCTTCTCTCCCCTCTTTTCTCTGTCTCCCTTTCTCCTCCGTTCTCCCGTCTTTCTCTGATTCCCTTTTCTCCACAATTTCCTTATTATGTTTCAAACAAAAGATATTGTCTTCTTTTATTTCTCACAAAGGAAGGGACCGTGACAAAACTTCCAGGACACAAGATGTCGATTCTTTCTCAAGACGCAATGAAATAAAAGCAAGAAATTGTCATCTTCCATCGTGTTTTTGCAACTTCCTATAATTAAAATCTTCTTTATCACTCCTGTATTGTTTAAATCGTTAAACCTTGTTAATCCTCTAAAATTAAATAATTGTGATTGGTTTTCATTAATAACACATTTTTTCTGTTTCTTCCATGTTTGTATTCAGTATACATCTTTCAAATATATGTAGGGATAACTGTACATCAACCTTAACATCTAGCATTTTACTTCATCTTTTCATCATAGGATTCAAATTAAAAAATGTTCTCTCTTTTCTGCTTCTTTTTCCAAAAGAAAAGTACTAACAACAAAACATTGTAAGCATGGTATAAGGGGAATACTTAAATAGTATTAGTAATGATGCTGATAATAAAATTACATGAACTTGCAAAACAAACCTAGCGTGTTAATTTGGTGTATTTTGTTATATGCTATAAAATCAGTAGTGTATGATTATGTTGGCATACAGGGAAAATAGGAAAAACAACACTTCGATAAGAAAAAATGAGAGAGGCAAATATAAAACAAAGTGAAAAGGTTGAATAGAAGAATGAAGATAGAGGGAGAAGAGAGGGGGCACGGGAGAGCAGGGAGAGGAGCGTGAAAGAGAGAGAAAGAGGGAAAGAGGGAAAGAGCAAGGGAGGCAATGAAAGCGGGAAAAAAGAGGAGTGATAACAGAAGAGACAACTAAAGGCAGAAAGGGAAAGAATGAAAGAGAGAGGGAGAGAGCGAGAGATGCAGTGACAGGGGAGAATCAATAAATATGTAATTGAGGAGAATTTAAGATGGAGAGAAGAGAGAGGGGAGCAGAGAGGAAAAGGATAATAAGAAGGGGAGTAATGGACTGTGTGCGCGTGTGTGTGTGTGTGTGTGTGCGAGTGTGTTTTTTAAATGTCTTTTTATGTTCATGCCTTCTTCATGCATGCATGTTTCATGCTTTATTTGATGTAAATAGTAAAAATTCATTTGTATTATTTAGATGTGAATGTAAAATCATATTCTATATAATAATATTAACATGCAGATTATTTTATGTATTGGTGTTGTTATTGTTTGGTATTGTTATTTTTGTTATTGTTTGTGAAAAGCAATGGAGAAAATAAAATATCATTGAAAACTAAACAAAATCCACAATTTTAATTATCATTATTACTGCGTCACATTCTATCTAATATTTTAAAGCAATTTGGACCTACATTGTAAAGGTAAGTGCAGTCTTGTTTTATCATATTGTTTATTAAAACAAATCAAGAATCAGAACAAATAAAACGTATTTTTGAACACATAATTATCTACGGATAGGCAATCTTGGCAAAATGAAAAAAAGAACCTTAAACCGAAAAAATTTGTAAAGGATATTACTGAACTGGCATTATGGCGCAGATCCTAACGGCGCTTCGACTGGAACTTTCCGTTGAATGCAGATTTGCACTGCTGGTCACCGCGTGTTTTTCAAGAAATTTCTATAACGTTATACTAATAATCTAAATACAAAACAAAGTTCAGTCTATTCAGATGATATTTTTTGTTGACCACCTGTTTGCTTATGAATTTGATATCATAATGAATTATTAATTATATTAACTTAAATAACCTTACATAAGAAAAACATAACTGCATGTCGATTTATTTGTTCTGAATTCAAGATATTTGATGATATGTTCGTTTTTTATTTTGAAAAAGAGCCTCGTCATCAAGTCCTGTTTTTTTATTGAAGCAATGGTAATACTCATGGAGAGCTAGAAGTGGCAATGTGCCAGACTTTCTATTTTTTTCTTTTTAAGCTAATTTGAACTTCAGTGTAAAGGTAAGTGCAGTCTTTTTATATCATGTTATTCATAAAAACTTATCAATCAGAAAAATTATTATATAATTTTGTACACATTTCTTTTCACGGTTAAAAGAAATATAACTCATTCATCAGATTTTCCCGTCATTTCCAGGCAAGCGGTTAGCCCCCATTTAAACGATAAGTCCATTTTTTTTAACCATTAGGTTTTAATTTTTTTTCCTTCAGTAGATCCTGGAATTCAGTTTCTTCGTTGTTGTCTGCTCGTACTTCAAATTGAGCAGGTCAATGATCGTGGTCGGAGGGTACTTGTTGGACTGGTCGATGCACTCGAAGACGGCGTCGTTGTCGGGGTTTCCGAAGAAAGCGATGGACTGTCGGTCATGGTCGATATGATCCGCAGGAACCATTACGCTGTGTTTCTGGTAAAGAACGAAGACAGAAGACGATGGAAAGGACATGCGCGGAATTAACTCAAGGGTATTTTTTTTATTACTCCATTAATTATGTATCCTAAAGAAACCATGTTTGGATTACGTATTACGTTGTTGTAATATGTTTGCATTTAAGCCTATAGCAGCATAATTATAGTGACGTTTTTTGTGACATTTTTGTTTGTGTATAATTTCTTGATCCAGAATGCTATGAATTAAACATTAAACATGAGAAGGATACTGAAAATGGCCAAGGGATAGAGAGAGAGAGATAGGAAAGGGAGAGGATGAAGGAAAGAGCTTGAGAAAGAGCCTATTTTAATTTTTTAATAATTCTATCATCAAACGAAATGTCGTCATGCAAAGGGTTTTGAATCAAACGCTATCGAGACAAACCACAAAATGTGGAATGATTTTCGCGAAAGGGTTTGATGATTTTGCAACATTACCTCAAGGTTGTACCACACATTCCCCCGTTTTGACCGAGACCTATATTGCTATGCTAATAATACTTACGCAAGCAATGAGATTGTCCGAAGTGCACATCTGCCTAATTTCACCGATGTTTACAACCACATTGCCCTCTATCGGGGGTGCAGGAATCCACTTGCTATGAATGTTCTTCACCGGATTTTGGTATTTATATGAAAATGCGAATTATAATGTAAAACATTACACTAGTTTAAAACTTGGAAAACATTTCAATAAAAAATGTGTTTATAGCTGCTGCTTGAACTATAAGCCCTATTCTTGGAATGGTAAGACGGCAATCGTGCTCCAGGTCGTTTAAAGCTTTAGCGCAGAGGGCACGAAATGAGCTATGGTCTGTCTAGATGTCCTGGTTTGTCCATTCTGATAAATTACCTTGCTCTCATTGGTACAAGAAGCATTAAAAAATGAGCCTAAATTGGTGGGATGTGAATTGCAAGTACATTTAGGGTAACGATTTTTCCCAACCATTGGGTAAGTCATTATAATTATCAAAGTTCTCGTTCCGTTATTTGATACATTAGACCGATGTCTGTCTTTGCAGTATCAACAGTCAGGGACGGATCCACAATGAGGGCCCGATGGGCCAGGTCCCACCTAGCCCCCAAAACAAGTAACAAATTGAAATGGTTACGTAAATGTTACCTTTTTAAACAAAAAACTAAAGCTGCCCCCTCCGCCCGGCCAAAAAAAGATTACAAATAATTGTTTTTCTTCGCCCACCGTTTTATTTGTTAGTCCTCTTACCCCCCCCCCCCCCCCCCCACCCCGCTTATTTAACGGCTGGCCGATTCGCCGCTAAATATTTTCTCACGAATCGCCCCCCCCCCCTCCCCTCTCTTGTAGCCGGCTGGATCCGCCCCTGTCACCAGTTATCATTAACGCTAAAGGAAAAGGGCGAAAGGGAGATTGAGGGAAGAAAAAAAAGAAAATAGAGAGAAAATAAAGTAAAGGAGAGGAAGATAGATGGGGGAGAGAGAGGGGAGAAAGAGAAAACTGTGGAACCAACTACCTACTGCTGTGCAGACTGCCTCATCTGTTGACCAGTTCAAGAAACTACTCAAGTCACATCTTTTCTGCTAGAAATTACTTTATTACCAGCCTACATATACTTTGCTGAACTCTAAGAAGTGTCTAACTTTTGTTTTTAAGTGGCCCAAACATTGTCGAGCATGTGTGCAGCGCTTTGTAACTGCAAGGAAAAGGCGCTATATCAAATATCTTTTGGATGGATGGATGGAGAGAGGAAAGAAGAACATGACACTGAAATGTACACAAACAGATTACATTGTGCCTATGAGTTGGCACAGGAAGTGCCTACGGAGACTTCGGACAGTCAGAACAGCAAAGTTGTATGAAATTGTCTTTGAGGAAGAATGAGAGATGATTCCTAACGAACTGAAATTATATGAGATGTGTCTATTTCAAGTAGACATTTTGTACAGTTCATATCGCCTGTGACGGCCATCTTGAAGGTTGTTAATTCTTTTAATACTCAAGAGCGTCCGGGAGCTCCGCGCCCTAGGGGCACTACTCCTGTAACCCGATAAGGGACCTAAGGTGCACTACTCCTGTAAACCGATGGGGGACCTAAGGTAGCCCCCTGGTACAGATTCGTAAAGATAGCTGTGGTTCCCCTGGACCTTATTCAATTCAACCCTTTTTTATACTTTCATTCTTCATTATTTTTCAGTCCTCTTTTTCGCGGCCTATTAATGACCCTTGCCCTCATAATATTTTCGTAATTTCATCGATTAATGATAATACAAAACAAATTTTATGAAAAACAAAATCATGATACAGCTTTAGCTTGCTATTTAGACAGCTTTTGACTATCGACCTAACTACCCTTCATCAATCAATGTTGGCTAATTTCAGATAATTTTGTTGATTTATGATTGAACAAAACAAATATTTAAAAAAATCAGAACAAATCGTGATACGTAGTTAGCTTGGTATTTCTGTGTTATTTAGACAGCTTTTGACTATCGATCTAACTACCCTTTATCAATCTATGTTGACTGGATGATGAACATGTCACCGCGTGTTTTTATCGAACTTCTTTGACGTTATACTAATAATCTAAATACAGAAAAAGTCCTTTATAATTTGTTTATAAAGGACTTTTTA
This sequence comes from Strongylocentrotus purpuratus, assembly GCF_000002235.5. NCBI lineage: Eukaryota > Metazoa > Echinodermata > Echinoidea > Camarodonta > Strongylocentrotidae > Strongylocentrotus > Strongylocentrotus purpuratus. Next base: position 8,018,248 of record NW_022145602.1, on the reverse strand, counting down.
GATGATATTTATTTTAAGCACCTGTTTGCACATGAAGCTCATGTTATAGTTTTTCACAAACCATACTAACTTAAATAACCTTACATTAACAAAAACGTAACTGCATGTCGATTTTGTTTATTCTGCATTCAAGATAATGATAATATGTTTGCTTTTTATAACGGAAAGAGGGAGGAAAGATAAGGTACATGGAACGTCTATACATCGTTAGTAGCACGGAAATAGAAAGGATAAGCGTATGTATCTCGTATATAAAGTATTCAAAGCTGCCATCCACTTCCATCCGCTTTCATCCGCTAGGCTTCCGATGAACATCCGTTTAACATCCCCGCTACATACTACCCACGTCCGTTATTTTCCGTTCTGTTTTCGCAAATTTTCGCAAATTTTGTCCATTTCTGGAGCGGATGAAAATGGATGGAGCCATAAGTTGTGTGTCCATCGGCCAGTGGGACCGGGCCACATTTGCGACCGACCGTTAAAATATTTGTGAATGGTTGGCAGTAGTTCGGCTCATGATGGTTAATTATAAACAACTGGTCAGAGATCAATCATTATTCATGTATGCACCGGCGCTACATCCTATGATACACAGGTGGAAGTATTTTGTGAAAGAGAACAAACAAAAGGTATTCGTTAAGCACTTTTACAGTGATTATTTTAAAATGCACAAAGTGGGACGTCTCCATCGTGTAAAAGATCTATCGATATTTGGGATCATTTTGTACAGGTGCTATCTCCAAAGTGGTTTATTATGAAATGAACTTTTTTCCGGATCCATACAAAAAACATTAGCATACGTATCAGACTTTGATAAATAGTGAGGAAATGACGTCACAAACTGATAACTACATTTTCAATTTGTGTTGTGATCTCCATTGTTCATAGTTTTACATATTTTTTTCAAAATTTCATAACTTTCTTATTAGTTACATGATTTTGCTCGAACTTTTTTTGCTTGGTTTGTCTGATTTTTGTGCTTCTATTGAAAGTAAGCTACTTTTGGAGTGGACTTGTCCTTTAACCTCTCTGTAATGACAAATGAGTGATGACAATACAACCACAGAGACATTGGCCCGAATTCAGAAAGGAGGTTTGTCGCCAAACCTAGGTTTATGTGCGTCATATGATGCGTTTCGACTCGTTTCAAACCTAGGTTACAAATCTTGGCTTGAAACGCGTCGAAACGCGTCATTTGATACACATAAACCTAGGTTTGTCGACAAACTTCCTTTGTGAATTCGGGCCATTAAGTTTTTGTGCGTTTACTTAGTTAATACCCTGGTTTTGGTCATTAAACATTAAATGAATTTTAGTAAAGGTAAATATATAGCAAATGGTGAACAAAGTATAAATCAATCATTTAAACAAAATCTTCTTTAGGCTACGACAACAATCATTGCTGCAAGTAGTATAGGCGCTGGAGTTGGAGCTGTAATATTTGGACCTGTTGGGGCGGCCGTAGGCAGCGCGATTGGCTGGTGCACCGGCAAACTTGTGGTTTTGGTCGTAAGTGTATACAAGTCATGACTTTTTCTTAATACAATATATTTTCGCTATCCTCGTTAATGTCAAATATATTATACTAAAAATTACATACTTTCAAAATGATTTTTTATCAAAAATCACATGTATTTTATATATTGCAATTCATTATGTATGATTGATACACTGACCGTATACTTTTTAGTAAATCATCTTTACTTTATTATTACTCGTAAGTTGAAGTAAAACAACATTGCAAAGGTTAAATTATATAAGTCACGACGTGCAGGCGTGTACCAATTACTTGCAAGGGACAATTTTTCCTCCTATCGATTAACATTAAAACAGGCGCTTTATAGAAACTTTGATATTTGACTACAATCTAGTTCGACCATCAAAGTCGCTATTAAACGCTAATGCAGTACGTCAAATCTGTTTGATTCAAAATAGCTCTTTGTAATACAATAGAACACATTTTCCATCAATTAACCCTAATAAGGCCGGGGGGCATTATGGCCCCCCCCCCCCTCCATAATGTTTCTGATTGTTCGAGAACGCATATGGATGGCGCCTCGCCGCTCGCTGAATTTTTTCTTTAGAGTCTTGCGCATCTTTAAAAAAAAAAAAAAAAAATCGGACCTATAGTTACAAGGTCACGTGACCTTTTGTCTTTGCATGTCAGCCCGAAAATCGCTCATTTTTGTGATTTGTGTACAAAACATATGGAAATGTCATTTTTCCTAAAAATAGATCAAACATTGGTTATTGGGTCTTGTTTAAAGTTTAGGTGGTTGTTTTGGGTGACAAAATAGTTGAATTGTAGGAAAACATGAAAAAAACAAAAAAACAATAACATACATAAGTTAAAAAAACAATGAAATACATAAGAAATTATCCAAACAAGAGATAACATAAGGAATAAGCTGGCTCTTCCAATTTTTTTTGTCGTATTATTGTTCAAAATGGTCTAATGAATATATGTAGTGAAAAAGAATGCTTAAATATGAATAATATATGATTTATGGGTAAAAATGTGATTTTATGACGTTATTTGCATAAATTACCATAAATATGCAAATGAGTGATTTTTTTTCAAAAAATTGAAATTATCACATTGTTCTATACACTTCACTTGACATGCGTGCAAATTTTCGCGGAGATCGGCCGTTTCACGGCCGAGATCTTAGGGGGGCCATAATGCCCCCCCCCCCCGGCCGTAATAAGACTTCAAATAGCCCGGCCTTATTAGGGTTAACATCGTTAATATAATACTCCGCACGGCATGCACCATATGCATAACAGTATAAAACTTTGACATTTTACCATGATTTATGATACCTTTAAATGTATGAAACACTTGAATGATTTAAAACAATTTAATATAGTAAACATCAGAAGTAATACACAGTACGATCATATGATCATGATTGAAATGGCAATTGTTAATGTTATCATTACTGGTACAAATTATTACAGTGTTTGTAGGAAAGTTCATACAATTATTATACCAACTATTTTTACATTTTATCTACCTTTTTCCAAAAAATCAACAGGGCAAGGAAATTGACGACTCAATCCCTCCTGAACCTCGTGACAAGAATAAATGACTTCTGACAGTAGACGAACATTAATCTATAGTATTAGTTGGTTAGTTGATATCAAATTTCAAGTTGGTTATATCTGCACTTCTAGTCTAACCAACAATATGACATGAAAGAGGACAAAAACAAGTTATTGTTAAAGGTACTTTGAGATATTTCGCAGACCCTATTCCCACTTCACCCCCGAGAGGGAAAAGCTGTCTGAATTTTGACCTTTCGAAATCCCTAATTTGAACATGTTGAAAGTAACACTTCTTAAACATATATATCCGCCAACAAGCTATACCTGCAACACTCGCACGCTCGCAGCACTTCCAAATACCTGCTTCCTCTGATCGTATAGAGAAAAATGTGTGAAGAAATAGTATTAAATGTTAGTTTGGTAGATTATTTTCGATAATGACATCCATAGTTTTGTTGATTAGATGAAACTTCCGCTCTAACTACTTAAGAACTATTCCCCCACTCTCAAATGAAGGACTCGTGGATGCCATTAATAATTCCTTTGCATGTGTCATGTCTGCTCTGTTTGGATAATTTCGAGGCGGGGAGGGGTGGCTGGGGGAGCATAGGGATGGGTTTCCAATGAGGAAGCTCTACAAATAACAATTATGAAAAGAACCAAGAATGGACATGCAAATGAAACCCCCAATATAACTCACTTCCTTGGTTTCCTTTTTTCATTTTGTACTAGTACCGACTTGAACGATGGGCACAAAACACACAATACGGTTTCTTTTAGGATTGCACGACACATACACAACAATTTTGCAAAATTATTCATTTTCGGTCTTGATTAGCTATATGACAACGTTTTTAAAACATCAATATCTAAGTTTTACACAAGCAGTGTTTTAATAAACTCCAAACTTTTGGTTTATATACATATATTAACAAGTCGTGTAGCTGGACGGGTTGGTTATACAAACAGTTGGCTTAAAACAGTTAATTGAAGAAGTTTACGTGCTATAATTCCCTTTTCTAAAGACTTGATATGTTCGGCAATGTTATACAGTGCGTCCCAGAACAAACGAAACCGAGAGTTATCGATGTTTTATCATAACTTAATCACATTTATAATTAATATGTGTCATTTATTAATTATTAATCACATTTATAATTAATAAATGACACATATTTGGAAAGCTTAGAGCCTCCTCTTTCATTTGATGCAACTCAAATGATGCATATTTCACGCATGAGTGATTAAAATTAATTTGAAGAGAGGAAACTGAAAAATCATTTGGCGGACGGTATCTGAATTTCAAAGAGAAAATCACATTGCATCAAATAAAAGAGGAGGATCTAAGCTTTACAAATATGTGTATTGCCATAGAAATTTTGCATTTGTTATTGATAACAAGTTTTATTAAACAGGGCCCAGATCTAAGTTGTTTATTGAAACGATTTCTATTAACCTTTCTGCATAGGCTTTTCACATTTTTGCTAAGCGTAAAATTGTACAGTATGTGTATTTCATTTCTATATAGCTTTCCTTCGTTTTCCGTTTCTATTCCTGGATTGTATAGTTGGTATCAATGATGTTGTGTGTATATTAAGCATTATGTCTTACCATTGTTAGTACAATTATTATTATCATAATTATTTTCATTTTTGTTTACAATAAGGAAAGGGAAATGCTTTGAATGGCTTTAGAATAATCTTAGAATTAAGAGAAAGTTTTCTATGGTTTTTATCTGTGTTAAATCATATATTTTATGGATGGAAATGATTTGAATTGAATTGTTAAAAGAAGAACAATACCGCTATCGCAACTACTTTTGAGATATTAAAGCTAAACTTTAGTACTGGTAATGCGATTGCATTGTGAAAGAAAAGGTGTGGAAAGGATCAGAAAAAGTAGATCATGTAGAATGTAAGTATTGGTGTGCACTGCAAGGTTCTAGAGTCATCAAAATCATAATAAATTTGACCGAGTTTTGGTAAAGTAACACGCACCGTACACAAAAAGCTATACATGGGACAACACGCATGTTGTCGGGGCTGGTACTACCTTGATTTCCTTGTCTTTCTATGCTCATTACTCAGCCAGTATACATTTTCTTCCAAAATTGTTTGGCACATGACATTTATTTGTAATCTTGAACATTCGGTGTAAGTTTCGTTTGATTCTGTGAGAATTCATTTTCTTTTTTTTACCAGTACTGGAGTTTCTCTTTAACCTAAGGCAATTCCAATAACCTTGGGCGTCGCCTATTGGAATGAGTGAACATGACAATGACCTATTACGGAATCCGAACATGATTTCTATGTGACATATATAAAATAGGATACTGAAATTGCCCTTGTGGCGATCTTTCGAAGATAGTTGCGTTCCGTTGAATGCAAATATTGCAATCCTTGTAACATGAATAGACTCGTTGTAATACGTCCAGATTATGTAAACAGTTCACTTTCACAATATGTTTTGAGGCACATGTATTTGATATTTTTATCTGCAAATATTGTGTGTACAACTACAACCAGGCGCGTACGCAGGGGATGGGGGTTGATTTTTTGTTTGTTTAATACAACAAATACAAATTAAAACAATTATGCTAATGGATGACTTTTCAAAATGTTGGGACAAAAAAAAATATTAAAAAATATGTCCTCTACCCCTACCACCCCCCCCCCCCCGATTATTCAGCGGCTGGCCGAGTCGTTGAGAAATGTTCGAGACCGAAAAAAAAAAAAAGGCTGAGTCGTTGCGAAATTTTCGGCCCGATTTAAAAATGTTAACCCCCCCCCCCCCTTGAAAAAAATCCTGCGTACGCTACTGACTACAATTGTACGAACAGGGACTGGTAGGAGGCTACTTAATATTTTGTCTATCAGCAATCTACATAAGGCCAAATAACAAAAATGAAGTGTTTCTCGTCCCCGCCCCCCCCCCTTTTTTTTTGGCCGCCGCCTCCTTTACAGAAGAAAAGGAAAAAAAAAGGGCCTGTGATATACATTTTGTTTAAATAGCTTCTAAAGTGATACAAATCATTTGTTTTGTCATACATTGCATCATTATACTCACATAGCACAATATCTGTGAATTAATAGGCTCGGCCAGCTATAATTACTATGGCAGCCATCTTGAAAAAAATGGCAAGGAAATTTCAGAATAGTAATGCCCTGCCTCCTCCTTTTTTTTTAAAGTCCGGACGAGAAACACGATATTTTTGTTATTTGGTATTATTCTGTATCATTGTAACACAATCATGACTATGTATAGTGTGTATATTTAGCGTACATTTGTACACAAATTTAATTTCTTGCTTAGTCGTACGTGATAACAAATTGAACATGAATATAAAATATACCTTATGGCTACAAGTGCCTCATTCCATCTCCCCAAACTTGCTTTATTCATCAAATGCTGTCGTTAAACTGAATTCACCTTTCTTGATATCTGACATTCACCAGTTAAGACAGGTGGTTAGGCACATCAGCCATCACTAAATATAATCATTAGAAAATGTACTCACTCCAAACAATTGAAATACATTGGACAAAATATAAATTCCATTTCATGCAAACAAGGGTAGAACACAAAGATATTTAGATCTTGACTTTAAACAAAAACACAAATGTATTTAATACTCAACCCCAATCAGGGCCCTTTAACGCAAAGGATATTTGATTTGATTTGATTTGATTTATTTACCAACAGCAATACATTCCATACATTTTATATAATAATTACATATACAGAAAGAGAAACTATTGGTTGGTAAAAGGGGCCAGATAATAGCACATGTGCTAGTCGAGCCTAACCCCTTAAACAGCTAAACAAAGTATTTTGTTACAAATCAGTTTAGAGAACGTAACAAAACAAAAAATAATGAATTTACTGTTACAATCGATACTTAGACAAAACAAGAATCAGTACTCAACAATGTCTTACAATATACAAACTAATAATGTAAAATATGAATTATGAATTGTGTACACTTGATATTTCATTCATGACTTATTCAACAAATGACTTGTAACAGAATTCCGAAACCTACTTCTAGACCTTGTCAGTCTGACATCAACAGGTAATCTATTCCAAAATTCACTGCCCACAAAAGACAATGAAAATTGACCTTGTGTCGTCCTTAATTTTGGAAGACGTATTGTCCATCTTCTTTTTGTCTTGTGGAATAGCTATGTTCTATAATGTCACAATACTCTATCAAAATATGAGGCAAATTGCCATTGACTAGATCAAACATGAAAGTAGAAATTGATAACTCATGTAAATTATACACATTTAGGATTCGCAATCTTTTAAATAATGGATCTGAAGGAGTTCTCCATTCACTAAATGTTATGGCACGAACTGCCATTTTCTGTGAATATAATATACTTCTTAGGCTAGTCTTATAAGTGCTTCCCCACATCTCTATTCCGTAAGAAATATGTGGTTGTATAAATGCTTTATATAATAATATCAAAGTACGGCTAGGAACAAAGTGTCGCAATCTAAATAGCACTCCAACTTTCTTTCTAATACACTGATTTACAAAACGAATATGACTCTTCCAAGACAAATGTCTATCAATGTGAACCCCAACAAAAGTGGCAACATCAACCTCTTTAATTTTCTCGCCAGCGATTTTTAGTTTACCATTTATACCTATTTTTTTCCTCCTACTACATATTAACATGAAATTATTTTTCATTGAATTGATTGTAAGTTTGTTAGCAGTGCACCACATATGTATCTTCTGTATGTTGTTATTCACTTCATTTACATCAATTTCACCCTGGTCAGCAGAAAAAGTATGAAATTGATTGGAGTCATCGGCAAATAGCCGAAAATTTAAATAATCAGTAACAGTTGGCAAATCATTTATATAGATTAAAAACAGAGTTGGCCCTAATACTGTTTCTTGTGGAACACCACATCTTATCTTTTTCCTTTCTGATATCGTTTGACCACACTGAACAAACTGAAATCGGTTACTGAGATAATCCTTAACCCATTCTAGAGGTAACCCTCAAATGCCATACCTAGATAGTTTACCTAGTAATATATTATGATTAATTGTGTCAAATGCTTTTTTTAAAGTCGATGAACATACCCAGAGTTACTTTTACCTGATCTATAGATTTCAAAGTTGAATTTATCAAGTTGATCAAAGACAATTTAGTGCTATATTTCTTTCGGAATCCATATTGATGGTAATAGAATATATCATTTTTTCTAGAAATTGTATTAATCTGATATTTATCAATTTTTCTAAAACTTTACCGATGACAGGTAAAACCGATATTGGTCTATAATTACCTGGATCTTCTCTTGGCCCTTTTTTGTGTAGGGGAGTAACCTTTGCAATCTTTATTTCATCTGGAACCTTGCCAGTTTCTAATGACAAGTTAAATATATATGCCAGTGGATGTGAAATATATGGAGCACTATCTCTACTTAATTGCACTGGAATGTTATCGTGACCACAAGCCTTTTTGGTATCAAGTAGCAGAACTTGACTCTTAACTTCAACTGCAGTTATTGCTAAATTCGGTCCAATATTTACAAAAAAAGTCATTAAATTCATTCACAATATCAGATTGAGATGTAAGTTGCATATTTTCTCCATGAACCTTCTTAATTAGTCTGTCCACTTCAGCGCTTCTCGGTGATCTGTTTTTTCCAGCTAACAATTCATTGATAATGGCCCATGTTTTATTTGTATCCTTCACATTATTTTGTAACAAATCGCAATAGTACTTTCTTTTTGCATTTCTTAGCAGAGTGGTCAGTACATTTCTGTATTTTTTGTACTTATCAACAAGATCCTGTCGATGATTTGATTTTATAACTTTTGAATACATTGTATATTTTACACGAATAGATTTCATGATCCCTCGAGATATCCATGGTTTTTTTGCAGCTTTCTTCTTTCCTAACAGCTAAGTAACCAATGGTGCATGTTTATATGAATTGATTGTGCGATTGATGAGCGATATCTAACTTATTCTTGTGTTAGGGGGGCCTGAAAGTTTTGCCAAAGAATGATCAGAATACGTAATATAATGAGATACGATATTTAACGACCCCATCATCTGAATAACTCCATTTCTCCTCTCCTGGGACAAATAACAAATAATTTACATTTGACAAAGTATGCTATCGTAGCCAGAGTTTGATGGGTTTTTTTGGGGGGCACATACATGTAATCGATCGAAGTCCTGGGGAGGGGTCTAAAAAAGTTCAATCGATTTTGGAAATTTGTTGGGGGGTAAGTTGTTAGTTCCCCCCCCCCCCCCGTGCCCCTCCCCGTGTCTACGTGCCTGTGTCTCACCACGATCTACACTTCATGTCCATAGAAATATTATCTGAATAAAAAGAAATACCAAAAGATCGAACCCCAATAGAAGTCTTACATTTAGACTCAACATATACAAAAGGCTCAAACACGTCTAACAATGGGTGGCGCTATAACAGACACACATTTTGTTGTCAACGAGTCTCTTATACAATACATTTAGGACAATCTATGATTGGAAACTCACTTCGTTTTCACTAAATCAACGGCAATGAGCACCCCTGGTTTCTATTAAAATATAATTATTTGAGAATCATTGAAACGAAAACCAAACCAACATGGAAGCCATTTGTCCTTCAGTAGGTCCTGGAATTCAGTTTCTTTGTTGTTGTCTGCTCGTACTTCATATTGAGCAGGTCAATGATCGTGGTCGGAGGGTACTTGTTGGACTGGTCGATGCACTCGAGGACAGCGTCGTTGTCGGGGTTTCCGAAGAAAGCGATGGACTGTCGGTCAAGGTCGATATGATCCGCAGGAACCATCACGCGGTGTTTCTGGTAAAGAACGAAGACAGAAGACGATGGAAAGGTCATGTACGGAATCAACCTCAAGGGTATTTTCATTACTTCGTTAATTATTGTGTATCCTACAGAAACCATGTTTGCATTACGTATTACGTTGTTGTAATGTGTTTCCTCTAACAGCGCTGTCCCCATTTTTGACGTGTTTTTTGTTTGTTTGTTTTTTGGTATAATTTATTGATCCAGAATGCTATGAAATAAACTTTAAACATGAGAGGAAAGAGCAAAAATGACACACACAAACCAGGGATAGTGAGGATGGCCGAGAGAGAGAGAAAGAGAGGGGGGGTGAGAGATATGAAGGGGGAGGATCGATGGAGGACAGAGCTTGTGGAATGATTGGCGCGAAAGGGTTTGGTGATTTGCCAACCCCAAGGTTTATACCATGGCATATTCACATCCCCCCGTATTGATCTGGACCTATTGCCAATGCTAATAATACTTACACAAGCGATGAGTTTGTCCGAAGTCCACATCTGCATGATTTCGCCGATGTTTACAACCACCGTGCCCTCTATCGGGGGTGCAGGAATCCACTTGCCATGAACGTTCTCCACCTGAGAAAAAACAAGTTTTAAAGGGACACTGAACAGATGAATTTTCTGCCATAATGTACCGTCTGTTGCACAGCGCCATCTCATGGTCAACCTGCCAACAGTGCGTAGCCATATATCTAATTTCAGCTTCGCAGACAGTGGACATATCATCACCATTGTCACCACCATCGTCAATGTCATCCTCATCACTACCATAATCATCATCACCTTTACCTAATTCATCATCAATGTCGTCATCATCATCATCATCATCACCATCATCACTATCATAATCATCATCACCTACATCATCAATATCGTCAATCATCACCACCACAGCACAATCGTCATCATCACCACTACCACCACATCACAATCATCATCATCATCATCATCATCACATCACAACTTCATTATCATCATCATCATCATCACATCGTCATTATCACATCACAACTTCATTATCATCATCATCATCATCATCATCACATCGTCATCATCACATCGTCATCAGTATCATCCTCATCATCAATATCGTCATCATCATCATCACCATCTCATCATCACCTTCATCATCAATATCGTCATTATCATCATTATCACCATCGATCTCATCATCACCTTCATCATCGATATCGTCATCATAATCATCACCACCACATCAACGCTGTCTTCTATACAAACATTTCAAGGCTCCGACTCGCAGGCCCAGGTTTAAAACCAGCTGGCTGATCTTACTTTCACATTCTTACTGTCCGAACCTCGCGAGTATTCTCATTCTATTGTATCCCAAGTTGGCCACTCAGTATTCAAATTTGCATTTTCTTTTCTTTTCTTTTTTAAAATCTTTATATATCAATTTGAAATCCAACTACCACATAAGTCTGTGAATATTGATGTGCATCTCCTCGTTCTTTTCTCTTCTTTTTTCTGTCTTTTCCCCCTTTTACCAATATTTTGTTCCTCCATATTTGTATTATTATGTATCCTTTGAGGGTAGTCATACTATCAAGCTTTGCTTATTTTGTCAACCCTCCTGTTTGATGTTCTAGATTAGTCATACCCAGCCTTACTTTATTCTACATATATTCTTTTGTCATGTGTAAATTTGCAATATTTGTTTGTTATATATTTGTAAAAATGCAAAAGAAAAAGAAAATCAAACAGAAATAAATAAATCAAATCAAATCAAATCAATCAATAACAATCATCGTCATCACTATATCATCATCATCACATCATCGTCAGTATCACCATTCACCATTATCATCAATATCATCATCATTATCATCACCAACTACAGGATTCTTAACCCACCCCTATTTCATTCATTCATCCTTACCTCCAGACCCGGTTGTTTGTCCTGAAACAGAAGAGTAATCCCTCCATAGTCGCAGTGCTCCCCGCATCGGACCTGGTCCTCTTTGATCTTGACGTCTGCCAGGGAGGGGTAATAGAGGGTGCGGAGTGTGGTTTGGCTCTGTTTGGTTCCTACCCACCTGTGTCTCTCCACAAAATAAAATGGGTTCTAGGGAGAGATCATTATCATCATTATTATTGTCATTTCTAATTATTATTATTATTATTACTCTTATTATAATTAGTATCATTATTATTGTTATTATTATTATTATCATTATTATTAGTAGTAGTACTAGTGTAATCAATATTGTTATCAATTCCATTATCATTGTTAGTATTAACATTACTTTTACTATTGTCGTCATCTACAATATCACTATCATTTAAATTTTTGTTTTTATCAATATCATCAATATCAATATCATTTTTATTATAATAATCATTATTATATTGATTACTATCATTATTATAATTGTTATTACTACTACTACTACTACTTATACTATTACTACTTCTAGTACTACTTCTTCTCCTTATACTACTACTACTACTACTACTACTACTACTGCTACTATATTCATTATTAGTATGATTATTACTAAACAATTCAGGCTCATATACCTAGAGATGGGACAGTTAACTTACACAGGATCCTCGAATTATACAGGCAGCAAGTACATCATGTGTATTGCCTTTTTTTTAATTTTTTTTTTTTTTTTTATAAAAGACAAATATTAGAATATTAAATCTGGAGGCATCCTCATTGGTTGTATGCGCCCTCTACCGGCATTGTTTGGACAATAGCGGCAAAAAGCTATGTTTGGCAATAGCAGTTAGTCACTGTTGAAAACCTACCTCTAGGTTGAGCCCCCTTGCCATGATTTCTAGCACTCTGTTATGAAGAGGAATGGCGGCATTGAAGAGGCCTGACATGCATTTTTGAAATTCTGGCAACGATTTTTCTGGATACATCTGAGAACACAAACATCAAGTAGACTTGTCCGTGATCTATTATTTATTATCTATTGTGCATTTTGTTAATATACAGTGCGTCCCAGAAAAAACGAAACCGAGAAGTATCGATGTTCTATCATAACTTAATCACAACTATAATTAATAAATGATACATATTTGGAAAGCTTAGAGTCTCCTCTTTCATGTGATGCTACTCAGATGATGTATATTTCACGCATGAGTGATTAACAGCAATTTGAAGGAAGTAAACCAAAAAGACATTTGGCGGGTGGTATCTGAATTTCGAAGAAAAATTCACATTTCTAGAAAGTTGAGTTTCTGCCCTTTCATATGACACCTCAATCAGGAAAAATGAGCGAGGAATAACAAAGTTCTGTTTGTTTAAAGTAGCCCTTACATTTCCATAATTTTATTAAACGAATTCGTTTTCACTGGCTGCCCGCCGTATCAATAAACGAAATTAACAAAGACTTAACTCCGTTTCGTTGACAATCAGCCGTAGACGAGAGTCTTCATGCATGGCTGATTGTCAACGAAACGGAGTTAAGTCTTTTGTCAAATCTGCTTTTTGCTACGGCAGGCACCCAGTGAAAACGAATTCGTTTGTTAAAATTATGAAAATGTAAGGGCTACTTTAAACAAACAGAACTTTGTTATTCTTCGCTCATTTTTCTGATTGAGGTGTCATATGAAAGGGCAGAAACTCAACTTTTTAGAAATGTGAACTTTTCTTCGAAATTCAGATACCGCCCGCCAAATGTCTTTTTGGTTTCCTTCCTTCAAATTGCTTATAATCACTCATGCGTGAAATATGCATCATCTGAGTAGCATCAACTGAAAGAGGAGACTCTAAGCTTTCCAAATATGTATCATTCATTAATTATGGTTGTGATTAAGTTATGATAAAACATCGATACTTCTCGGTTTCGTTTTTTCTGGGACGCACTGTATACATGTATCATAACATTATATATTATATATCGTTTATTATGTAATGTATAATATGTACTATACATTCTGTTTTAAACAATGTTTTTCTTATAATAAGTAATATATTTTGTAATATTAGAACATAGTTCTGTCAGTTCTGTGACCATTTAAAAAAAATTGAAGTTCTGTAGCACCACAAGAAAATACAAAATAGTACTTGATAATCTGAAATCTATATTTTTTTGCGGAGTTTTTTTCTGTTTCAAGCACTGAAGCACGTTTCAGAGGCAGGTACATCAATCTCTAGTAGGAAGGGAAAGGGCACAAGTCTGGGAAATGTATCAAAATCGGAAAAATTTTTTATCATAATTTATGAGTGCCTTTCTAATCCTTTAAAAGATTCGAGTTCTGGTCATGCAATTGTAAGAAACGGTGTGGAATCGATCAGAAAAGGATAAACATCCAGCATATAAGTATTGCTTTGTACTGCAGGGTTCTTGAATCATCAAAATTATAAAAAATTTGGCCCAGTCTTGGTAAAGTTACAAGCACTGTACACCGAAAGAATGTATATGGGGCTACACGAACATGTGGCATAAAAAATCCGTCCCGATTTTTATGTTGTTACATGCCATATTTAGAATATGAAAGCATTTGAAGAGCCATGCTTTTCAGGGAACATTTTTTTATCTGATGTTCTGATGTTAGTTCACACTTGCATAATAACAATGATAACGTTCACAAATATTTGTTCATCTCTTCCCAGAACTGAACCTTCTCTTTAAACACACACACACAAACAAACAAACCAACAAAACACCTCATATTTTTTCTTTTTGGGTCTGCATTTGAGTTTTAAACCGTCCGGCAAATTGAAACGGACTTTGTTTTCTCACCTGAGGACTATCGGAAAATGGACAATAGTTGAAGCATTCCTTGAGATCCTTATAGGGCCTGTCTGGGTTCAACCTGCCCATTTGAATACACACACATTATGAGATTGATGGATGGATAGATAGATAGATGGGTAGACAGATAGACAGCCGGATAGATATATAGGTATGTATAGTCCAGATCCTGGCCGTTTTAATTTTGAAGTAGTCACCCGAAGAATAAAAAGTGTTTTGAATTGATGCAAAATTCATATCATTGCGAAGTCGAAACCTTACTGATCAAATATAACAAATGCCCTCTTCAAAATATGTTTGGGGCCCGCAGTAATCATCTCTTAAAAGTGTTTAATTTTGAGATCCAGACTTTTCTGCCTTCAGCGGTACTCAGTAAAGCGCCAAGATTTGTGAGGTAGCTTAACATAATGAATATTGTGTTATGATGAACATAATGATGAACATTATGATGAACCCTCACTGTTAGAGACTGCATGGGTAGACACAATCGGGTTCGTCTTCGTGCTTGCAAAACCGTGCGCATACATTCTACCTCTTTATTTTTATGTTACCTTGATTATATGCCTTTTACTCTGCTTGCATAAAACTCGTTACGTTACGTGTAATATCACTCCATGATGTATTCAAATTCAAATTTAATGACTTGTGCTTAAACAACTGTACACATTTATATTATTCATCTTTTTATAATTTGTATTCCGCTTGAACTCAGTTACTGGCGTTCATGTACTTACTTATACGAACTATGATAACATAATTTGTGTGGGTGGGTGCATGAATGATTGTTATTGTCTACACGGTTCACTGATTTTGTTTGTGTGTTATACCTACACTGTACACATTTTGTATGCATGCATGCATGCAAGGCACACGTTGGGTTGCACACATGATATAACCGTTCAAGTCCATTATATTTCAAGATACATATAAAGCAGCAACCAAAAACTTAGGGTTATCTGAGATAGGTGAAAGTAAGAGTTAAAAAGAAAAAAAAAAGAGCTAAAACGGCGCTTCACTTCCCCCCGCCCCCTGAAAAAAATAAAATAGATTAGTAGTCCTCCTCTCCAGCACCCCCTCCCCCGCTTTAATATCACATTTTCACTTGGCAGCACAGGGGGGCCGGGGGGTGGGGTGGGAGGAGGGGTTAAACCCCCTGCCCCCCCCCCCCCCCGTAGATCTGCCCATGTTACCATATCCTTCCACGACATCTTGTTCTCTTCATCTTCCTCTTTTTCTCAATAGGGACTTTTAGATTTGTGTGGACGTGTTACTTCATTTTAAGGCACTGGCAGTCATATACAGGCGCGTACACAGGGGGGGGGTTTAGGGGGTTAACCCCCCCCCTTTGGTATTTTTTTGTGTGTAAACCCCCCCTAAATTTCCCTAAACCCCCCCCTCCCATGGCTGACCTTAAAAAGCTGACCTCACCCCCTCCCCCCCCCCCCCCAACGGAGCAAAATGTCAAATTTTCAAATTTCGATACCAAAAAAAAAAAAAAAAGTGTCCTCTTACCCCCCCCCCCCCCCCCGCTTATTCAGCGGTCGGCTAAATCGTTGCGTTTTTTGGGGGGGACCAAAAAAAAAAAAAAAAAGTGACCTCTTACCCCCCCCCCCCCCCCCCCCCCCCCCCCCCCCCCCCCCCCCCCCCCTTGCACGCTAATCTTAGTTCCATTTCATTGGTTTAAGGTTTGAAAATTGAAACTCAATCTTGTGTTAAAGTTATAACAGAAAAGATAATCTCTATTTTATAATTCCACCGGGGCGATTTTTAATTTTGCAATCGCCCCCGTGAGCAACCTGAAGGGGGCGATTATGTAGCTCACGGGGGCGAATCGCCCACCGCCCCCGTGTATTTTGAGCGCTGCACTCTATGGATTTTCAATTAACTGACCCTAAAATTGTTTTGGCACAAAAATCAATAAGACACAATGGACCCGATGTGTGGAACTCCTTGCTTATAACATTAAAATTATGTACAACACTTGTTTCCTTTAAAGTGAAGATGAAAATTAGATTCTGGTCATAATATACTACATGTACTTTGTTTTAATATAAATATTCATTGTTTATTTGTATATAAAAAGGAAATTATTTGATAGATTGAGGAGCTCGCGCAGTGCACTCATCACTTTGCACAACTCTCTTCACCCGCTCTTTCTTCCTGTCTCCTCTCCTCCTTTTGTAAGGCCGGTATCATTTCAAGCTCTGCTTACGATATCGGTCTTCTGCATTCTCCCCCTTTTCTTTCTTTTCAAATACGATTAATTGTACTATTGATTATTTATATTTATTTAATTGTGAATTACTACTTGTATTACTTATCATTATATTGCTAAAATGTATTCATTGTTATTTTTGTTATTGTTTATGGAAAATGCAGAAATAAAACTTGAAACTTGAAATAAATGGATAGATGAGGACATAGAGATATTAAGACAGTTAGATATCATTAATAAATATAGACATTAAAAAATATGATAAATAAACAAAAAACTAAATCAAGAAAACTATCACTCACACAATCAGTCAATAATTAATCAATGAATAACTAAGTATATAAAAAAAAAGTACTAAATAGATAGATATATTTAAAAAATATATGTATAATGAATAAATTGATACAAGAGTTAATTAACAGAACAAGGCTAAATATATTGCGGGAAAGAGACAATCGCCCCTCCCCAAACTAATCGCAACTCATTATGTTACAGGTCCCAGGAGGAACTAAAAATCACGAATTACCATTAATAACTGGCTCTACCAGCTGCTACACAATCTGTCGCATCATGTTAACTGAGTTAGAAACTTTATACAATAACTTTACTTTAGAAAAAAGAAGACCCTTACAAAATAAAGGAGAGTGTATAAAATGACAATTCTTTATCATACCCTTCTTTTTCCATCTGATAGTAACCATGGAAACAATGTTCCCCGACACACGTCATTTTCTCATCGAGAGGCAAGGAGAAGAACATCTTGGAATAGGCGAAGGCATCATTTATCTGGAGGATAATGTATAACATTTTAATTGATACGACATGTCACGAAATTGTCGCTCGCTGCGCTCGATCACATATAAGAAAATGTTCATCTGCGTTACGTTTTAACGTTTTCACTTACACGTTAGCCAAAAAACCACTGTGTCTTTTTTCGGCGCCATAATTATCTAGACAAAGCCTCAGTCGTTTCCTTGCTGAACTATGTGGATTACGGTATTGCGGTGAAATATTGTGTCCCTCCTGAACAAAGGAACGGATACGCCGTTGCACAATAACTGAAGAATATATTTGCACTTACTAGTAAAACAAATAATAATGGAGGAACAGACTAAATCTTTAACAAATTATACATAACCATAAGCTATTACACTCATTTTTCATTCTAAAGGTGTTCAACGTATTTCGTTTACTCCCTACAAAAGCGTAACCACAGGACACACCTACCCCCCCCCCTACCTAACGTTAGGTGAAAAACAGAAGTGAAAAACAGAAGTGAAAAAACAGAAGGAGAAAGAAGGAGAGGGGGTGAACATAAAATGCAGATCCCCTTCCAAACCCCTCCTTAATCGATAACCTTGTTAATTCACATTCTAATCCAAATAGTTTTGCGCGCCCCACCCCCCCCCCCCTTATCACCAAGAAGCCATTGCCCCCAAAGTGGCTGGGCCCAGAGTAGGCCTACGCCCCCGATTTGTCTACATCACCCTATGCATAAGTATAGTGATCTGTATTGTAACATGCCCAGTCATGATAAAATATCGACAGCAATAAAAAATATAAAAAAAAGGAAAAGAAATACTTGTTTCGCATTTATTTACCTTTTGGGCTGGAATTCCGAAGTTCTTGAGGTACATGAAACCGATGGTAGTGAGAGCTTGATGTACATCATCAATGAGCTTCTGGAATCCTTCAGGATCTGGACTCTCACGATCCAAACTGTAAGCTGAGAAATCGATGATAGGTACAGCATCCACCATGATGGCTGGCTGGAAAGAAAATCGAAATTATTCTTGTCAATTTTAATAATTTAACTAATATAGTCTATTTTGAACTACTGCATACAAATATAATATGTTACACATTGGACGTACCTGCCTGGTGCATTTTGACTTTGAAAACTTAAAATCCTTGATATAATCAATACGGTGCAAAATCCACTATCGACTGAATTAGCGATCCAGTCACAAGCAAAACCGGCGACGCGGCACGCAGGGGATAACATTGTTCAATCGATACGAGTCTTTTATGGTTGGAAAGATTAAATTACATAGAAAAATGACTTTCTCAAACTAAAAACTAGAAAGAGGCGGTATGCCAAATTGTGACATGGTAATAAAGCTCTGTCGCAATAGTAAATCAAAATGAAATGGTAATTTGTTTGCTTTACCCGAAAGAACATAGTCTTTGTCGTATTATATTAGTCAAACTAGGTAAAACTATATGGTACTTTTGGCATAATGTAGATGGATGTTTTATTTATTTAAAAAACGTGTTTTCACGTCGTTCTCCATATAACCTTTTTTGGTAATAAAACATGCACTGTTCAGTCACCCAAACGTTTCGATAATTATGGAGCCTACAGTGGATACATAAACAACATCATCAACCTCGACTCCACGGCTAACCTCAGGTGACGATTCTGGAGTTTCATCAACAGTAAAAGGAACGACAGTACTGGAGCAGCCCCACTAAAGGACACCAATGGGAAGATTATTCAGACAGCATACTGAATCACAAGTTTACATCATTATTTAACAGGAATGAAGTCATTAAAACCATGAAGGTTAAGGACCGAGTCCATTTCCAGACATGGATGAAATCCGGATCTCACCGGCTGGTGTCTACAAACTACCAGCTAGCTAGACAAACTTCCAGCACAACTCCTAAAAGAGCTGTCATTAGAAATAATTATCACGGGGGCTCTATTTTTTTGGGGGAAAGAGCCCCCGTGGACAAAAAATAATTTGAGCCCTGGCAGAGGGTATGCATAGTTTACAGCATACTCCACGGCCTGGTTGATCTTCCATTCATCTAGCTACTTCATACCGGTTGTTGGTCCACGAACCCGTAAAAATCCACAGAACTTTCAGGTCCCATTTGCCCGAACTCTGCTATATATTCCAAACCACATTTTACCCAGATACGTTTCGACTGTGGAACTCCTTACCATTTGCTGTCGTCAATTGCACCTCTTTGGAACGTTTCAAGCAGAAGGTGCAATACATTAATCTCAGTAGAGCTTCAGACGGTTTTTCAGCTGCACATATAATTCCTTTAGATTCTTTTTACTTGCACTTTACGCTCGGCACGGCACTCGGCACAAGGTACGATAATACGCCAACGGCGGTCTGTACTATACTGAAAGAAGAAGGAAAATGCTTTTGAGGAAGATACAATGCATATTTTTCGTAGACACTCGTGCGTAAACATTATGTTACCCATGTTTTATCAGAAAATGCAAGCCATAATTACATGCCATATGGCATTGCCATTACAACTGTGAAAAGAGAGTGTTACTACTGCTCAGTAAACGACATGAAGAAGGTTTTAGATTTTACCTTAGCACATAATTATTCAAAACAATAACAATACTTGTTAAGTTAGGAGATCGACAACACAACAAAATACAACAGTATGTATATGTTTCGCATTAAGGTGAAATAGCAATTATACATGCTATACGTGATATGGTAAAGATCAGGGTTTTTTTGGAAATGAAAGCGAGTTGTCGCTTGTCGTCTTTTGTTTCCTATACCTGACTTAAAATGAATAAATCAATATCCCCTAAGGGTTTTATTGATTAAATGAGCCAGTCCGTTTAGATGCAATCTGCGCGTGAGTAAATATAGGTCGTTTGTAACAAAATTGTAATACCCATCGAGACAAATAATGGATTCGTGCCCATGAAAGTTTTGTAATCGCTATTCTTTATTTTATTCATCTACGGCAAATTCTATTATACACAGATGGAAGTATTTTTCTCAAGAGGGGAAATAAAAAGTATTCATGAAGCACCATCACTAATTGTTAGTGATTATTCTAACATGCACAAACGTCTCCGTGAATAAAAGATCCGAGGATATTTGGGGGTAATTTGTACCAAAGCTACAAACTAGTCTATTCATTTATACGTAGGTATACATAACTATGAAGGAATCCCACTAACAGTCAAATTGAAACTGATCTATATTTCATTCATCATAAAAACATCATAAAAAAATTATAGTACAAAAAATAATTCACAAGTTACAGAAAAAACATTTCCAATAGAAAACGAAAAACACCAAGAATATGAATTTGAAGACAGCTAGGTAAGCCAAAGGCTTTATGAGTGCTGCCACCGAAACAAAAAATACAGTAAAATTATAATATTGTTGTTTAAAAAGGTGATTTTACCCCCCAAAAAATAATTCCTAAATAGAGGGGGAAATACCAAAAACAAAAGCAAAACAAAAACCTGACTCTCTACCGTCAATCTCTATTTATATTGTTGGAGTAAAATTGCATTGCGTGCTTGAAGATGAAGTCAAATTGAGTACGATTCGTGTAATTACCCTGGAACGGTTAGCAGGAATTATTCCGATTGGTGAATTATGTTGGAAATAAGTAGGTTATTACCACTATAAATATTGGAAACATTAAAATCAATTATGATAATAACAATAATAATAATAATAATACATGTAATATCAATTTTTGTTAACCTAGGGAAGCCTCGTCAGCTTTAATGCTGTTCTTCGTGAGGGCCCCAGGATTAATGTCTTTCCAAAGGCCATTAGTCGGGCTGATATTCGAACCCTCAACCTTGGATTGAGAGTCAAGTGGATGAACCATTATACCACACAATTATATCGTCTCGCTGAAAACAAACTGATAATGCAAAGAACTAGACTCACATTATGGGTAAGTGGAACTACACAAAATTAATATGAAGCAACAGAATTTAAAAGTAGTGACCTTCGTCTGGTCCAATCTGAAATATATGAAAACTTTTTTTTTTTAAAGCAATCATTTTCTCGGCATAATGCAAGTATGATATTCTCACACGTGCAAGAGAATAAGAACAATTATAATATATATAAACGTCCCTCTATCTCTCTCTCTCTCTCTCTCTCTCTCTCTCTCAAAAGACACGGAATGTGGCTTTTACGTGGGCTGATATTGTGGTGGAAATATTATTCAAACACATTCGAGAGGTAAAATTTCTTCAAAAGGGGAAGGCTTACCTGTCTTCGCTCCGGTGATCTCAAAGAAGCGGACAGCGATACATTGTATTTAGAATCACTTAGCTTGAGCACAGTTCACACAAGTCGATAAAAGCTTGTTTAATTTAAATTGTGATAATTTTAAGGTTGATAGAAGCTTAAATTGCATGTTGAAATTCCCCCAATCAATTAAGGTTTTCAGAGTCCTGCAAATTTCGTTATGACGTAGTTTGCAATAGAAAGTAACGATGAACTGTCGGAAAGGCTGGAACTAGTTTTAGATAATAGGGTCATTGGGTCACAAAGTGGTTTCCAAAATTACGACAGGAATAGTGTTTTCTTTAGATTTTTGTTTAATTAATTCATTTTTATTTTTTAGATCCCCCCCCCCTGTGAATATCACACTATAATCACTTTTACAGTTTTTCTCATTATTAAAGTATTTTCACGCCGTGAAAAACAAATGTGAAAAAATAATGTGATCAAGGTTTTCATTTTAAAATGTTTATTTCTATTTTAACATTAAACTGGGTATAGAAATTAGAGCTCGAAATATCGGCAGAAGTAAAAATCACTTACCTTTGAAACTCCACCGTCGTATGAAATCGTCAGCTTGAGTTGGTATTGCCGTACGTTCACGGGGTCCGCTCGCTTTTCATAAAAGGGTCATTATTTGTAAGGACCGCTATTCATAATTTGAGAAAAGGGTAATTATTCTGAAGGACCACTTTTCATAATGGAAGAAGAGGGGTCGATATTCATAATATGAGAAGAGGGTCGCTATACAAAATACAAAATCGGGGTCGTTATTCATAGGGGTCCCTATTTATAATACGGGTAGAGGGTAGCTAAGACCCTCTTCTCGTTTTATGAATAGCGACCCTCATCCTGTCTTATGAATAGCGGTCATTAAGAGTAGTGACCCTCAAAGTGAATTATGAAGAGCGCCCCTTCTTCCATTGCGACCCTGATTTCGTATTATGAATAGCGATCCATATGAGTAATGACCCTCAATGTGAAATATAAATAGCGACCCTCATCTCACACTATGAATAGCGGACTTTACGCCTTTGTAAATAGTGACCCCCTTTCCGTTTTATGAATAGCGGTCCTTCACGGCGTGTAGGAAGTCCCACGTTATGACTGGCGGTCCTTATGACTAGCGAGGTTACCCCACGTGCATGGTTAGCCCTCTGTCTTCGCCTACAAACTGGTTAAGGTGGACCCCAGTTCAAAATTGAGTCACGTCTTTCGGATGGTGACGTTAAAAGACGACATCGAAACGTAAATAATCATATCTGATTGATATACGTCTGTAAACCTAATTAAATGCAAGTTGCACTCGTCAAAATTTGTTGTTGTTAGTGACGTCTGGTTAACTTAATCATGATCTTTCAATGTCCAATTTATCTAGGTCTAGGTTCTGTGCGGTTCGTGACGGCAGAATTTTATAAAGCCGGTCAAGGCTAGTTGATTTTCTGAATATTTTCACTTGACCTATATCGGACGCTCCGTGCACCCCGTAAATGACCGTATTCTTAGCAACTAAAGTGATATGCATGGAATTAGTTCAACCAACGCCTTTCGTCGAGTTAACCCTAATAAGGCCGGGGGGGCCATTATGGCCCCCCCCCCTCCACGATTTTTCTGATTGTTCGAGAACGCATATGGATGGCGCCTCGCCGCTCGCTGACTTTTTTCTTTAGAGTCTTGCGCATCTTTAAAAAAAATTAAAAAAAAAATCGGACCTATAGTTACAAGGTCACGTGACCTTTTGTCTTTGCATGTCAGCCCGAAAATCGCTCATTTTTGTGATTTGTGTACAAAACATATGGAAATGTCATTTTTCCTAAAAATAGATCAAACATTGGTTATTGGGTCTTGTTTAAAGTTTAGGTGGTTGTTTTGGGAGTCAAAATAGTTGAATTGTAGGAAGAAATGAAAAAAAAAAAAAAACAATAACAAAAATAAGTTAAAAAAACAATGAAATACATAAGAAATTATCAAAACAAGAGATAACATAAGGAATAAGCTGGCTCTTCCAATTTTTTTTGTCGTATTATTGTTCCAAATGGTCTAATGAATATATGTAGTGAAAAAGAATGCTTAAATATGAATAATATAGGATTTATGGGTAAAAATGTGATTTTATGACGTTATTTGCATAAATTACCATAAATATGCAAAAGAGGGATTTTTTTCAAAAAATTGAAATTATCATATTGTTCTATACACTTCACCTGACATGCGTGCAAATTTTCGCGGAGATCGGCCATTTCACGGCCGAGATCTTAGGGGGGGGGGGCCATAATGCCCCCCCCCCCCCCGGCCGTAGTAAGACTCCAAATAGCCCGGCCTTATTAGGGTTAACGTACAAGCGTTTGATCCGAATAAATCGCAAGTCCTCTATTAAATCACAAGTTTGCAGTCCCCTATCTCTATGTCGTATCCGGACACCTACCCCCTGGACATCCACCCCCGGATAACCATTCCCAGTTAACTACCCCATAGGGCAACTACCCCTCGAACAACTACCCCCGGACCCCAGACAGCTACCCCTAGGATAGTTGTCCGGGGGTGGTTTGTCCGAGAGAACGGTTGTCGTAGGGGGTAATTGTCTGGTGGTAGTTGCCGTGGGGGTAGTTACCCGGGGTAGTTGCCTGGGGGTTGTTGTCTTAGTGAGCACAATTTCTTTTCTTAGTTTTTTGCCCTCGAAAATGTGAAAATCGCGCCGACCGATATTTCGCTCTTCTTCTTCTTCCATTGCAAGTACAGTCCTCTGGGTAAAGTATTTTCGTACTGTTGTGTAGTGCTGTGAATGAGTGTGCCATGCTGCATTGTGTGAGCCTCCAAAAAAGAGTTTCCAAACGGTTTTAGAATTAAGTAGTGAAAAATGTTCATTGTGCAAGTAAAAATGATTTCTTCTCCAGCTAGTTTTGACGCAGAGTTATCCCAGCCAGCTGTCTCTTATACTGTTCAAGAGCAGAAGCTGCTGTCAGGCGCGTACGCAGGGGTGGGGTGGGGTGGGGGGGGGGGGGGGGGGTTCGGGGTTAAACCCCCCTTGAGTTTGTTAAATATGTATGTTTTGTGTATGATTTTTGTGAAAACCCCTCCCCCCTTTTGATTTTTTTTTTGATTTTTTTTTTTTAATAAAAAAAAAAAAAAAAAAGAATTATACCAATGGCTGACCTAAAAAAGGTTACCTTACCCCCCCCCCAACGGAACAAAATGTCAAATTTTCAAATTCCGAGACCCCCCCCCCCCCCCCCCCCCACTGAGCGATTTTTCGGCTGGCTGACTCTTTGCGATTTTTTTGGACCCCCCCCCCCCCCCAGGGGGCTCTGCCCCGTAATTAAATACCTAAAACCCATGAGCTTCAGGACCCCATCAAGGACCCCATCAAGGGCCCTAAGGCGGGCCCCTGGATGCTCATCTGACCTTAATTAAATAGCTAAAACCCCTGAGCTTCCGGGGGCTCAGCCCCTTGATCCCCTGCCGAGGCTCATGCCTTGGACCCCACGCCAATTTACGCTCTACCTGATCGATAATACTCCACTTTTGAAAACGTTCCGCGGGACCTGCATGCCACGTGTAAGACTGGTGATGATGCAGATTTTTCGTCTGCCCCCCCCCCCTTTCTAACTTTTTTCTCACTACGTCACTGCCCCTGGAATGTGAGCCCCCTGGAATGTTTGCCCCCCAGGCGCGGATCCAGGATTTCTTAGGGGGGGGCCCACTTTTTTTTTTTTGGTCCGAAAAAACATCGTAACGACTCAGCCAGCCGCTCAATAAGCGGGGGGGGGGGGGGGGGGGGGGGGGGGGGGGGGGGGGGGGGGGGGGGGGGCGTTTGGTTTTTTTTGGGGTCTCGAAATTTGAAAAATTGACATTTTGTTCCGTTGGGGGGGGGGGCAGAGGTAACCTTTTTTAGGTCAGCCATTGGCATTTTTTTTAAATTTTTTTTTTAATTAAAAAAAAAAAAAAAAAAAAATCACAGAAAAGGGGGGGGGGGGTTGCTCCAAAATACACACATAAAAATCCGAAGGGGGAGGGTCAACCCCCTAACCCCCCCCCTTCCGTACGTGCCTACTTGTCTGAAAATAGTTTTTCCCCTCCCGCGCGAAGCTTTTACGTTTCATTAAATCATTATAAAAAGAAGACGATTCGTTGTACAGTTTTTTACTCTTAATCCTCGTCTTAATTCATCCCCCTCTCCCGCGCAAAGCGCGGAAGCTTGTACGTTTCATTAAATCATTAGAGAAAGAAGACGATTCGTTGTACCGTTCTCGAAAATAATCCTCGTCTGAATACAGCTTTTACGTTTCATTAAATCATTAGCGAAATAAGACGATTCGTTGTACCGTTATGACTTTTAATCCTTGTCTAAATTCAGTTCCCCCCCCCCCCCCACGCGAAGCGCGGAAGCTTTTACGTTTCATTAAATCATTAAAGAAAGAAGACGATTCGTTGTACCGTTCCCGAAAATTATCCTCGTCTGAATTAAGTTCCCCCTGTCCTCCCCCGCGCGTAGCGCGGAAGCTTTGACGTTTCATTAATTCATTAGAGAAAGAAGACGATTCGTTGTATCGTTCTTGACTCTTAATCCTTGTCTGAATTTCAAATATGTTCTTTGTCTATTCCCTTTTCTTCCTACGTCCTCTTCCTTTACACTCCTCTCTTTTTTGGCCGGCGTTTATTGGGGGACCACCCCACCGCCCCTCTGGCTACGCGCCTGCTGTCAGATGAACATATGTTGATACCTTGTCCGCCCCGGAAGCTCAGGGTTGAAGGTTTTAATTTACGGTCAGATTAGCATTCAGGGGTCCACCTTAGCGCCCTAGACGGGGTCCAGGGGGCAGAGCCCCGGAAGTTTAGGAGTTTAGGCATTTAATTACGGTCAGATGAGCATTATTTTGATACCTAATTGTTACAATGGCAGGTCACTAATTGGCTTGGGGTTCAGGGGGCGGAGCCCCGGAATCTCAAGGGTTTTAGGCACTCAATTACGGTCAGATGAGTATCGAGGGGCCCGCCTAAGTGCTCTTGGTTGGGTCCAGGGGGCAGAGCCCCCAGAAGCTCAGGGGTTTTAGGCGTTTAATTACGGTCAGATGAGCATTTTTGATACCTTATTATTTGTGACACTAGCAGGACACTATTTGGCGTGGGGTCCAGGGGGCAGAGCTCCCAGAAATCAGGGGTTTTAGGCATTAAATGACCGTCATATGAGCATCTAAGGGCCCGCCTTAGGGCCCTAGGTGGAATCCAGGGGGCAGAGCCCTTAGGATTTTAGGCATTAATTTTAATCATGGTCAGATGAGCATATTTTGATACCCCATTATAATGTGACACTGGCAGTTAACTATTTTTTCTTTCTCGCTCTCTTTCTTTCTATTTCTCTTTAATATTCTTTTTCAAAGAAAGTGTGGGGGAGGGGTCCTGATATGTAGGCATCTGAAGAAGCATTTTCTTGCCTGGCTGTAAATTTAGGAATTTGTCATTTTCCAACAAACGCATGAAGTGAGGAAAATTATCTCATTTCAGCATTATTTGTTAACCACCGTTATGGAATTATAAATAAACCACGTTTTAATTCTATTTCTCCAACCCCCCTCCCCTATCAGTATGCCAGTGGCCCCCCCCCCCCCCCCTCCGATCTACACCTTGTTGGCGGGAAAATTGCAACTGATATCCCTTACCTTTCTTCATTCTCTTTTTTTTCCCTTTCCCTTTCTCTCCTCTTTCACTTTCCCTTCCCTTCCTTATCTCTCTTTTAGGTTTGCTGGGGGGGGGGGGGGGGGGGGGGGGGAGGGGCACGGTCATTTTGGTCCCCAACCCGGCCGCTCCACACATTGTTGGCGGGATTAACCGCAACTGATCTCCGCTTCTTTTTCTCCCTTTTCTTTTTTTCTTCCTCTTTTTGTTCCCTTTTAGCTCTCCTCTTTTTCTTTTCCTTCCTTCTCTCTTATTTTAGCGGGAAGGGGGGGGGGGGGAGGCTAGGGTCTTCCCCCCCCCCCCTCGATCCACAACTTGTTGGCGGGAAAAATGCAACTGATATCCCCCTTCTTTTCTTTTCTTCTTCCTATTTTGTCCTTCCCTTTATCTCCTCTTTATCTTTTTTCTTTCCCTTTCCTTCCTTCTCTTTTATTTTTTTATTGGGGGGGGGGGGGGGAAGGGGGAGGCAAGTCCTTCCCCCGATCTCCTTCTTCCCTCTTTTCTTTTCTTCTTCCTCTTTTTTTTCCCCCTTTCTCTCCTCTTTCCCTTCTTTTCCTTCTCTCTCTCTCCTTTTTTTTTTTTTTTTTTTGCGGGGGGGGGGGGGGGGGGCAAGGCACGCTCGGCCCCCCTGGATCCGCGCCTGTTGCCCCCCCCCCCCCCCAATCCCAAACTGCTTCCGGCGCGCCTGGCTGTCGGTATTGAGCTTGTCGTCTTCCAGATGATCGTAATACTGGGTAGATGTAGGGTGGTTCAGGAGGAATGGCAATCAATCCATGCAAGATACGATATAGCATCATGGTAACTTTCAGACGAGCTCTTCTTTCGGAGAGAGACTGCCATTTTAGAAGGTGGAGCATTTCAGTTACACTGAGTCTATCTCCTGGAGTGAACCGAGCAGCTCGCCTCTGAACCCTTTCGAGTTTTCGAATTTGGTCTTGGCAGTGAGGGTTCCAAGCTGTTGAGGCATGGGGGGGGGGGGGGTAAGCACTAATTTTATTTTGGGGGGCTCAACGGGGTAGGGAGAGGGGGAGGAAACACTGACTTTTGGGGGTTCAACATCTACCCCCCCCCCCCTTGAGCAAAAAAAGTGTGGGGTGTCCTACTTTCATTTTTGGTTTTAAAAAGGTAAAATAAACTTTACCATATGTTGTTAACTTGTGTTTTTTTTTGCGGGGGGGGGGGGCTTGGGTACGCACCTTTCCGTGGCAATATATTTGTAATAGTTAAGATGCATTGAGAAAAAACTACAGGTTCATAAATGTCTACAAAATGTCCCGTTTATTTCTATAAAACATATCTTAATAGGCTATGAGCACAATTTTTTGGCCCCCCCCCCCCCGAAATTTGAAAATCGCGCTAACCAATATTTCTTTCAGTTGGGGGGGGGGGGGGTAGTGGGCACTTACATTATCTGCTATTTTGAACCCCATAAGTGATGTTTTCCTGACATCTACTAGCATCTGGGAATACTGTGTGGGTCTGGACACATGATGGCGTTTTTCTATGAACGTCACATTTTCACTTGGCAGCCCAAGGGGGGGGGGGGGGAAGGGGGAACCCCCTACCCTAGTTATAGGCGTTTGGAACTCGGACATAGCGCCCTCTGGAAAGGCCTGAATGAAAAGGTGAAATAAAACAGAGAAAATGAGAGAATGAGAGAGAGAGAGAGAGAGAGAGAGAGAGAGGGGGGAGAGAGAGAGAGAGGTTGGGGGGGGGGGGGTCAGAGAAAGAATATTTGTGTGGTATATAAATAGTTAAACGTTAGTCATCAGTATGAAAGTGTGATCAATGACACGATTTACGAAGACTAATTCAGATAAACCAGAGAGGTGGTCGAGTCTCACCTCCCTGGATAAACATAAGATAACAATCATGCCTCACAATGTACCTTTATGTTATTGTAACTTTACAATGCCAAGGGCATGTCTAACCCAAAGTCAAAGACCTATGAGTTTACATCTTATTTGCCAGAGACAGTCTCTTCACTCTTCTACAAAAAAAATTCTCGAGTGGGGGGAGGATCATTATTTAAAGGTAAAGACGGGTATAGGTAACATTGCGGTTCAAGGGTTTTGGGTGCAAAATATTCCGTAAAATATCCATTCAATATCGTTTAAATATTGCCTTCAGAGGTTTAGATGGCAATACTTCAACCTAAATTCGCAAAAAAGCAGAAATATATGGCCAAATTAATGTTCAATGTTGAAGTGCATTCGCGATATCTATTCAGGCAGGATCGATATGATTACCAAATATATTAATTAGTAGGCGGTTCCCGGCAAAATTTGTATCATCACGTATTAGTCAAAACACATTCTTTCACATGATTGGTAATAAGAGCTTCCATTTCATTTATTGAGAGGGGGGCGTTTCCAAAACTGGTCTATATATTAAACTAGCGCAGAGGAATTTTGTATATTATTCCTCCACCTGTCGGCCTACAGAAGCAAGTAATCAAACAATACCATCACACACACATTCATACTCAATCAACAAGAGTCAAACGTATTTTGGAATAAACTAGAATACTCGGCAATATATAAAGGAATTATACATATATAGGTTCCAATATTACTAGCTAATGCAAAACATTTATTTACAATTTATTTACAAATTAAAGAATATGCTACTCCTGGCAACATAGCTAAACTCAATGTGTATAATAGAACAATACTTAACCTTTGATTAACACGGTCTTTATTACTTAAAACAAATATATGGACAGAGTAAAGAGGGTCACACAAAGGGAGTCACAGTGCTGACATAGTTATCACGGCTCCACGACCTTTAGCCGGAGAAGTCAGCTAGAAAACACATACGACGGATGTTTTGAAAATGCTTCCTCTTCATCTTCAATGGTGAAAGTTCAAGTTCATTTAAGTTCAATTTATTTCCAATTTATCATACTAGGCCAACAATTTTATGCCAATAATAAAACATAAACAAAACTAAGCAGAGCATTACCCAAATCGGTGCATAATAATGTTGCAATTATTAATTTGATGACAACTTATCAACACTATGGGTGTCGATCCTTACGTAATACCTATTCATCAGGGGGGGATGAATGAATAGATCACCCCCCCCCCCTGATGAATAGGTATCAGTTACGGATCGACACCCATGGATTAGACCACACAGCGAGGTCACTGACAGGTGGCTATCTCATCAACTCAGCTCTTTAATAACATAAGAAATAGAGGATCATGGGGGACCAACGGGCACCGATTGGGGAAGTTTTCTGTATAGAGGGAGCAAGTAGCTACAAGTAGGACAGTGGGGCTTTAATAATTGCAACAAATAAAAGCAATGTATGTGTTCACTAAAGAATTACGTATTTGTACATAATTCTTTAGTCATTGCTTTTATTTGTTTAAATTATAGAAAGCGCTCCTTCTGAGACAACAGTACCCTGTCCAAAGGGCCCTGTATAAGTAGCATATGGAAGTAAGATAGCTGCAATTTGGTCCAAAAATGATGGGTTTGCTGGTCCGATTAACTAAAAACTAAGCACACCTTCTTTATCAAAAGATTTTATCATAATACATAATAATATTTCAGAGGGGTTTTTTGTTTTGCAGTGGTCACCCCTAAATCGGAAGGGGGGGGGGGGGAGGGGCATCCAAAAAAAAAAATTAAGGAAACCTTGAACCAACCATGCATCATGATTTGGGTGGCATCTGAAATAATATTAAAGGGGAAGTCCATCCTGAAATTAAGTTAGTTTTAATAGGAGTAGAAAAATGAGAGAAACAAGTCAGTGAAAGTTGAGCAAATTCGATTAAAAATAAGGAAGTTAGGATTTTGAAGTTGTGATCAATCAAACACAAATTGGCAACTCTATGACGTATCATGCGAGCTCAACTTCCATTTGCTCAGTACTAAAAAAATCTAAAAATTTTCATTTTCCCTCAAGAAAATTTTTAACCATACATGCACCCTAAATATAATAATTGCAAATATGTTTCTATGCTCCCCCTGCAAGGAACAAATATATATTCCGTCATCAATAACGAAGAAAACATGATTTTAAGGAATATTATGCACAAAGCAAATGAAGGAGAGCTCGTATAATAAGTCACAGAGTTGCCAATTTGTATTTGATTGATCACAACTTCAATAATTCATAACTTTCTTATTTTCATTCAGAATTTGCTCAAACTTTCACTCACCTGATTTTCTTATTATTCTGCCTCTATCGAAACAAACTTATTTTGGGGTGGACTTTCCCTTTAAAATATCTAAATTTGATACCAATTCAAACGAAATTTTTATTAATTAATGTCAAATTTAAGTATGAGGAAAAAAAAAATCAGGAGGAGCGCTTTTTATGATTCAAAAAATTAAAGCATCTTCCCTGCTAACCCCCCCCCCCCCCCCCCTCCCCCCCCCCTTCCCCCCCCCCCCCCCCCCCCCCCCCCCCCCTAATAAACCCCCAAACCCCTCCGTTGAAATACAATGGGAGTAAGAATAGATCATAACGTGAAAACACAAACGGCTGGCCTGGATTATTCTGGTTGACCTCGGACTCGCACAGGGTCTATAGACCCTTCCTTATATAGGGTGGGTGAATGTGTGACAAGCAAAGACCTAGCCAAGGTAAGGGCTAGAGTTACACTCACAGGAAAAGCCATGTGAATGAATGAATGAATCGAAAGGTAGCCCGTATATTTTAAACTGACCGACACAAATAAAAGCTGAGTGTGATACTGAGTGGTGCCATTAATACAGCCAGCAGTCAAGACAGTAAATCTACGATTAGACGGTAAGCTGGAATTGGAATTATGTAGACCATATTCATTATTTATAGTGCGAGTTACTGAGCTGTGTGTTTGTGACCGAGCCGCCGCAGCCGCGCCTTGCCTGCCCGGTCGTTAGGATGGGGTGAGCAGGCAGCAAAGCCAGTAGATTCCGATGATGGTCAGTGCAGTGAAGCACTGACTGTGCACTGAGTGCAGTGATGCATATCTGTATGATGGCATGTCCATTCTTTTTCTTGTTCTCCATCTGCTTTTGTCAGAGGTCAACAACAGGATGTTGCTATGCTTTTTGTCCATAAGTATTGAGAGGAAGAGATGAGATACGGTTTGGATGAATCTTGTAGGCCTACAAGTGAACTTGTAAGTAGATCTTTAGTCCAGAGTCTAGTACTAGATCTAGTAGCAGGTGACTAGTAGTACCAAAATACCAAAATCTAACTTTTTAATTACTCATTTATTTAGATCTATAATAAAACAAAGTTCAAAGAAAGTATTTTCTTTAACTAAGACAACTCACCCATCTGCCGACTCCAGAAGTGCCATAAAATAGGAGATATCCAACTCCAAAGTTGGTGGTTCCTTCTACGCCAATCCGTCTGTAAGAGCCTTGAAACAATCATATTTCATGTCATGAAATTACGTTCATAATTAGACAGGCCCGAGGGGATGGGCATGTCATTGCCCGGACAAAGTCCACAATTAAGTTTAAAACTTCGCGCCAAAGTACATTCACTTGTCAGCGGCTAGCCTTGAATCGGTCGCACACACCGAACAAAGCAATCCGCAATACAGGCTGAAATTGAAATCGAGCTCTCAATGTATGTACGACTACTAGATCTACGACTTTGTACGAGTATAAACATTGGAAGGAAAGAACTAGATCTAATTCATTAATATTTACCTTAGATTCCAATATTCCAATGACTTGATTTCCTCGTGAGTATTATTTTCCCATCAAAGACTTCTTCAAATTATAATTTCAAGTGGCCTGCGAGATGCCCAGAGGAGTCAAGCAACCTTGTACCGTAAAGTCAAAATTGTAATTACTCCCTTTGCATATTCTGAGATAATGTCGCCCAACCCGCTGTTTGAATTGTTTTCCTATGCAGCCTCTGTTCAGCTCTGATGCCTATGGCATTGGCGTCAGAGCTTCCTGGAGTTAGGTTGAAGGTAAACAAAATCTGAAATGCCTTCTAAATCACACCCCTTCACGCACCCGATGACCATTGCACACTGGCTTCGGAGTTTGCTTGTGGACTCTCCTTTCCTCTCATACAAAGCATCGATCTTGAAATTGGTCAAGAATTTAACCAAAAATATGAGATTTTTTATACCGGAGAGATAGCAATTTGCTTACCTTCCATGTGTTCCTGATGGTAATTAGTTAAAGGTAATGCAAAGTTTTGGGAAATTTTGAAAATTGGGTGATTAGTGATTCTTTACAATTTTGATATATTTGGATGCCCCTATGGATGTATTATACATGTAAGCACTAGAAAATTTAGCTCCTAAAACACTTCTGCTTTCGAGAAAAATTTAATATTAAAATTTACCAGAGCTCCCGGTAAATTTCAATAAATTTCAAATAGCGCCCACAGCCGTACAATACTAGCTGCGACCATGAAAATCTCAGAATTTGTAGATACAGAGACGCCAAGGTAAAAGATCGGCAATGCGTGACATTCTCATTTTTCGGCGCGTGAGGGCGCATGCGAGGGTATAACACACGTATAGGTATGGCGTTTTTTAAAATCTAGCGCGCCACCGTGCGTGAGAGCCGTTTTCAGACCCTCCAAATGCGTGACGTCACGCCTAATGCGTGACACTTGGTAGCTCTGTAGATATGATATATAATTTCCAAACGGGAATAGCTAATCAGTCAATTTTGGTCGAGAAACATTGTTTTATAGCTTAATTAATATCTTGACCTTGAGAGGGAGCTATACAACATAAAGAGTTTATTATTTACAATTGTATAACTTTAGACTCGAGTTGAACGGCGGCAACGATCACTGCATATTGTAGGATCGCTTATGATTCCAATATGTTCATTTGAACCAATTTCATGACCCAATACCAAAACTTTGTATTAAAAGGCCGGGCTATTTAAGGTCTTAGTACGGCAGGGCCCCCCCCCCCCCCATAAGAACTCGGCCATGAAAAAAATTGCACGCATGTCAAGTGAAGTGTATAGAATACTAAGTTAATTTTAATATTTTGAAAAATTCACTCATTTGCATATTTATGGTAATTTATGCAAATAAGGTCATAAAAATCACATTTTTACCCATAAATCATATTATTCATATTTAAGCATTCTTTTTCACTACATATTCATTAGACCATTCTGAATAAGAATACAACAAAAAAGTTTGGAAAAGCCATATTATTCCTTATGTTATCCCTTGTTTGAATAATTTCTTATGTATTTCATTGTTTTTTTAACTTATGTATTTTGTTGTTTTTGTTATTTTATTTCATTTCTAACTACAATTCAACTATTTTGACTCCCAAAACAACCACCTAAACTTTAAACAAGACCCAATAACCCATGTTTGATCTGTTTTTAGGAAAAATGACTTTTCCATATGTTTTGTACACAAATCACGAAAATGAGCAATTTTGGGGCTGACATGCAAAGACAAAAGGTCACGTGACCTTATAACCGTAGGTCCGACTCCGATTTTCAAAAAAATTATTTTAAAAGTTGCGCAAGACTCGAAAGAAAAAAGTCAGCAAGCGGCGGGGCGCCATCCATATGCATGCGTTCCTGAACAATCAGGAAAATCATGGAGGGGGGGGCATCATGCCCCCCCCCCCCTCGGCCTTATTAGGGTTAAAGGTGCGATTTACATTACAAAATTCTGCCCTCTTAAGTAATTAAGAGAGTTCACAATGTTGGTTCTGGCAATCACTGACAGACGTCTTGTTAGCAGCCAGCCATGGCCAAGCTGTGGCACTTTAACTTTTCATTTCCAATTTTCATTTTATATTCTCTCAGAGATACCGGTATTGCATGTGATCGCTAATTTCAGTCAATAGTGTACTGGCTTTTGCAGTGTATCAGGATTTTGAGTTATCAAACCACACAGTTGAAAGTACATGAAGTGGTCTTTTCCATGTGTATCTTATAGTTATACTATATTTTTTAAACAGTACATCTAAATAGACAACAAGTATTCAGTCAAAATTGACAAGAATGATTCTGATTTTCTTTCCAGCCAGCCATCATGGTGGATGCTGTACCTATCATCGATTTCTCAGCTTACAGTTTGGATCGTGAGAGTCCAGATCCTGAAGGATTCCAGAAACTCATTGATGATGTTCATCAAGCTCTTACTACCATCGGTTTCATGTACCTCAAGAACTTCGGAGTTCCGGCTCAAAAGGTAATTTAAAATAATCGTCCTTTCCATTTCTGTTATTTCGTTATTGTCGATATTTTGTTACGGCCAAGCACGTTACAATAAAGATCACTACATACATGTACAGGGTGATATAGAAAATGTCTTTGTTTGTTTATTTTAGCTGACTGCTAAGAAAGCATGTCTATGTTTATAAGTCAGCAATCAGGGGACCGATGGCTTTAAGACCTCTCTGAGGGACTTGGTAATAAATCCAGCTCAAAATGTTTAGCATGTATACACCAAAGAAGAAGTAATATCGCACTCGCTTGGGCAGGTATTAAATACGCAATATGGTTCATCTTTGCCTGTATAGACATGATATAGTTGATATTGCCTTCAAAGGACTGCGAGCTAGAATCACATGCATAGCTGTATCAAGTTCACCATTGCTAACGTCGAACGTGAAGAACGTTGCAGTTTCAGCTCAAGAGTATATAGCCACACTAGAATTTTCAATTTTCTAGAAGAGTGAAGAGATTGTCTCTGGCAAAAATGATTACCAGTAGATGTAAACATATTGGTCTTTGACTTGGGTTAGAAATTGTGAGGCATGATTGTTGTCTTTTGTTTAAAAACTGGCTTTGATGCGTTTAGATTATATTATACCAAAGGGTTGAAGATTATTATCCATTTCTTGGGGCAAGATTAATCTATACTGGTGTTTTTAAAGGGTTGTCGATGAGCTACCGGTACTCAATACTGGAAATGGATAGTTTTGCAAAGCCATTGTGTTTACAGAAAGCAATCCTCCCATCAATTGGTGCCTACATGTATGTTGCCTTGTGCAAAATTGCATGTGTTGCAAACGGGCAACCATGCAGAGACACAAAGAAAGCAATCAAATAGATCATTTTGATATCATGCTTAAAGGTATTACAAAGTTTTGGGAAATTTTGAAAAATGGGTGGATAGTGATTCTTTACAATTTTAATATATTTGGATGCCCCTGTGGATGTATTAAAAACACCAGAAATTTTAGCCCCTAAAACACTTCTGCTTTCGAGAAATATTGAATATAAAGATTTACCGGTGCTCCCGGTAAATTTTGATAAATTTCAAATAGCTCCTACGGCCGTACAATGGTAGCTGCGACCATGAAAATCTCAGAGTATGTAGTTGTGGTATATAATTTCCGAACAAGAATAGCTAATCAGTCAATTTAGTCAATAAACATTGTTCTATAGCTTAATTAATATCTTGACCTTGAGAGGGAGCTATTCAACATAAAGTGTTTATTATTTACATTTTCATAACTTTAGAGTCGATTTCGACCGCGACAACGATCACTGAATATTGTAGGATCGTATATGCTTCCAATATGTTCATTTGAACCAAATTCATGACCCCATACCAAAACTTTGTATTACCTTTAACCCATGATCTGTCCCTTATTCTGTCTTTCACCTCAGATCAAAGATGCTTTTTCCTATTCAAAGGAGTTCTTTTTCTTGCCTCTGGAGACTAAGATGAAATGTGTGAGGCCAGAAAACACAAACCACGGATACGTCCAATTGGAACGAGAAGGGTAAGAACCATAGCACATTAAGAAAGATAGTTGTGACACACCCGTGCATACAAGGTCAAAGGCAATTGATATCAATTGCAACTATGTACATAAGAGATAGGAGACTGCAAACTTGCGTTTGATTCTAAAGAGGAACTGTGATTGATTTGGATCTATCTCGGAATAATATACCTCATAATATAAAATCTAGTCCATCAATTAACGTTTTTAAAAGGAGACAAAAATCATTTCTAATCCAACAAAATAAATAAAGATTGATTGTGAACAAGGTCAGGTTTTTGTTTTGATTTTGTTTTTGTTTTTTGCCCTCTTTTCAGGCATTAGTTTTTTTATATTTTTTTAAATCACCTTTTCAATCAACAATATTATACTGTATTACGGTGGCAGCACCGATGAAGCCTTTGGCTTTCCTAGCTGTCTCCACATTCATATGACATTTTTGTTGTCGTTGTACATGTATGTATTCTATTGTAAATGTCTCTCTTTAACTCGTACGCAAAGTTTTGGATTTTATATGTTTTTATGATGTTTTTTATGATGAATAAAATAAAGATCACTTCAATTTTTTAAACTCTTTATATATAGACCAGGCCCTGATTACTATCATTATATTATGTATTACTCATATATATGATTACCAGTCTTTCTTTGCTTTGCCATTGAAAGCAAGGTTGAACCCGGACAGGCCTTTTAAGGATCTGAAGGAAGCGTTCAACCTCAGCACGGCATCAGACAAGATGGTAAACATCCTTAAAATTGTATTAAAGCCCCACTGCACTACTTATACCTGCTTGTGCCCTCTATATTAAAGAAACAATGCATATTCGGTGACCATTGGTCCCCCCATGATCCTCTTTTTCTTATGTTAATTGAGAGCTGATTTGATGAGATAACCACCTGTCCAGTGATCTTGCAGGGTGGTCTAATCCATCCTGTACAGATGGGCTTTAACATGTTGAGAGAGTGACAATGATTTAGTTCATATTAATAAATGACACATTTGTAGAGCTAAGATTCCCCTCTTTCATGTGATGCAACTCATATGATGCATATTCCACGCATGAGTGATTAAGAACAATTTGGAGAAAGGGTACCAAAAATTCATTTGGCGAACGGTATCTGAATTTCAAAGAGAAAATTACATTTCCAGAAAGTTTTTTATTTTTCTGCCCTTTCATATGACATTTCAATCAGGAAAAAATGAGCCAGGAATAACAGAGTTCTGTTTGTTTAAAGTAATGCTTGCATTTCCATAATTTTATTAAACAAATCCGCTCCACTGGCTGCCTGCCCTAACAACAAAGAAGACCAAAGACTTCATGCAGTCTTTAAAATCAGCCTTGCATAAAGTCTTGTGTCAACTCTGTTTGTCGCTATGGCAAGCAGCCAGTGAAAACGAATTTGTTTAATAAAATTATGGACATTATCTAAAGCTTTACAAATATGTGTCATTTATTAATTATAATTGTGATTAAGTTATGATAAAACATCGATTATTCTCAGTTTCCTTTTTTTTCTGGGACGCACTTTATAATCTTTTATGCACCGATTTGAATTATTCATACTATGATGAGGATTTTATCAAAAATGGTTCAGTGAAACTTGATCAGTGAACTTTTGAAGTGGGTTTGCGTACAAATACTTGTTACAAAACAGACAACTTTTTTTTTTTTTTTTTTGGGGGGGGGGGGGGGGCGGGGTGATACAGCAAGTCAGACTCTTGTTTTTTATTTTCAACAAAATTTGATAATGCAGAAGGAATGAGTTTTGATCTATTCAAAATGGATGTTTGCCTTGAAAAAGTGGGCGGGTGTTGACACAGTGAGTTTGATTCTATTTACATAACGGGTTATGAGCTAGTAAATGGGATTTATGGAGGTGATTGATGTTTATCATGCGCAAATACTGGTATGATCGTACTGAACAAATACTCTCTCAATAGCTGTGAAGGGCTTCACATACAACTTTTTAAAAAAAATTTAAACACATATGTATGTGATAAATGATGGAAAAGGAGACGAGTAGTGGAGTAAAAATTGAAGACAGTTTACAAGAAAAGTGTGAAGGTGGGGGAAGAAGGTGGAGAAGAAGAACAAAGGAGAGGGTCGGTGAAGAAAGAAAACCCCCCCCCCCCCAAAAAAAAAAAAAAAAAAAATAACAGTATGGTGCATTTGAAGAAGATGAAGAAGAAAAAGAGCAAAAGAGAGAGAGAGAGAGAGAGAGAGAGAGAGAGAGAGAGAGCATACATGCCAACTGTTCAGATTAAAGAGGAAAATTCCTCTTTTTGGGAGAAGATAATTATCATTTTAATGCAGGTGTTCCTCTTCCTGTACAAATTTGTCTGTAGTATTGAATAGGAGAGTTAGGATTGTTCCTTTTTTTTTTTTAAATAGCATAATTTGTACAGATTTCTGATTTTCAAATGTTGGCATGTATGGAGAGAGAGTGGAAGTCACAAGCCAATAGCAATAGAGAAGGAAGAGAAGGAGAACTTGAAGCAATAGGAAAAGAATGAAGTTTTCTAGTTTCTTCCATGAAAAAGTCATTTAAGAACAAGTAATAGCAGGAAAACAGTGTACCTTAAATAAGAAAGTTAAAAAAAAACAGTTACAAGTGGAGGAGTAGTTCTCCTCACTCTCAGTATGATTAGAATATCACTCCAAACAGAATCATATTTTTCAAGATATTTAGGTCACTTTTCGCAATACCCGGTAATAACAATTTTTGCAGTTGATTTGAATCCTCTTTAAATCCACGTGGACTAACATTCCAATCTTGCGTGTATCCCTTGACCTCCTACAATCCATCCACCGTAAAGGTCAAAGATACCTGTCATTCAGGCTTTGGCTGTTTTCATCTATTTCATTTTTTATTTCATATTTTTAGTTCAATGCCAATATTAACTGGGTCTCTCCTGTATTCAAGTCTGTGGGAATAATAATTGATACAAAATAAAATCTAAAGCAGTACGGTAGTTTTATGATTGAGTATGAAACGGTAGGAAAGAAAGAAAGGCCCCCAAAAGAGAGATTAAATAACAGTATGGTGCATTCGAAGAAGGAAAAAAAGAGGGAGAGAGCGAAAGAGACAGAGAGAGAAAGAGAGAGAGAGAATGGAAAGAACAAGAATGAAGTTTTCTAGTTTCTTCTCTGATAAAGTCATTGCGAACAATCTCAAGTAATTGCAGGAAAATAGTGTACCTGGAAGAAAAAAAATAACTGAAAGAAAATTTAAAAATAGCTACAAGTGAAGAAGTTCAAAGATACCTGTCATACAGGCTTTGGCTGTTTTCATCTATTTCATCCTGTATTTCATATGTTTAGTCCAATGCCAATATTAACTGGGTCTCTCCTGTTTTCAAGTCTGGGAATAATAATTGATACAAAATAACATATAAAGCATTAGTTAAAATGATTGAGTTCCATGTTCAGTGTCATATTAATTATCTAGTTAAACCTGGTAGATGCTAAAACCTGCTTATTGTTAAAAACAAACCTGACATGCTGTCTGTCATACACTGCTTCCATTTATTTTCATTTAATTTTTATTTTAACCTTTTGCATATATAGGAACTGGGTTGTCCCTGTATATATAATAACATATTATGTTTTGATGTGTTTTTGCTTGCTTTGTTTGCTTTTTGATGATGTATGATATTCATAATACAAGAAGAAGAAAAAAATAAAGAAAAAAAAAATTGGCATACTATTCACTTCAGCTGTAAATCAACGTTGTACCAGGATTATTTAGACTTCAATTGAATTTTAAGGGGTTCTTGTAGTGAAAATTAAGTCATTGTTATGCAATAGACCATTTCCTTATGGCTTGTCCTACATGTACCTAACAACACACAATGCATGCAATTTGCATTCTGATCATTGAATTACAATTATTTGTATTGAACAGATGAATAAAATGATTTGCATCAAGGCAGGCACTCCACCGAGACGTGTGCATTCACTTTGATTACATTGCAACCGACAAAAAGGCCCGTCGCATTGTGAAAGATATTGGAAGGAATTGTCAACATAATGCTGTGAGGTTACTGTATTTGAAACACGTTCCGACACTTCATTTGAATACAAAGGCCCTTGTGGTTCCTGTTTGGATATTGAGGGATGTTTTGAAATTCTACCCTGCCATAACCTGTCAGCCTTTACAGAGTTCAGTCTAAATGTAGTGCCAAATTTCAACCCCTGACCTACTAATTGGCTTTTACCTGGGACAATGTGCATGTATGTTACTAATATCCCTTGTAAATTTCATGTTTTTGGTAACTCAAGAATTAAGGACTTTGTTTAATCCTTAAATAAACATGAACATAGAAACATGAATTGGGCATATCAATTCTGCACATACAGGTACTTAAAGGTAATACAAAGTTTTGGGAAATTTTGAAAATTGTGTGGATAGTGAATCTTTACAATTTTGATATATTTGGATGCCCCTGAGGATGTATTACATGTATTAGCACTTAAACAATTAGCCCCTAAAACACTTCTGTTTTCGAGAAAAATTTAATATAAAAATTTACCGGTGCTCCCGGTAAATTTTGATAAATTTCAAATAGCGCCTATGGCCGTACGATGGTAGCTGCGACCATGCAAATATCAGAATATAATTTCCTAACAGGAATAGCTAATCGGTCGATTTTAGTCAAGAAACATTGTTTCATTGCTAAATTAATATCTTGACCTTGAGAGGGAGCTATACAACATAAAGAGTTTATTATTTATATTTTCATAACTTTAGACTCGATTTCAACCGCGACAACGATCAATGTATATTGTAGGAACGCATATGCTTCCAATACGTATGTAAATTTGAACCAAATTCATGACCCGATACCAAAACTTTGTAATACCTTTAAAAGACTGCAGAACCTGGTAAGGGTATGAATAATTTAGTTGTTAACTCACTGCACATGAATAGCCTTACTAATGACATTCATGAATTCTTCAGTGGGAAAAATAATGTTTGTTGAATGATTTTTCTCCAGCTACATGTATAGGACATTATGAATATTTTGTTTTGTTTTGTAATTTTCATCAGTTCAATATATGCTAGAAGATCTGTATTTGTGGGGCTCTTGAGGGGTGCCGAATTGCATTTTTTTTTCAAGTAGATTTAGTTTGAGATTACTTGTTCGAAAAGATATGTAAAGAATATAAAAACATATAATGAACCTCAAAAACTTCTTCAAGCTCTGCAGTATACAGTGTATGCATGTATATCTTTTAAATTTGTTAGTCTGAAACTTGGGGAAGTCCAAACCTAGAATTTTGAATAACATGAGCCCTTGCACAATAGTGTGCATTAGAACCTTATAAAGTTTCCACTTTGTCACAGTGATTTTCTCATATACCTACCTACATGTATGAGCGTTTCCCATTTGCATTGTTGTCATAATTGTGACATAATCTACTCGCCTCGCTCACATATCTGTAAACTGTGGCAGTTAAAAATGAAATATTATGGTGACATTAAGTGTAATTTACACATCACATTTCTGTGAGAGAGAGAAGAGGGGGGGGGGGGGTGTTGGACACACAGAGAGACAGAGAGACGGAAGAGGAAAGAGAAAGGGGGAGTTGGGGAGACACACTTAGATTGAGATAGGAAGAGGGGTAGAGGAGTCAATGTTTATAGAGAAAGATGGATAAACAAACTAATAGGGAAAAATGGATAATTAAATGAATATGTGTACATGTAGGATCATCCTTTTTCGCAGTTGCCATGCATTTACATTAGATTAGGAAAAACCTGTGTCGTTTATTTCCTCGGCAGTTTGCCATGCCCTAGCTATCTGAATGAGCCCTTAATGTTAACTCAGAGCCATTGGCTTTTCTGTACATGAGAGCTTCAGTTCATGAATGAATAAAATATTCAAATTTTTCGTCCCATTCAGCCTTTCCCAGACGAGGAGTTGCCGGAGTTCCGAACGTCCTTGTCAGACCTCTTCGAATCTTTTGTTCCTCTTCATAACAGAGTGCTTGAGGTCATGGCTAGGGGACTCAACCTTGAGGTAAAATAATCAAGTCTAATGTCTTTAAAGAGACTTGGTAACATTGTTCAGATGAGAGAAAATGCTGCTAAGGTAGTAACTTTGATGCTAGATGTACAACTAAAGATAATCTGAAAGTTTGAGTGAAAACGATCCATTATTAATGATAAAAATTGGGAAAACAGATCTGATTGATTCCTTAATTCTACCAACTATATTATTACAATTTAATTACATTTTAGGTTAATGTAAACCGTCACAAAGTGTTGAAAGATTTTTAAAAGCCTATCTTTTGTCTTGATTTCATGGAAAAACGGTTGGGAAAATACAAAAATGTTCTGTTCATTATTTTTGTCTGCACGGAACACTTCTGTTTACAAAGGACCCGCAATACTTTGTTGACAGACACGAGCTAATTTGAACCAAACATAGCCAGTCCACACTCCATACTCTCTACTCTGTACACGATCACTTTCTTCTGCCTTGATTCATTAGACCCCCTCCCCCCCCCCCCCCCCCCCCCCCCCCAGAAACCTGTGTTATACCTGCCCTGCATCATGCTTTAACTTTCTGTTTATTATTTTGTCTGCTTACATCACTCCTGTACATGTAGGACCCGCAATACTTTGTTGACAGACATAAGTTAATCGGAACCAAACATAGCCAGTCAACACTCCGGACCCTCTACTACCCCTCCCTGGCAAACATGGAGGTGAAAGAGGACCAGGTCCGATGCGGGGAGCACACGGACTACGGTGGGATAACTCTGCTGTTCCAGGACTCACAGGCTGGTCTTGAGGTAAATATTAATAGGAATGAAACGGGAACCCCTTTCACTTCGGACAATTCCACCCCCTCCAAGGACAACCACCCCCGAGGAAAATTACCCCCTGTTAATTAAAGTGGAAGTCCAACAT
Organism: Strongylocentrotus purpuratus; assembly: GCF_000002235.5. Classification (NCBI taxonomy): domain Eukaryota; kingdom Metazoa; phylum Echinodermata; class Echinoidea; order Camarodonta; family Strongylocentrotidae; genus Strongylocentrotus; species Strongylocentrotus purpuratus. The sequence continues at coordinate 7,974,097 of NW_022145602.1, read as the reverse complement.
GATAGACGTTTGCAGTTTTTTAAAATTTTAAATCCCCTTTAGCGTAATTGTTTTTCAAAGTATCTCTGGGAGAAAACGTTGTAGTAAGAGCACACAGACTACAGTGGTATACATGTAACTCTGCTGTTCCTGGACTCACAGGCTGGTCTTGAGGTAAATATTAATAGGCATGAAACGGAAACCATCCCTTTTACTTCCCCTTGGCTTAATTGTTTTTCAAAGTTTATCTGGAAGAAAACATTGTAGCATTTCTCATTTTGGAGTATACAGACTACGGTGGGATCTGTTCCAGGACTCACAGGCTGGTCTTAATGTAAATATTGATTGGAATAAAACGGGAATCGTCCCTTTCACTTCCTTTTAGCCTAAATGTTTTTTTGAATGGAAGAAAATGTTGTACAGTCAAACCTGTCTATAGCGACCACCCAAGGGAAACACAAAAAGTGGCCTTTGTAGACAGGTGGTCTTTGTAGACAGGTGGTCTTTGTAGACAGGCTCCTTTAGAACATGATTCAATGAGAAACCATTTTCAAGGGAAACAACAATTGTGGCATTTGAAGACAGGTGGTCTTTGTAGACAGGTGGTCACTAAAGCAGGTTTGACTGTAGTATTAAAGAGTATGAGGACTATAGCAGGATAACTCTGCTGTTTCCGGGGGGTGTTTCACAAAGATTTAAAGTCGAACTTAACTCTAGGTTGGACTTAACAATTATGGAAAGCCGTTAGCATCTTTAAAAATATATTGTAAAAGTTATTTTAAAAGGGATATAATGTTGATTCAATTCATTCATGCTTTCTATTATCATGGAAGATTTCATGTTCTTGATTTGGAATTTATGAAAAGTCTAAAATACTTGAATTTTTGCTTTTGAATATATTTTATTTTAAGGCTACAAAAGGCTCTCTATAATTTTTAAGTCCAACTTAGAGTTAAGTTCAACATAAGTTCAACATGGTCCTGCCAGTCATAAGTCATAAAGTCATGCATTACATATTTCACCAAATGGATTTTCCAGGAGAAAAACAAATCCATAAATCATTACAGGAAGTAGTGAGGTGACATTTTCAATTTGCTAAACAAGATTATGAATATATCACTGAGATATCTGCAATGCAGGTCACAGAGATATCTGCAGGTAGTTTTTACATGCACGTGCCTTATAAATGTGAATATTTTATCAAATGGAGTAAATTATTTACTCTTTTTTTTTTCACCTGGTGATCATGAATACATGTAGTTTGAAGGTTTTAGATATCTTTGTTATCTGTTTCCAGTGTTATGGACCTTGCTTAAAGGATAATGCGTGGAATGTGACAAATATTTGTCTAACCCAAATTGTGGGGGGAAAAAAATAACATTCTTTGCCGGTAGCTATTTCTGTTTGATCATGCATTCACACATTTAATAACTGTAAATTTACTCAACCTTTACCTGTATGATATGGTTGGAGAAAGCAAGAAAGAGGGGGAGTGGCAGAGACACATAGATTGAGATAGAAAGAGGGGTAGAGAAGTTGTTGGAGAAAGAGGGATAACAAAAACGATAGAAAAAGATGGATAGAGAAAGAGAGAAAGAAATTGTTGGATAGAGAAAAAGGGACAGAGAGAGAGAGAGAAGAAAAGAAATAGGGAAATAGAGATCACAAAGATGGGCAAATGTACAGATGAAAGAGACAGACAGACAGATGGACAGACAGACACGCACATATTTTAAGTAAAGTTTATAACAATACTTAAAAATCCATTTTGTCCACCCTGTTGTAGGTGAGAAACGTGGAAGACAAATGGATCCCTGCTACCCCAATAGAAGGCACTGTGGTCGTCAACATCGGTGACCTCATGCAAAGATGGACTTCGGACAAACTCATCGCCTCGGTAAGTCCTTGCCATCTGACATTCAACAAACACAATTCAATGCACTATTTAAAAAAACGAATGAAAAGATTCCTTCTCTCTAAATAATCCAATTAAATAATGTCAATTATCTTGCCACTCAGCTTTGTAGAGTGCTGGAGTGTGGGGTCGCAACGACCACATCCCCTCCGGTTGTCATTATCATTGTTTATTTGTATACAACTATTCTTTTTATTTTTTTATTTTTTTTTGTTGTTGTTGTTGTTGCTCTGGTGATCCCCTCCTTACAAGCCATTGAGGATTTTTGGGGGACACCCTCTTTCTTCATTTCTTTGTTTTTTTTTGTATTACTAGCTTATATGTATGTACTCTGTTTCCTTGATGTAAACATGACATTATCAGGGATGCCAGTTTTCAGGCAATAGCTAAATCAGGCCCTGTTAAGTTGGATAGATAGATAGATAGATAAATGGTATTTTATTGCATCTTTCATGAATGGCAGTTTCACAACTGAATTGCACATGAATTACATGAATTGGATATATACATTGTAAAAAACTTACATAACATTTAGTTAAAAATTGTTTAAACATGTCACGTTACTTCTGCCTAAATACCATAAACAATTAAAAAACACTTAATGAACATAATTTCTACCAAAGAAAAAAGAAAAAGGGTATAAACATAATTACATGCCAACATAATATGGACTAAGGTAAATTATACAACAGTTCGTCATGTTACAATATTGCAGTTGTGGGTATAGTGGTAAAATAATCAAGGATAGTGGCAAGAGCAGGGTGTATGAACATTTAGTAATATTTGATAATTAGTTATTTTCAGACCATAGTTTAGGCTTTTTCTGTGTACAAAATAGCTCATTCTAGGTGATTTTCAGGCCCTCTGATCAATTCTAACTGGCATCTCTGAATTATGCATGACATACTGTTAACTTGCCTTGTACATATTGGAAGAAAGTAATGAGAGCTATATGCTCTCTCAATCAATCAAGTACACACCGTCGAAAGCTTACGAGCTAATGATGACACTGGTCTTTTGTACTGTGCATGAGCTATCCACCTAGTTGATTACTCTTTGTAAATATTGACGTGAGTCACAACATTTATGAGCTTATAAACTGTGGACCCTCATTGTATAATGCATACTCGAATAGAATAGTCTAGACTTGATGGTTCAATGGTTTTCTATATAACACACTGTTAAAGGGAAAGACCATTATCATTATCTTTAGTCCTGGGGGGGTGTTTCACATAGATCTTAAGGAGAACTTAACAGTAACACTAAGTTGGACTTAAAAATTATGGACAGCCATTGGAGCCTTAATTAAAATGTATAAAAGCAGAAATTCAAGTATTTTAAATTTTTTATAAATTCCACATCCAGAATATTAAATCTCCTTGATGATAGAAAATGTGAATGATTTGAATCAACATTTTATGCCTTTCAAAATAACTTTTACAAAATATTTTCATATGCTAACGGCTTTCCATAATTTGTAAGTCCAACTTAGAGATAAGTTCAACTTAAGATATTTGTGAAACACCCCCCAGGGGTTTGTGAGCAGATTAAATTTATGCTCGTAAGAAAAGAGTAAGGAATTAAAAACTCAGACATTGTAATGGATTGTAATGCAGCTGATCGTAATACACAGTCAAATTTGTATAGCCCCCCCCCCCCTTTATCCTTTAAATCCAGCCTTCCTTCCATTTTTTTTTACTTGACCGTTACCAGAAACACCGAGTGATGATTCCACTGGATCAAATCAAGAGACAGCAGGATCGCCAGTCGATGGCGTTTTTCGGCCATCCCGACAACGAAGCGGTCATCGAGTGCATCGACCATTCCAACAAGTACTCGCCGACCACAGGCTTGGCCTACATCAATATGAGGTTCGCGGCGACGTACAAAGATGCTACCAAACTCCAGACTTACTGAAGGAGGAGCAAGTATGCAGAATGTAAGGCGAGGCGTCAAAAATATCGATACCAGCAGGCTGCCGCCTCACGTATTGGCGCATCGAGGCTGCAATTACGGCCGAAGCCTGGCTGGGGCAATTATTTTTCACTTATTAGCCCAGCCGGATTGCGCCAGGCTGGGATCTGAGGCTCGGTTTCCATTCGAAAGGCGGCAGCCGGCGCATGCTTTTGAATGCCATTTCCTACCGCCAGCGGTAGCCGGCTGAGCTAATTTAAAAAATGCAGCCAGGACGCACAAGTGCAGTTAGCTGCCGCTGGCTGGTATATTTATTTTTGACGCCTCGCCGAAGTATTTTGTCGGTATGCCACAGACCACATCTTAGATTTTAGCATTCGCAGTCAGGTAAAATAACCACCACACACACACATATCATTCTAAATACACTTATTTCAGTACTTAATATCAATTAGCGTAACTTGTAATTGATTTTATGAAATTTGGCCCTGGTTGGTCATATTCACTATTGGTCCTGGGGGGTGTTTCACAAGGATCCTAAGTTGAACTTATCTCTAAGTTTGACTTAACAATTATGGACAGCCATTAGCATCATTGAAAATATTTTGTAAAAATTATTCTAAAAGGCATAAAATGTTGATTCAAATCATTCATATTTCTATTATCTTGGGAGATTTCATTTTCTTGATGTGGAATTCATTTAAAGTCTACAATACTTCAATTTTTGCTTTTGGAAATATTTTATCTTAAGGCCACAAAAGGCTCTCCATAACTTTGAAGTTCAACTTAGAGTTAAGTTCAACGTAGAATCTTTGTGAAACACCCCCTGCATGATTATACTTATTTCAACATCATTGATTAAACCAGAAACTTTCATGTGGATGAGATGTTTGTGAATTCAGCGAGTGGTCCAATTTGGTGACAGTTCATATGCCGTGAAACAATCAAATGACAACTGACACGACACTGAGTTTCTGTAATTCGCCAAAAAAAAAATCTTACCATGAAAATCATGAATATTTACAAACTGAAAGTTTCCTGACACCAAAGAGTCTTTGTTTAACAGTATATATATTTGTATGTGCTTTTTTTATTGTTTTTTTAATGGAAATATTGTATTTGAATAAAATGCCCTTTTCGTAATGTAACCAAATTTAATGCATATGTCTTTTTGAAGCGCCTTGATGAGAAAATATCCTGAGAAATCTTGATCTTGTTTCCAAAATATCCGCTATTTGAGAAATAGCAGGCTAATTTGTGCCCATCCGAGCTAGTTTGTGATGAGCATATCGATCTGGTGAAAATGCAATTTCGAGCTTCGGGATAATATCCTGACCCTGAAAATAGCAGGTTATTTGGCAAACTCAAGCTGATGAAGACAGGCCTAAAGAGCAAAATCTATGCCATTCAAAGTGCCAACAGTTAAAGGTATAGACCACTTTTGGAAACGACCCCCTCTCAAAAAATGAAATGGAAGCTCTTATTACCAATCATGTGAAAAAATATGTTTTGACTAATATGTGATGATACAAATATTGCGGGAAAACCGCCTACTAATTGTTATATTTGGTAAATTAGTATATCTATCTGGACTGGATAGATATCGCGTAGTCCCATATACATCTTTCTGTGATTCCAGGACCTTGCAGTACATATGCTAGATGATCGATTCCACAATGTTTTCTGATCGATTCCACAACGTTTCTTTCACAATGCAATCGAATGACCAGAGCTGGTCTATTAGCTGGTGAAGGCTAGAATTCTCTGACTGCATTATATTGTTTCTGAAATTAGACAATTGAAAATCGTAATGAATTCTGTTAAAATGTGCTAAAATGTAACCACCTACTGCCTGCATAATCTTGATTATATATACATGTATGCTTGAGTTTACTGTACAAAAGAACTTTTTATATATTCAGCATTCTTCTTTATTTACAGCATTTTAAAATTTCATTTTCACTCCATTTTTTCTGTTTTACGAGATATTATTCAAGGTAATTCAAATACACGAGACATGTTTATATATTCGACCTCCATCAGATACATACATTTGTACATACAGAAATATGTAATTGCGTAATTTTTATATATTACCATACAATTATGTGTACCACCATTAAAATTATCCACCAGATTTGTACGAAACTGTTGTGCTAAATTCATGATATTCCTGTGATTATTCTCCTTGAATAAGACCCAAAAAGGTATTATTAAGCTATGAATATTTGTATCTTCTCTCTTTTTGAAAAGTGAACTTTTTTTGTTTGTCCGTGTGTGTGTGTTTCATTACGGACAGAACCATTTTCTATTTTCTTCTTCTGCTATTTGGTTATTGAATATTATATTGTACATGAAAAATGCCAAGAAAGAAATTCTATGTTGATCATGATACTTTTATTTATTTGTGAAGGATCATGTATTTTTTCTCTTATCATGATACCCACAAAATATTTTGGTCAACAATTACATTTGTATGTATGTGTATCATCCAATCAATTATATGTACCACCACTGAAATTATCCACCGAATTTGTACGAAACTGTGGTGCTCATTAATGCTAATTATTCTCCTTGTTTTGGAGATCAAAATATTGTAAAGCTACAATCGTTTTTATTTTTTATTTGAATAGTGTTATTTTTTAATATTATCGTTTTTTGTTGTTATGATAATGTATCATGATCATGTTTTTTCCTACCTTTTTGGTTATTAAGTATTGTTTATATAAATGCCGGAAGAGAAATTATATATTAATAATGATATTTTTATTTACTTGTGATGTACCCATGTATTTACTTTTTTGTTTGTTAGTTCTGTTTTTTACTTTTTCTGTTTAATTAATTAATGATTTCGTTGACGATTTAGCCATGTCTTTTTTCAGATGTTAAATACTGCTTTATATTTCTTGCATTATATTTCTTGCATTGCTGTATTTCAAAGTATGATAAGAATAATAAACTAGAAGTATTATATTTATGCCATAAACGACACCAAAAGCACCCGCCAAATTTTGCTATATTCTCCTAATTATGGAGTAATTTTTTGTATTGTGATGATAACCTAAATAAGAAAATCATGAAATTTTGAAATGAAGATATAGAATCAGCATTATATTTACATGTACATATAGAAGACATTTTTATGTGAAGTACATATTTGATTGTATAACAAAACGTTAATGTTGTAATAGTGTGCATGTTAATGATTGTATGGAAGAAATTGTGTGTTTACTTTATTGTTATAGATACTATATACCTTTCATATATGCGAAATATGAAAAATACTGTATGCTTTCTCAGAAATCAATGAGGACATGTGTAATCAAGTGGGTGTTTCACAAAGACTAAGATTGACTTAAAGTTGGACTTAACTATGTTAGGCTGTTTATGCCCCTGCCCCCCCCCCCCCCCCACTACGAGAATGGACGGACCCCATGCGTGTTACCAAAATGTCAGGTAAAGGGGTACTTTTCGTTCGACAAAGTCCGGCCCGAGAATTGTAAAAAAAGGGGTGTATTATCTTTTCACCCAGAGATTTCTTTAAAAAGGGGGTGTTTTTTCTTTTTTTCTCTCATCTCTTAGGACTCCTGAAAAATGATTCCGAATTTAGGGGGGTACATTGAGCATTTTTCATGATTTAGGGGGTCTCCAAGGTAGGAAAAGCCTGCGAAAAGCCCGGGAAAGGGGGATTCGGAAATGTTGGCAGTCCTCAGATAGGGGGTGCTTTCAAAAAGAGGAAACAAGCATATGCGTACCCTAAATAACACTGAGTGGAGGGAGGAGAGGGGCGGGTTCATGCCACTGTTTTCTCTCACCATTATGACCTTTAGTCATAGATAATGTTATCCTTCAATAATGAATGATCTAAATTTTGTAGATTTGTCACCACGATTTGTGCGTCCCTTGAGAGACCAATGCCAGTAAATGGTGAGAGTTAAATCGCATGAATGACCTGCCATAGTTAATTCCAACTTAAAGTCGATCTTGGTCTTTGTGAAACACTCCCAGATACTGCTAGAAAGGGGGAAATATGAGAAACATGCTTCTGTATAAATTCATTTCAGCATTGCTTTCTAATCCTTCAGGCAGTTATGGGTTTATTTCTTCAAATTTCAGAAAGAAAAACAAATTCTTGCGGGCCAACAAGTTTCGGGTCAGCTTTGATAAATGAATTTTCACCGTGAAGTTATTGTAAATATGGTGATTACTATCACATTCTATCTGTAATTCAAACATGTGTTAAATCACTTCTTTCTTGCCAATTTAGAAATGAAATATGTTTCTGGATAACAAGATATATTTTTATAGATATTGTGAATGAAAATATTGTAGAATTATTCTGCTTACCCAATTCTGCATTTGATTTATACAAATTTAGTTTGTGTATATACTTTTTATTCAAGTATAATTGTTTTAAGGAATGAAAACCAATCTATTTTCTTAAGTCTCTCTCGTTATTTTTATAATATGTACATTTATTTGTATTAAAATCATAATGCAGGTAGAAACATTGAAACGTAATATTGATTAAAAAATGACCCCTCCCCCTCCCCCCCCCCTTTCTCTCCCCCTCCCTTTCTTAGAATTTAGGAAGTGTTATGGTTTATAGGTTCTGCAGTTGTATTACACCCGCAAAAAAGCATTTTGTATTGATATGTTTAATAATATGCCTGCATCATAGTAGTATATGACGATTTTCAATATACCTGGTATTTTATATAATACCTAAATACCTGTGTATTTTATATATTATACCTAAATACCTGTGTATTTTATATATTATGCCTTTATACCCGTGTATTTTATATATTATACCTTTATACCTGTGTATTTTATATATTATACCTTTATACCTGTGTATTTTATATATTATACCTTTATACCTGTGTATTTTATATATTTCAAAGACTTTTCAGCGAATATCAGCAATTAAAATGGCATTACAGCACTTCATTTGTCATTGCCTTTTACTTGTACATCCAGTGGTGTGTTTCACAAAGATTCTAAGTCAAACTTAACTCTAAGTTGGACTTACATATTATGGAGAGCCATTTGTAGCCTTAAAATGAAATATATTAAAAATAAAAAATTAAAGTGTTTTAGACTTTTCATACATTCCACATCAAGAACATGAAATCTTTCATGATAATAGAAAATATGAATGATTTGAATCAACATTTTATGCCTTTTAAAATAACTTTTACAAAATATTTTCAAGGATGCTAATGGCTTTCCATAACTTTTAAGTCCAACTTAGAGATAGGTTCAACTTGGGATCTTTGTGAAACGGGTGTTTGGTATTGTTCTCTTTTGCGCGCGCGCTCTCTCTCTCTCTCTCTCTCTCTCTTTCTCTCTCTCTCGCTCTCTCTCTCTCTCTCTCTCTCTCTCTCTCTCTCTCTCTCTCTTATCACTTGGAAAGTTAACCCTATAGTTGCCTTTAGCTAATTAGTGGAGGGTGATTGGGTTAATATTTTACAGGAGTATAGTTTTCTGGGATGATGAGCATAGTCGCAGTGGTTATGCTGGTGTGTTGGAGTTGTCCCGGATTAATTTTCCGTCAGGGGTAGCTGCCAAAGGGTCGAGTTGTCTTGTAGTATTGTCTTGGATGGGGTGGAGGGAGTGGACGGTGGGGGGGGGGGGGGGGTGTCTAGGAGGGGTCGTCTACCATAATCATCGTGCATTGATTTATTATTTAGACCTATGCTTTATATCTCACTTTCTGTCACACGTATTTCTCATTCTTTAAAGATACTATTTGAATTCCCTTTTGCAGCCAACGTCAAATTCTGTAGAACTTTGCAGGAATATTAATATGTCATGTATGTCCTATCTGTGACATTTAAACATTGGCAGTGTCATAGTATTCAAATTATGCAAGGAAACCCGTTTACCTTCTAGACTTCACTGTCAGACACTATTGAGTGACTGACTGACATTTTTTTTTCTTTGGTAATAACATACATAGCATGAGCCTTAACAGGTATACATGAGCATTTGTCTACATCAATAACCCACTACTTGTGATGGCCAAAATAAAACTGATTGAATCCTTGTGCAGCACAAAACGTACGACCATTCTGTTAAAGGGTCTGAAAATCAGACTATTACTTTGGTGATTGCAATCACTTAAGTGGATTCTACAACTAATGGTCGTTATTTTCCCATTAAAAGCCATTGCCAAGCCCTTTCGTTTGTAGAGAAGTTCTAAATGAGTATTGTCTTTCAAATGCCGTTGGAATTTAACCTTGCACTTTTTGGCCTGCAAATGTGACAACCCGCCCTCTTTCTTTCTCTCTCTCTTTCTCTCTCTCTCTCTTTCACTCTCTCTCTCTCTCTCTCTCTCTCTCTCTCTCTCTTAGTCTTTCTCTCTATGCCTCCTTTTCTTTATTCTCTCTCTCTCTACATTTCCCTGTCTCTCGATCATGTTATGCCTCTCTTACAGTCTTCAACTCTTTAGCACAAATCGTCACACCTCTTTAAAAATATAAGTACGATAAGATATTGAAGAAACGAATGATTAAATTATGTCAAATATACTAGACGGATACTGCGGTGCTTTCAATGCCCATTTCTCCTCCCGTAATCACATATCACGATAAAAGCTATATTTTGTAGTTTTCTTGGCTTAAAGGTATAGACCAGTTTTGGATACGCCCCCCCCCCCTCTAAAAAAATGAAATGGAAGCTCTGATAACCAATCGTGTGAAAGAATATATTTTGACTAATTCGTGATGACACAAATTTTGCCGGGAAACCGCTTTCTAATTGATATATTTGGTAAATTATCATATCGATCAGGCCTGGATAGATATCGCAAATGCATTTGGGCATATATTTCTGTCTTTTGCGAATTTAGGTTTAAGTATTACCATCTAAACCTCTGAAGGCGATATTTAAACCATATTAAATGGATTGTTTGCATCAAGAACCCTTGAACAGCAATTTTACCACTACCGGTCTATATCTTTAAGCTTGTTTTATTGATTTACCTTTGTTTCCTTCACTGAAATGTAAAATATTCCACATTCTTTCCTCCTAACTTTTCTAAACTGTATTTGTAACGATATGCTCTTCAATTTCGTTTTGTATCAGGCATTTTGTTCGGTTTTAATTGGTAGGTTACCTAGATTTTAACCATCAACTAAGAATGCAAGAATCACAAAAATGTACATGATTAATTGAATTTCATCAAATTCAGTTTAATACAATGTAGTGAAACATAATTCCATAAAATCGTTGAAAAGCTGTACAGTAATATTCATGATAATGGCAATTACATCAATCGCCGCTAGTTCGGAATCGTATTTCGTTCTTCATACTGATAAAAAAAGTCTGAGTTTTATACAATAATGATCTTCCTGAAATTAAAAAAATCTAATTTTTTTAGAGAATTTAAAAGTAACAAAAAGTGTATTATTTTAATAAAAATTAAATATTTATTACAAAGCTTTTCGAAAAGTGTGTGCTGACTCTTTTAAAAGTCTATCAACTGAAAAACAAGAACTATACATTATTACGGTAAAACATCCAAAATCACATCACATTGCTAGGTGAAAAAACAAAAACACATACACTATATACATAAACACATCGGCGTAGTGTAAGAACAACCATTTAAAAGGGCGATTGGACGCGGGAAGGGAGGTGTCTTAGGGGAAACAAAATTTGAATTTTCCAAGCTATTGACATGATTGAATAGCTTGAGGGCGCAACTCTCAACAAAACCAAGATTCAGAAGGGGAAAAGGGAAAGAGTGGAAGACCTTTATTTCCACGAGTACATAAGTGCATTAGTGTTCATTTCTATATGAAATGCCCTCTTCTGAAGTTATTTTGTTCTGCAATTTCCGCTAATTACAAAGTCTTATGTCCCCGATTTCGACATCTGTTTCTTTATAGACTAACATAAAACAGATACTGATTTGATTCGGCATGGCCTAACACAGTGGCGTAGCCCGCGTGCTGCTTTGAGTTCAGGTGGTTCAGTTTACGGGTGCGGCCGGGGGCGCAACAGTCTTACAAGAGGGTTTGAAATGCTAGGAAACTGATGGGGAGGGGGAATAGGGTACGGATATATGGTGGGGGTGCAATCATCTTTGATTCAATAAACGCACCCTTTTTGCCTTTCGAACCGGTTTCTTAATTCATCACATTAAAGAAAGCGTTTTCGTGTTGTGACTTCAATAACAGAAAATAGGTTTCAGGCCTACAGATCGATAAATGACTAGCGTTAAATATTAAAATGTCACTGCATAATGACTTCCCCTTTCACTTGGACATGTAGGCTAGACAAAGATGTTGTAGTCCGTTTAACCCCTGAATGGAGGCTGGTTGGGATTATTTGGGTTCTGGGGTTGGTTCGGTTGGTTAGGCCAATTAGGGTTCTGGGGTCTGTTCGGTTGGTTAGGGTTCTGGGGTTGGTTCGGTTGGTTAGGCCAATTCGGGTTCTGGGGTCTGTTCGGTTGGTTAGGGTTCTGGGGTTGGTTTGGTTGGTTAGGCCAATTAGGGTTCTGGGGTCGGTTCGGCTGGTTCGGGTTGTTTGGGAAGTTTGGATTCACGGGTCGATTCGGGTTGTTAGGCTGGTTAGGGTTGTTTGGGAAGTTTGGATTCACGGGTCGGTTCGGGTTGTTAGGCTGGTTCGGGTTGTTTGGGAAGTTTGGATTCACGGGTCGGTTCGGATTGTTAGGCTGGTTAGGGTTGTTTGGGAAGTTTGGATTCACGGGTCGGTTCGGATTGTTAGGCTGGTTAGGGTTGTTTGGGAAGTTTGGATTCACGGGTCGGTTCGGATTGTTAGGCTGGTTCGGGTTGTTTGGCTGATTTGGATTCATAGGTCGGTTTGGGTTGTTAGGCTGGTTAGGGTTGTTTGGGAAGTTTGGATTCACGGGTCGGTTCGGGTTGTTAGGCTGGTTAGGGTTGTTTGGGAAGTTTGGATTCACGGGTCGGTTCGGATTGTTAGGCTGGTTCGGGTTGTTTGGCTGATTTGGATTCATGGGTCGGTTTGGGTTGTTAGGCTGGTTAGGGTTGTTTGGGAAGTTTGGATTCACGGGTCGGTTCGGGTTGTTAGGCTGGTTAGGGTTGTTTGGGAAGTTTGGATTCACGGGTCGGTTTGGGTTGTTAGGCTGGTTAGGGTTGTTTGGGAAGTTTGGATTCACGGGTCGGTTTGGGTTGTTAGGCTGGTTAGGGTTGTTTGGGAAGTTTGGATTCACGGGTCGGTTTGGGTTGTTAGGCTGGTTAGGGTTGTTTGGGAAGTTTGGATTCACGGGTCGGTTTGGGTTGTTAGGCTGGTTAGGGTTGTTTGGGAAGTTTGGATTCACGGGTCGGTTCGGGTTGTTAGGCTGGTTAGGGTTGTTTGGGAAGTTTGGATTCACGGGTCGGTTTGGGTTGTTAGGCTGGTTAGGGTTGTTTGGGAAGTTTGGATTCACGGGTCGGTTCGGGTTGTTAGGCTGGTTAGGGTTGTTTGGGAAGTTTGGATTCACTGGTCGGTTCGGGTTGTAAGGCTGGTTAGGGTTGTTTGGGAAGTTTGGATTTACGGGTCGGTTCGGGTTGTTAGGCTGGTTAGGGTTGTATGGCTGATTCGGATTCATAGGTCGGTTAGGATTATTTGGCTGATTCGGGTTGTATGGCCTGTTGGGATTATTTGGCCGATTCGGGTTGTATGGCCTGTTGTTTGGCACAATAGGTGTGTTTGGTCGATTCGGGTACAAGGGCCTGGTGGGTTGATTCGGACCACCCGGTTGGTTCGGGTTGCCGGGTGGAATCGAAACGCCCGGTCCCCGATAAGGAGGTCCGAATCGGAGTTTGCAGACGTAGGACATGGGGGTTCTCCAGTTCGATGTGACCCAGGTTTGGAGCTCACGACCGTTGAAGATGTGGGCGGCTTGTCGGTGCCAGTTTAACTGGGGTTGATCTACCTTCCAGTTGGTGTACGCCACAGGAGTATGATCAATCCACTGATACCTAAAAAAAAAATATATATATATATATATACAAGCAATTTGTAATTTTAGTTTGTGTTCGGACCTTACTGCTTATCATGTTAAGGGACATGTACCTTGAATATAATCCCAAGATTGTTTAAATGAACTTAAGGACAAGAAAGAAAGTAAGAGGAATAAGATTTAGGATTAAAAGAAGAATTGGAAGGAGAAATAAGGAGAAAGGAAGAGGAGTGTAATGAAAAAAAATGAGAGAATATCAAAATCATGATTATGCAAATTAACGTCAATCTTATTAATTAATTGTAAAAATGGAGAAGAAAAAGTGGAATCATATAGGTTGAAGAAAATAGAAAATGAGAGTATGAGGGTGGATCGTATTACAATAACTATATATATATATATATAGCGGATGTAGTATTGTTTTCCGCTATCACCTAAATCAGTGATATAACATTACACAAAAGACATATTTTCACAAACGACTATTTGGTAATAGGACCCCCTGTTGACCATACCTGCAGAGTAGTGACAAAATGGTAATGGGATGTCGATGATGGACCCAACATAATTATGAGGGGAGAAAAAGAGAGGGGGGAGAGAGAGAGAGAGAGAGAGAGAGACTTCGGAGAGAGAGGAGAAAGGGGGAGAGGGGACAGAGAGAGGAGAGGTGGAAATAAAGGCAGAGAGAGAGAGAGAGGGAGAGAGAGGGAGAGAGAAGGAGAGAGAGAGAGAGGGAGAGAGAGGAGAAATAAAGAAAGAAAAGAAGGGGAGAGATAATGGCCAAAATCCAAACGAATGAATACTATTATGAAATAAAATACATTTCTTACATGTTCTGAGTCTTCTCAACCAATCCGATCCAGACTTTGTTCTGAGACGCTCCCGTCTTATAGAGCCAGTTGTAGACGAACTTGTCCTCCATGGGACTCTCGATGGTGACCAGGTCCGCGCGGTAGACCTGTCCATTTGGACCATATTCCTGGACCATGTTACACCGGCGGTGCGCGTCCATCCATGGTAACCGTTCTGCGTTGAACCTGGGTTGGGGAGGCGGCGACGGGGAGGGAGGGAGGGAGGGGGAGAGGGGGAAGAGGGGGAAGAGGGGGAGAGGAGGAGAGGGGAGTATTATTGGACGTGGAAGAGAGGGAGGGGGTAATAAAAGGAAGATAAGGCAGAGAATTGAATTTAAGTTATGGCCCTACTGAACTGAACACTTCGCAGTGCAATAATTACAAGACATTGTCGATCACAAATTTCAAACAGATGTAAATGTATACTTATTGAACATTGATATAATTATACAGTAGCCTTAGTTTTAAAACAATAACATCAACCAGAATGATACAAATAATTATAATAACAAAACTTAATAAAAATGATAATAGTTATACAAAAAATAATATCAACAATAATGATAACAATGTTTATAATGATAATAATAATAGTGATAATAATATTTTAAAAATAACACTAATATTAATGATAATAATAATAAAATATCGATGATTACAAATCTTAGGATGGCAAAAACCTTCAACAAATCAACCTAACGCAATTCCCTTAGTCATATTCCAGTATACGTAGGCTCTACTGCAATTGACTTGGAGTTGGTAGTCTCGAAAGCCTTTGCTATCACATCTTAAAGTTCTTCCGGATAAAAGCTTATAATGCGGGTCTAAATACCACCAATTCATTGATTGAAAGTTTGAAACATTGCGAAATAATTCTTCTCCAGGCTCAGATCTAGGTCACATGTTTATTTCAATTGTTTTTCTTCTCTTTTTCTTCAAATGTTCAATAATCCTGTCCATAACAATCCGGGAAAGCTGTAAACTAGTTCGGGTTCCTTCTCTTATCCTAACCTCTGATAATTTGGTTTAAGGATAGACCTACATCAAGCGGAAACCCGACTTCAGATGAACGAAAGATAAACGAATTGTTTCTGTTATTTTGACGTATATTCGGTTACAGATATGAGTAAAGCCTACAGGATTCGGAACCTGCCCTTTCCAGTTTCATTGTTTATCCATAGGTTGCTATAACAACCAGGTCGATTTCTGTGTCAACCGTTTGATCTAGAGATGACCCCGTTTTAAGGTTATATTGTGACCATTGTCATTTTAAGGTTATATTATGGCCATTGTCATTCTAAAATTTTATTGTGAACATTTTCATGATGCGTTTTTTTGCGTTTGGTTTCAACAATCCATGTATCATTGTATATATAGAGAGATCCAAATATAGGAGATCAATGGAGTTCTATGATAACTCCATCTTGAATATCCAATCATTATTGTTTTATTTAGTTTGGCATATCAATTAAATAATTTGGATTGTATGACATAGGATCAGAGGAGAATAACTTTGCTGCAATTAGTTTTTAAAACCAATCGACCTCCTAACTTCTACGATGTGCCAAGACTAACCCAAAGTCTATGCAAAAACCTGACCTTAAATCTAATCTGGTATGTCAATGACCCCATATCTATAGTAAAATACTAAACCCAAAATATCATACGTGCCAATGTCATTCTCTTTCGTTATGGCTCTGCCGCCATCTACGAGAATAAGTTAACAAAATCGAGGCTGCCCAAATATGAAACACCAAGCATCCCCTTGTAAGTTGTATGGATAAGACCCCCCCCCCCCCCCCGCGCGTTTGGCAATTATGTTGTTAGTCTATTGAAGAGGGACTTCAACTGAAATGCAACAAAAGCGTTTTATTATTATGAGAGGGAAAGAGCCTCAGATGAAGCAATACGCAAATTGAAAGAACTTTTATTCCGGCATAAAGATTTGTTTTTTAACGACTTGATATTTATAGTCACTTTAACTTTAAGTCGAGTCAATTGTCATGGACTCTTTTTGTAAAAGAATCAAGTCCTTTCAATAGTTATTTTGAAGACAGAGGCTGATCATGATGTTGTTTAAAGAAGAATTACTTCATCGTAAGGTCTTTGAATCATGCAAAAATACTAAGAAACTGCTTGCTGGAAATAAGTCATTTACTAAGGAAAAGAACACAGCACAGGGATATGGTAATATGGGACTAAAACACATGCGGTTATGTTTGGTCCAAGTTCGATAACCATTTCCCGAAATATCTCAAATATTCAGGCTTTTCACCATACATCATTTTCCTGCGAATTTTCTTTTCTGATTTTCTGCCCCATATGTTAATGCAAATCAGAATGCTTGCTAATAATTTATTCATCTTGTCAACCTTCTCTTTAAGACATTTTGCTGAACCCCAAAATGATTCTAAAGCTGTAACCTGTAACCAGGAAGGATGACGTCTGTGCTGTGGTTCCGTAGAGAAAGTTTTTCACTTCCCGTCATGCATCGGGAGATTAATAGTCCAGGGGGCTCGCAGGGGACCGTACACACTGTCAACTAAAATTTTTGGAAGGTCCGTTCAGATATGACGCGGTAAACCACAATAAAACAGTTTTTTATTTGAATTAAAAAATATAAAGCAACTGATAATTAGTGAGGACATGAGGTCACAAACTAATAACCAAATTGGCAATTTGTGTAGTGATTTCCATTGTTTTACATATTTTTTTCAAAAGTTCATAACTTTCTCATTAATTATCCGATTTTGCCCAAACCTTTTTTGATTGGTCTGTGGAGTATTTCTTGCCACAAGTGGAAAAAGAATGAATAAATGAATAGATAATAAATAAATAAACTAATAAATAACTAACGCATAGTCAGGATACATAGTTAATATTATAATTCGGAGAATAGTGAGCCCTAATAAACACTTAGGAGTGACAAATGATTGAGGCCATTAGGTCGAAGCTTTTATTATTGGGATCATGTACATTAGAAGAAAGTTGGCAAACACTCAATAATCAGTAGATGAAGAGGAACCCTATAATTGGAGTATGGTGGACTACCCATATTCTGCTTGGGAATGTATATTTAACATGCATGCTGAAATGATTCAGGGACTCTTTGCCCCCGAAACTTTACTGATCCATTTCTAAAAAATAACTACGAAAAGTCATTCTTACCACACACTACGATTTAATAAGAAACATGTGTCACTCTGATATTTTGTGTGCGTATGCGTGTGCGTTGCGTGTTGTTTCGTTG
This sequence comes from Strongylocentrotus purpuratus, assembly GCF_000002235.5. NCBI lineage: Eukaryota > Metazoa > Echinodermata > Echinoidea > Camarodonta > Strongylocentrotidae > Strongylocentrotus > Strongylocentrotus purpuratus. The sequence goes on along the minus strand of NW_022145602.1, from coordinate 7,956,251 downwards.
TTCACACGGTTCTAAATAATTGTTTATGGAACAGTTTGTGCTTCCTCGCATCAAAATCTTTCGTTTAGTTTGCCTTTTCAAATGGTATGTTACTGGTAATCTGAAAGTCTTCAGTTAAAGCTAATATGGGATTGGGTATAGAGCTTTGCAATATTCATCGTCTATTGTTTATTCACACGTTGTACTGTCTATTTAAAGAACAATTTTGACGATTGCTGTTTCCTGAAATTATTGAACCCAAAATATTCGAAATGAAAGCAAAATGAACAAACAAAACACAAAATAATCGCAGTAACCAACAAGCAAAGAAGCAAAAATATGAAATGAAGAAAACGAAACATCCACAAACTAAAACCAATGGAAACGGCCCTGGGTATTCAAGTTTAAGTTCTATTGCAGAGTATTGACAGTTGTTTGAACTCTAGGTTTTATTTTTGTTCCCTAAACTGAGTGTTGATTAGACTGGTAGATGCAGATAATAGATTTAAGGTATATCCGATCGTTCTCTCTCTCCCTCTTTTCTCTCTCTCTCTCTCCCTCTCTCTCTCGTATTATTTCTTAAAATATAATAGTGAGCGCCGCTACCGTGGGTAAATATGATTAATACATTAATTATTATTATTATTATTATTATTATTATTATTATTATTATCTACAAGCAAACCGTATATTTAGAGCCTAGAGGACATTAAATCTATACATGACTTAGGTAAGGAAAGTAAAATAACCATTCAAAAAATCGGTTTACCTTGATAAAATGATACCTTGATAACCTTTTACGTACGTTTTCAGTTTCCCTAAAGGTGATTAGAATCATATATTCCCATATTCCTATGTTAATATCAGTCTATCCATGCTTACTAAACATTTGTTGTTGTTGCTGTTTCATACATTCAAATCCATTTATGTAAGGTAAAGCTGAGGCCAGGCATGCATTTCCCCCCCCCCCCCCCAAGTGTATAGCCCTTCTGTAAACCGTGAAAAATCCTGAGGTGAATCACTAGGCAGATTTCGAAAGTGAAACCGGGTCACTCCTAAATTTAGCATCCTCTGTTTTCATCGGTTCAAAACAGAACGACAACTTTAGCGTTAACTTTCGGTATGACACGCACATCTCCAGTGGCATCGCAAGTCTAATTTCATAAGCTGGGGGGGGGGGGGCGTTTTCACTGGAACGTTAGGCCGACAAGGGTAAAAGGCGTAACATTAGGCGATCGCATTGTAAATTTATAGTTATTATATAGAATGTTCTTGTTTTTGATGATCTTCTCTTTTGTATTCAATATTTATGCATATATCAAAATAATAATACTCTGAAGTACCAACAAAATGATGTGAAATACACATTACCAAAAAAAGGTTAGGCAGACAGGATAAAACGCTCAAAGGTGGTAAGAAGACTTAAGGTTTTCCCGACATAGGTCTACAAGAATAGAGCTATCCTGTTACAATACAAGTAACCGTGCTTCTATAATCTTCACCCTTTCCATGCAATCTTTCAGACGTTCGCAAAAACTCTTTGAAGCAAACGGAGAGAAATCCCCCCACATTCCAAATAAAAAAAAAATCGACAGGCTCTTAAATATTACACCACTGCTGTTTTTTGTTGTTGGCTTTAAGACCTATGGTCATATCTCATTTAATCACAAATTCTTACATTCTAATTGTATTTCTTCTTAACAGCTTACCATTCCTATCATTTCCTTTTGATTTTCCTTGTAATTCTTTGCATCGACTAGTAAACAACAATTTCAGTAGGGATGCTCCCCCTTACACACAAACACACGCGCGGTCACTCACGCACTCACAATCACGCACTCACACTCACCCCCTCTTGTGCTTATAGCCTAATGAGAAATTAATTATTTTGTTCTGATATTTCCCCTTTTATTATTTTCAGGGCAAGTTGCCAGAGTTCAGAAAGTCTGAATAAGCTCTCTCCACCTCGATTTTGCCAAGGTGTCGAGCAGCCGGCCAAAAGTTTCCCAGTCGTCATTTAAAGTTGCCAAAATTGAATTAAAGATTTATATTTGGAATAACCTATATTTGACGCCAACTCGTGTAATTCAATAAATTGATTGTGCCGGTAATGTGTCGCGCATGCGTATATTCAAGATGTAGTTTGGGGAAATCTATGAAGATAAAATCCACCAGGGAGATCCCTGCATCCACTATAGTCGGAAAACGAATTGCTCGGTTTACATGCTAAATCAGCTCCCTTGACCTAGCACTGGCCTAGCAGATATTGAAAAACCAAGCACACATATACCCCCAAACGTTATTTGTTTCTATCTGTATTCTATTTTTCAGCACAGTTTGATAGATTCATGCACAATTAAAAAATCTACAAACTGAAATCAAATCTTAGAAAAGAAGTAGATACCCCTGAAAGTATGGTTAGGAGGTTTCATGTCTCCCGGCTCAGATTGTTATATAATTTTCCCCGTTACTATTATCTTTCCTTCTCTCTCAGCGTATTCTCCCTTAAAACGAACATGCTTTAACATTATAACTGATTAATGACAAATCACGAACTCGAAGTGTTAAGATCCCCTTAAGACACATTGACCAGTTCGAGGGGATATGGCAATTACTTTGTTTGTATTTGAAGAAAATGTAACAAAATTAAATCCCGCTTTCTGAATGCGTTTCATAAAAGCACATGTTTTAAATCTTTGAGAGAACATGATATATTTCAGCTGTGTTTGTTAACTCTTTCCCGGTTTCAATGCCTTGGTGGATACTTCATCCATAGCCGCCCTAGCCGCCGCCCCTCCCCCGGAAAAAAATTGCCAATTTGAACCTTTAGACGGTAACCATGTTGTAGTGATTATGACGGTGTTGGCAGTGCTGATGGCCTTGCAGTAACCAACACAGTTATTAGCATAATCTCCGGTACGAGGCAAGTCTCACGACATGATATTCTTGGCATGGTTATACCGGGTTATTAATAGAAATATCCTCTTAATAATAGGCCTATCAACCGTGGGTTAAGGAAGTATGTTTTTATATTTCTCTGTCCCTTTTTTATGATATGATGCTTGAGGACGTTCTGCAGTAATGTTCTTAGCTGCGCACGCATCACCACCTGGGAAGTATTTTACAAAGATTAAGATCATTTTTTTTTCAGTAGATGGACTTAACTATGGCAGGCTGTTCATGCCACTATAGTTGCTCTCACCATTATGATCTTTAGATATATGTTTTCCTTCAATAATGAAGTATCAAAGAATGTAAATTCTGTAGATTTGGAACCATGATTTGTACGTCCCTTGAAAGACCAATGCCAGTAAACGGTGAGAGCAAACAGTGGCATGAACAGCCTGCCACAGTTCAGTCCAACTTAAAGTCGATCTTATAATCTTTGTGAAACACTCCCCTGGTATACACAAGGCCCAGAGTTCCTGGTATTGTGCAAAGTAAACACATTAGCAGGTGACCCTTCGCACGTCCTTAAAATGTCTGTTCACAATCAGTTGCTTCTACGATTTTCACGACTGGAAATGATAATGTAATGATTATGTAGAGATCAAGAACACAATACAAACAATTCCAGAAGCGATCTGTCGTTAATCCTCCTGATTAGTCTATCTGATCATCTGATCTGATTAAGACGTGTCTTCCGCTGATAATAAGATTATCTTAAAACTTTACAAATTTGTGTTTCTTGATGTTAATTACACAATCTTTCCCGATCAACTGAAAAAAGATGCAAAGATTATAGAGCTAGAAAAAAAGATGTACCCTTATTCTGTTCCCTATTCCTTCGAATAGATACCATCCTCGTTGGAGTTTCGGAAAAATGATAAATTAGAGTCTCCAGTTGAACTTCTTTAAATTGATTGATTTAGAATTAGAGCGTGATAAACTATACTGAGGAAACTTAAAAATGTGATGTAATATTAAAAATGGCCATGTTCGTTCATATCATCATGACTTCCTCGTTATTTCGTACAAATTATGCAAAACTAAAACATTGTTAGAAGACATTGCTGTGTACATACATATTTTGAGACGATAATATTCAAACTTAGGGTATGGTGACTATTTCAGACGATACATTTTTTTTTCTTTCAATAAATTAAGACGAGTGTGGGCTACGCCATTACAAATTTCCACGTTTTTGCATTTAACCGTCCAAATGTACAAAGCCATAATCGCTGCCATTTCCCTGGTGCACCTTGCCAAGATATTAAACGACATTTGCAACTCTTTACCCGGGTGTGGTAGATGTGTACGGGGTAGGAAGAAATTCATCGAACGCTTGGCACCTAGTCATCATGCATGGTAGCCGGGTTAAAGCCTAGGTAATTATGTGATTGTACTGGCACCCAGGAGAACATGGATACTGATGAGGCTACCCTAGATAAACAAAGTCATATTATTATCATAATTATTAATTATCTTTAAAATGAGCAACCACCAAAACAATCCACCAACCCAAGATAGCAAGGCGGTGGCACCCTATCACTTACTATTAGGCTACCTTAGATAAACAAAGCCATATCATAATCATAATTACTAATTATCTTTGAAAACGAGCAACCACCAAAACAATCCGCCAACCGCAGAAATCAAGGCGGTGGTACCCTAGCCTATCACTTACTTGTAACATGAGTAGCCGAAGGTAGCCCATCCTGCCGGGCAGGTGACAGCCAGAGCCTGCCCCGTCAAAAGGCAGACGACAACCGCTAGAATAAGTGTCCTCATCTTGCCACCAAATTTCGTTATCTGCCCACCAAAGGTTGCAGATCTGACACCTTAACTCCAGATGTCTCCGATTTTGTCCTCTTATAAACCGGGGTTTTGAAACCGGAAGAGTTCAGGAGCGAGGTCAGCGAAGGTCAGCTAAGGTAGTAGGTGCGCTCAGGGATTTTAAAGCGATAACCGATTTATATACATTTTGATGATGGAGTTTGAAGTCCACACTAATTTTTGATGAAAATAGTAGAAAACTTACGGTGACGGAGCACTCTCTGCGGCCGCTCCCATTTTGTGGAACATCCTCCCATCACATATTTAAAGGTTTCTTCTTCTTTACACCCTTTAAAAACGGTGCTAAAAACACACTTATCCGAATCCATATGAGCTGTTGACACCTGTTCGTCATGTTCATTGTTTCGATGACAATTTATCCAGGCATTATTTCATTACGTCACAATTCGTCTATGGTTTGGTTGGTGTTGGAATTGGGGTTTAGGTTAGGTTTAGAGTTAGGGTTTTAGGTAAGGTAGCGTGCTAAACCAACTAAGTAGGAAATATGGCGCGGAGCATGAAACGTAAAACCACCCTTCCTACGTAATCCTTTAAAGTTTTTTTATTTCGGTACCTGGAGAGTGTTTCACAAAGATTGTAAGTTGAACTTATCTCTAAGTTGGAATTAACAATTATGGAAAGCCGTTGGCATCTATGAAAATATTTTGTAAAAGTTATTTTAAAAGGCATTCAAATCATACATATTTTCTACTATCAAGGAGATTTCCTATTCTTGATGTGGAATTTATATAAAGTCTAAAATACTTGAATTTTCGCTTTTGAATATATTTATTTTAAGACTACAAATGGCTCTCCATAATGTTTAAGTCTAACTTAAAGTTATGTTTGGACTTAGGATCTTTGTTAAACACCCCCCAGATGATGTAAATTTTGTATCCGTTTTCTGTATTATATCATTTGTACAACATTAAGATGGTAGTCCTGTAGTTCTCTCAATTCCTAATTTTGAACCAGAGCAAATGCTGTAGCTGCAAAGTACCAAACACAACAACACATAGGCTCCTACAAGATGTACAATCGTTGTTGATATTGTTACTTGTACCTTTAAAAATCAGAACAATTCGTTCTTTAACGAGTTCATCTCAAACTTTAAAATGGAGTGTGTTATTATTTCCACCTTCTATTTGAATCAATATAATGGCAACTAGGTTAGCCTTGCCTTCAACTATACGTCACAGAATGATTACACTAAGACGCGCAGTTGCTTCTCGCAAATATGACCTAATTGTTGATGTTGTTGTTTGTACAGGTGTATCTTAAACATTAAGAACATAATATTCTTTATCTCAAACTTTTATTTCATGGCAGCCAGGTTAACCTTGTCCTGAACTATACGTCACAGAACGACTACACTGTTTACTATACGACTCGCAGTTGCTTTTACCAAATATGACCTAATTGTTGATGTTGTTGTTTGTACAGGTGTATCGTAAACATTCAGAACATATATTCTTTATCGAATTTATCTAAAACGTTGAATGAAATGGCAGCTAGGTTAGCCTTGTCCTCTACTATACGTCACAGAATAATTTTTTACGCGGTTGCTTCGCACAAACATGACCTTACCTGTTGATGTTGTTGTGTGTATCTTAAACATTCCAGTACGTTTTCTTCTTTATCGTGTATATCTCAAACTTTTGATAAAATGTGTCATTATTTTCACCTTCTACTGGAATCAATTTCATGGCAGCTAAGTTAGCCTTGCCCTCAAGAACATGTATATATACGTCACAAAATGATTACATAGTTTACTTAAGACGCGGTTGCTACTCCCAAACGTGACCTAGTTGCATTGAAAGGCAGTCAGCCAGACAAGATAAACTGGATATGAGTACTATATGAGTAAATTCAAAACAATAGAGTTTGGGTCGGAGAAATTCCATTTCCTTCCATTCATTTCACAAGGCGAGTTTATCATACTCAGGAAGGCATGCTTACAGTCGCTTAGCGTTTGCCCAGGCAAAGAAAAAACGCCCCGGAACAGGGGGGGGGGGGGTCGTCTTACTCGGTTAAAGAAATGCGAATTAACTATTCGAATTACATATCAAATTCTCCTTCACTTTTTCTTTCCCTTGTTTGGATATTGGATTGCAAGCTTTACGTACCCCACCACACCCCCCCCCCCCCTCCCCTCCTTGTTGCCTCCTGTACCTAAACCACTATCTGCTCAGATCCATAGGTCATGTAAACAATTAAACGGCACGAATAACAATAGTAATGACAATGAATACATAATAAAAGTAGCACCCTTGAGGTGCTACCCCCCCCCCCCGGGGGGGGCACCCTCCCCACTACCGGGGCCGCCAATTGACCTTAATGTGAGAAAAGCTATGAAAATAAATCACTTCCAGATTTCTTGTAGCTGTGCCTTAAATATGGCTGAAAACAAAACATTTAGCTTGTATACAAAAGAGAATAAAGAATTTTCATTTTGAGATCCAATCCATTTGCATTGTGGGCGTTATGAATAGGCCTACCCAAAATAAAAGTGCTCCGCCCCCCCCCCCTTCCCGGGCCTGCTAATAAAGTGGGTTTCCTTTTTCTTGCGAATGTTGTAATCTTGTTTATCCGTTGATTTCTGTTTTTAAAAAAGGGTAACTGTTCAGATTGTCATGGATGTTACGGTATTAAAATACTTAAGCAACGTGAAAATGTATCTACAACCCATAGCATGACCATCCCAAAGGATCATATGGGACATTACCCGTCTAAATGGCTAGCATTAGCAAGGGATATTCGGTCAGGGGGGGGGTATAATTATAACGATCGCAAAGTTTTTCAAGAAATCAGCTCAGAGACAATTTGATGTGAATCTCATAGAAATCATGTTCAGATTACGTAATACTTCTTTGTGACATTCGCACATTTCATTTGATGATGGACGAACCTATTGGAATTGCCTGATGTTGATTTTCTCCAAAGTCTTTGTGGTCCTTTTTTTTTAGGTTACTGTTTTTAAAACAATGTAAGAATGATGATGATCATGATGGCTTCTTGTAGAAGTGCCAGTGTCCACTTTTGTTATGCGTTCATGTCAATGTCTCACAATTTCAACGTCCCTATCAGTATTCAAAATTACGATTATTTTCGATTAGTACCTCTGGAGCGATCTAGTGGATCGGTCTAGTCTAGATCGGTCCAAGAAGTGAGTGAGAATGGGGTCTATGTTAGCATTATTGTCTTCGAGAATGGTTTCCTACTGTAGGATTAAGAGGAGGAAATCAATAGTAATCGAATTCTGTTCTATCGTCTTTATATCCTTTCCACTGATCTCGTAGATCGCGAGATTGTTGAGATAAAGAATTTTTTTGAAATGCAATTGACGGTTTCAAGAAGATAGTACTATCAGTGCTAGAATTTTATTCGCCAAGCTTCCAACACACAACAATGTACAAGAATAACAGATCGAAATTAAGTGAGCTTGAACAGGATAACCCACGAAAGCTCAAGAGCTTATTTCCAGTGTCTGCAAGATATGAACAGATAAGCAAATAGAGCGGATGGATCGAATTTTTGGTTCAAGGAAGTAGGTTGAATCTATTGTTTCTTAATTCATGGACAAGCAATGTATGATTTTGTTATGATCCGCCCCACCATAAACGTTTCAGTCAAATGCCGGTGGGTTGGCAAATCTGTGGCCATATTTCAATGCCGCCAGAATGTGAGATCCATGATTTCCTCACATTTCTTAAGACCCTCGTTGTGCTGTAGACGAAGAGTTAAGCAACTTTCTGTATGGGTGTAACAAGAATGATGAATCGACGCAGAATTTTAGAACTATTGCAGATCACCCAAGCCTATGACAAACGGTTGGTAATGAAACTTTTTGGTAGGATAAGAGTTAACCGGTGTAAAGTGTACCACGTTTCTTTTCTATGGAAAGATTACCGACATTAATTTTAAGCGATACCAGCTTTGATGTGTGCACGGTACTTGTTTTCATTTGCATAGTTACAGGGACACCTCCCACCCCCTACACACACACCCATACAAACACCCACTCACCCACACCCCTCCCCCCACACACACACGTACACACGCAGAAAAGCCGAACATAAATGTGAACAAAATGGGAAAGATAAAGAGAGATCAGGGAGTTGTGAGTTTAAACTCACAACTCCCGGAGAGACTCAATTCTATTTACAACGGCATCATTAGTTCAATCAAAGAGATACTGCAACTTTGTTCAATAATATCTCACCTTTGTAAACTATTAAAGCTATATAAACGGTCTTTTGAAAGAAAAATATTTCATGTTTTTATTATCAGTATTATCAGTATTATCATTATTATTATTATTATTATCATTATTATTGTTATTACTCCTACTACTACTGCTATATTTATCATTATTTCATATCATCGGCATAACTTTGGGAGTCGTCTACGTTCCAAAAAATGAAACACGAATTCACTCTGCTTGTTACCTCTTGTTATCGATGGTACCTATACACATTAGGATCTCCGGTTCACCATTTCCGCGCGCTTTATAGAAAGGGCCGACTAGAAAGCGCGCCAAAATTAATTTAGGCATGGGGGTATTAAGTGAGATCCCTAACCCCCTAGGGATTGGGTCACGTTACCTACTAACAGGAAATCTGACAATAATCTAATTATGTAACTATAAACCGACGTGGCTACTGTAATGATGGTGTCATTTACTATACTTAGTCATCGTTTTATTTGATTTTTCTTGCTTAGTAATGCTTGCTACAATAGTACACAGAAAGGTGTTTGACTCGTAGGTTACTTGTGATTATTTTACCGTAGCCATTGTTATTATTATGGTCATTATGATTATAATTATCATTGTCATTATTTTTATCATTAACTCTTTTATTATGATTATTATCATTCCTATCCTAATATCATAATTAGTAGTAGTAGTAGTAGTAGTAGTAGTAGTAGAAGTAGTAGAGGTAGAGGTAGTAGCAGAACTGATATTATTATGCATATCGTAATCAATATTATATATATATATATATATTATTATTATTGGACGATTTGTTTAAAGGCAATGTCCGTCCATAAATATGAAAGCTCCAAATTAAAAAGAAATGTATCTTCGCGCAATGATCATCACCTAATGGATTATCATTGACTAATATTCAAGCATTCTTTTCCATGCTGTTTGTAAAATAAAGACACTGCATGATACAGTCATTTGAACCAATGTAAGTTGTCAGTGTTAATGAAAACGTAATTATGCAATTTATATTTCATGATTGTTATTTTGAATAATAGGGTAATTATCTGACGTAATAATCGATATTCTGAATTTGTTGGTTGTCGAATACTTTTCTTATACACTTTTACTTGTAAGCATCGTTAAAAAAATCCCAATGCGTAAACGAAAGGATGAAAGCAGAATAATGTTTCTATTAATATCATGCTAATAATATCATACCGTGAGACTTGGCTAGCACCGGAGATTACGTTTATACTGCAAGGACGCCATCGCTGCCAGCATAATCACCACAACATGGTTGAAAAATATCACAGGTTTCTACTTAACATTCAACGGGGGTGGGGGTGGGGGGTGGGGGGTGCGGCGTCATACTTTAGTTTACATTTTCAAATTCTCCTTTTCCTCTTCGGTCTGCTATTATGATTTTCTTTTCATTTCCTTCATCATCTCCTGCTCTTTGACTCTTCTTTTTCTTTCTTTTTTCATCCAATATTCCCTTTACCCCTCCCCTGCTGTCCTGCAATGCACAATCTTCACTTCTCTCATCCGCCATCATCTCTGCCCCCCCCCCCCCCCCCGCCTCCATGTCCCACTCTACTTCGCATCTCACTCCTTCTCGCCCCTCGACTCTCCCCATTCATCTTTAAACCAGCAATAACGGCATCAGTCTATCAACTCGATATTCACAATTATCATGTGATTAAACAAATTATTGGTATATTTACTTATTTGGTGCTTTTTTACAGACAAATGCCTAATCACCGTTCATCTATACGATCTTGACCAAGTATTATTCCACATCTTGGCTTTAACAGTCGCACAGTTTTACAACTCTACTTTTCTATGCAGTTCTCCCCATTCCTTTACTAGTCCCATGGGCAATTCAACGTTGTTGTTTTGTTTTTGTTTTCTTTAAAATAATTTGTGTGTCCATGTAGATGCAGGACATCGGTAATTGTTTTTAAAAAGTTAGATCTTGATGGAAGGTGGATGAGGCATGTTTTGAAATGCATCAACCTCTTTGTATATTTGATATTTAACAGCACTGGGGAGGAATGTGTATTTCTATGGGTAAGGGGGAGGGGCGCGCATAATTCGAAAAACTGTCAAAGTTAAAGAATACCAATATTAATTATTTAACTTTACCAATAGTCATTTTCAAGAGACACGCACAATCGAAAATCATATTGCACTTTATTTATTGCACATTTAGTTCTTTTCATTCACATTAAAAATAACATAAAATACTTACGTTAAACAAATTAAATAATGTCTTATCTATCAGAAATGTACTAGATCATGACAATTGCCTTCTGTAAGCAACCCATCATCATGGATATAAAAAAAGACAAGGCAGTATGGAAGCAAGTCTTCAATTAACCATTATACACAGCTTCGTAATGCCTTACACTATACTTTCCCGTAAGAAATTCAGTTCAGGAAAATTCCTGTTACAAACTTTTCTGTAAAAGTTAATACTTTTACCTTCTGTGTTAATGCCACTCATATCTATACTCTTTCGTTGCTTGCATCGCTATTACAGTTCTTGCAAGTATTACTTACAGCTATTACTTACAATAATTACTTACAGAAATTACCTTACTGCATTTACTGCTCGTTCCTAATTCAAGAAAACAATATTTACAATTATAATTTAAAAAATATATAGTCCAAAATTATAGGAATACTAGTGACAAAGGTTTGAAAAATTGGTTGGTACAAATAAATAAGAAAAATATTGACTATGAAAAAAAGCACTTGAATTTATAACGAAACGTATATCGACAATTATAACATCAGTGGTAATTACATTTATAATAATAGTGATAATAATAAGAGTAATAGCAATAATGATAATAATAATTATAAAAGCAAGAACAAGAACAAGATGAAAAAGAAGAAGAAGAAGAAGAAGAAGATGAAGAAGAAGAAGAAGAAGAACAAGAAGAAGAAGAAGAAGAAGTAGAAAAAATGTAATCAAACTAGTAAAAAATTAAGATAATATTATCAATAAGCAGTATGATAAAGCAAGAATGATACCAATATTTACTAGGATACACTTGTTTCCGATCCCTAGTTCCTTTATTTTCCTCAATTACTTTACCCTTCATTCTTTTTTTTTATCGAAAATTGTTTACTTCTATATCCGTTACACAATATAATTTCTTAATAAATATTACTTTTATTAAACTACCCTTTTAGTAATAGTTCATTTGAGTCTAATTCACAGGCGAATAACATACCTACTCAACTTATATGTATTGTTATTTTAAGTCATAGCACAAGCCTGCAACAAGCTTTCGCAAGAAATGCGATAGACCTTCTTCATTCTACAGAATATCTCCTTTACATTTGTAAAACCACCAATAAAACCACAGTTGCACTGTATGTTTTCACGTTAGCATATAACGTGTTCCGAGTTTTTAAGCGGATTTTTCATAAAGAATGTTTAATTTCAATTTCTGGCATATATATTTTTGAAAAATATTTTTCTAATAAAGCTTGATACAATAACGAACAGTAACTGAAATAAGCTTCCGAAATCAATTACTTTCATTTAAAGACATACTGTCGGCAGTTTCCATGTGCAGTAATTGTGTGTCGAATTCCCCATGATAATCCATGCTATTAAATGTTTCTTTCATTTTTGTATGTGTCTGTTATTACATTTAAAGCAAGTTTTATGAAACAAAGCAAGGGAAACAAAATAATAACATATAAAAACTGCTCCACTCTAGAGCATGTATTGATACTGGCAGATAAACGACATCTCGGTCTTGTAGAATGACGTCACCCAGGTCATATCCACCATGTTGTCGAATGTGTGGACGCCTTGTATGTGGGCGTTGAGCTGGGGCTGGTCGATCTTCCACTTGTTCCACTGGGTGGGGAGCAGCGGGGTTCCGTCGGCCCAGAAGTAGCTGCAAAAGAGCAGGGGTGATGATAATGATATTAATATTAGTAATAATGTATTGTTTATCCAGGGTAGACTCATCAGTATTGATACCGTTCTCTCTGAGGGCCATGTGCGTCCCCCCTTACGAAAAAAGTTTACTCCACAAAATATGGTGTAATCGAAAAGCAAACGATGGTGATGGGGGGGGGGGTATGATATGATATTACGCAATTTCTTTACCATTTGTGACACATTGTGGGCCGTGATGTAGCTATAAAAGAGGGGTGTATTAAAATGTTTGTTTAAAGAAAAATGAAAGGAAGAAAGACGGGGAAAGGAAAATTAAAAGACGACCCCTTCCTAAACTCTCTTCCGTAACAGGAGGCCTTCTAATTTAGTATTTAGTTTCATCCATCGAGTAAGGAGGATGCCCCCCCCCCCATCATATTGTCACTGTCTTCAGGAGCGTTCGCTACACCACTGACTGTTAATAATGAGATATAAACACAGAGCTAGGTGCCCGCTACAAATGGCAACGCAACATTAGCTTGAAATTCAAAATCCAGTGTTTAGCTTTGGTAAGCCTCATAATTCGTCAGATACCTACATTTTACTTTTAAATAAATAACAGAGTAACAAAAAAGCTCAGCTGCTGCTTCACAATTCATTTATCCCCCCCCCCCTTTTTTTTTTTTTTTTAATTTTCCTTGTTTTTCTTCTCCTAAATCCATAAGAGTAACCATATTGGTTATGAATAATTATCATGATAAGGGTAATTTTTGTCAAAGACTTCAGTGTATGTCCTATATCAACGTCGCCTTTTATCCGTCGTTTGCGTCTTACAGGAAGTTGTTGTAAACTTCCCTTCCCCTATTGCTTACTTATTGTTGGTTTTCTCCGAAAGTCCCAGCCATACTTTGTTTAGTCCTCCCCCTGTGTAACGCAGCCAATTGTGCTGGAAATTGTTGTGCTGTTGGTCTTTCGACGTCATGAGATAGCCTCTAGGCGTGGTACCGTTGAGGGCAGAATATTTATTGCATTCTCGTTGCGCCTGGAGCCAGTTCATTCTTTGGTTGAAGAATCTGGGGACGAGGTTGGGAAAAGATAGGACAAGATGCAATGGTAATTTAAATATACATATGATATATCACAAATAAAACATCTGTGCAGATATTTCATTATATACAAGGGTCATAGTATTCAGGCTTGTCCGCAGCCCCACACACAATGCCTGCACCTTCTCAGAGATGCCACTTCCCTTTAGCCCAAACCCAATTCCTTTTTGGACAAAGTATCAGTGGCGTACCTGGGGTACTCCGTCAGGGGGGGCAAGCGACCGAAACAAACAAAAAAGGCGATGCTAATTTTCACTTCTGGCGAGCGAGCGAGCAAAAAAAAATCTTTAAGTAACGTTTGGTATATAAACTGGTATTGTTGCAAGTTGGGGTGGGAACATACTTGTTAGCGACGTTAATTTCATTTTTTTTGCAAACGAGCGTAGCGAGCAAGAAAAAAAATCACTCCTTTTTTAATAATTGCCACTTAAACTTGGTTCAATTGTCCCATGCAGGGTGCGGGAACAATATTGTGTTTAGGGTGATATCATACCCATTTTAGCTAGCGAGCCTAAATACATCTTTCTCTCAATGAATTGCACGAGCTAGCGAGCGTAGCGAGCGAGCGAAAAAAATCACTTCTCGTTTATAGGGAAAATATGGTACATAAAACTTAGGTTCATTGTTCCATGTCAGGGACGTGATTATTAAAAGCGGTGTTATTTCTATTTTGGCGAGCGAGCGTAGCGAGCGAGCAAAAAAATCACTTCTCTTTTGTAGGGAAATTATGGTACATAAACTTGGGTTCATTGTTCCATGTCAGGGACGTGATTATTAAAATCGGTGTTATTTCTATTTTGGCGAGCGAGCAAAAAAATCACTTCTCTTTTATAGGGAAAATATGGTACATAAACTTTGGTTCATTGTTCCATGTCACGGACGTGATTATTAAAAGCGGTGTTATTTCTGTTTTGGCGAGCGAGCGTAGCGAGCGAGCAAAATTTTTGTAATGATAATAATTGGTTCATAAATTTCAGATTTTTTTTGTTGCAGGGCAGGGCTTACACAATCATGTCTAAGGTGATGTTAATTCCGTTTTGGCGAGCACGAGCACACCAAAACTTCTTTGAATAACGTTTGGTACATAATTATTAACTGGTTGTTGCAGGTTGGGGCGGGCACGTTAGCGGTGTCAATTCCATTTTGGCGAGCGAGCATAGCGAGCAAGCAAAAAAAAATTCTCTTTTAATAGAAATGAATAAATAAACTAGCTTTTATTGGTGCAGGTCAGAATGGACGCAATCGTGTTTAACGCTATTCAATTCCTTTTTGGCGAGAGGGCGTAAAAACTCTTCCATTTTTAATGATATTGTTGCAGGTCAAGGGTGGGCACAATTGTTTCCAAAGCAATATCTATTCATTTTATTCGCGAGCAAGTGTATCGAGCGAGAAAAATGAATTACTCTCTTTTAGTAACATTTGGTACATACACTGTGTGTTATTGTTGCCATGGTTGCAGGTGGGGCCCGTCGGGGCAGGCACAATTGTATTCTAGGCAATGCTAATCCTTTTCTTTTTTCAGGGGGACGAGCAAGTGAAAACATTTAATACAAAATAGGCTAGCAAGCAGTTCGCGCCAGCGAAGAGTTTCGAATTTGTTATATCACTTATAATTTCCTATTTTCATTTGTCTAAATTTTTCAGGGCCGTATGCGGAATATTTTTCTGGTGGGGGAGGGGGAAAGATGCGTTAAAAGTTTTCGAAGAATCTCAAAAGCAAAAGGAGTGAAGGGAGTTCGAGCGACCGAACTGGTCATGAGGGTACTTTTGCATTTTCAAAAGTAGAATTGAAGGATTTGGTATAGGCCTACACTACATTTTCAGGAAAAAAACTGTACGTTTTCAAAATATCTGGGGTCAACTGCCCCCCCCCCCCCCTGGTGCGTACGGCCATGGTCTTTTTTTTTTTTAATTTCCCCATTTTTTTCCTTTCCTTTTCTTTTCCCTTTTTCTTCCTTTTCTCTTCTTCTTCCTTTTTTCTTTCCTTTTCCTTTTTTTCCTTTTTTCTCTTTCTTTCCTTTTTTTCTTCCCTTTTCTTTTTTTCTTTTTCTTTCCTTTCCTTTTTTTTCTTTTCTTTCCCCTTTTTCTTTTTTTCCCCTGGAGCCCGTCAGGGGGGGGCACTCTGCCCCCCCTGCCCCCCCCCCATAGGTACGCCAGTGCAAAGTATACTCGGGTTGTAAACTTATACAACTCAAACATGACCCACCTCTTTGGACTGACCATGACCTTGAGGAGCACTATACTGAACTCTCGTGGTACACCTACAACTCAAAATGTTTCGTCTCTTTAAACTGATCATGAATTTAAATTGGCAATACCACTGAACTCGTGTTGTGAGCTTACAATTCAAGCATGGTCCGTCTCTTTAAACTGATCATGATCTCAAATTGGCAAGACTATTGAACTCGTGTTGTAAACTTAGAAAACCCCAACATGACCCATCACTTTGAAACTGATCATGATCTCAAATTGGCAACACTACTGAATTCGAGTTTTAAACTTACAACTCAAACATGACCCATCTCTTTGAAACTGATCACGATCTCACATTGGCAACACTATTGAACTCATTTTGTAAACTTTTAACTCAAACATGACCGATCATTTTGTACTGATCATGACCTCAAATTGGCAACACAACTGAACTCGGGTTGTGTTTACTGACCTGCATGTACCCGTTCATTACACTACACTCGGTGTCCTACTTTTCAGTCAGAGGTAAATTAGTTTGCATCCTGCATTCTTGAACTTTGACGAGTTTAAGAGCAGGGTCTACACTCAAGGAGGTCACCGATAACCATCAAGAAGTCACTAGATCCGATCAAATTCCGGTCTTTTTTAACAATACAAATTGTTACAAATTGTGAATGCTTCTACTTAGAACTTCTTGTTAAACATCCAACAGCAATACAGATTGTACCTCAAGAAGGCATTTATCAGTTATATCAGGCGCGTACGCAGGAAAGGGGGGGGGGGGGTTGGGGTTAAACCCCTCCCCCTTGAGTTTTTTATGTGTATGTTTTGTGTATTTTTTATGTGAAACCCCCCCCCCCTTCCTTTTTTTTTTTTATATATATAAAAAAAAAGGCCAATGGCTGACCTAAACAAGGTGACCTTACCCCCCCCCCCCCCCCCCCCAACGGAACATAATGTCAATTTTTCAAATTTCGAGACCAAACAACAACAAAAAGTGTCCTCTAACCCCGGGAGCAAATTTGGTCCCGATTTTAAAACCCCTCCCTTGAAAAAATCCTGCGTACGCCACTAAGTTGTATGACTTTTTGCAAAATCTTCTGCAGCAAAACGTATTCTGACAAAAGTCTTCGCAAATTGAAGTCCGTTTGAATATTTCCTTTCATGTCTTTTTTGTGTAAATCTTTATTATAGCTTCATTATGATGCCAATTTGTTTCGAAATTGTGTGAGGGTCTTGGATTTGTTATTTATGTGTAAAAACACGTTATGCATTTAGACGATTTTTTTTTTCTTCATCTGAATTCTAATTTCGTGTTTTTTTTCTTCAAATATCAACTGTTATCATGTTTAGTTTATTGAGAATATTCTTAATAGACCAGTCGGATTTTTTATGGATTATGACTGGTTTTTTAAGGAACCCGGCTAGATTTGTTTCATAAGACTTGATAGTGATACCAATAATAGGTTTCTTAAATTATGGGTTAAAATTTGCCAGCACGAGGTTGATTATGTATCCAACCAATTTTGGAGCATTTGCTTTACCCAACTTGAGTAATGCATTGCCAAAATAGGGTCAAATTAGAATTACTAATTAAAAATGGGCAAAATATTAACCAAGTTGGGTTAAGCAAGTGCCCAAAGTCGGGTGAATATATGACTATTATTTTTACCCGGAATGTTTTATTATAAAGGTAGTAGCTGTTATAAGCTACTGAAATCGTTGCATTTTAGTAGCTGTGAGCAAATATAAAAAAGGAAAGTAGCAGAGGTTAATGAATCTTAGGAAACAAGGTCCTGATTGGAAAACCTGTTGCCAACAATAATTGACAATAACTGCTTCTGAAATCGCGGCATTTGATTGGCTGAGAACAAATTTGTCATAGAAATTTAGCATTTGTTATTGATAACAAGTTTCATGAAACAGGGCCCTGCTCGGGTCGGGTCACAAGTTTCGCCGAACTTCTGCGTCCTTGGCAGAGTCTCCAAGTCCAGGAAATCGGTAGTCTACTCGAGCGGAAACAAGATCAGCAGGTTGATCACCTAAAAAGAAAGATGTAAATGAATAATCTGTTTTTGCTGACGCGTTACTTACCTGAGTGATATACCGTATATAAATTATTCTTTTACCACGCCCCCACAATTTGTTTTTTTTTTTCTTTTCCTCTCTTTCACTCAATCTATCACTCTCTCTCTCTCTCTCTATCTCTCTGTCCCTCGATCTATTTCTATCTCAATTTCTGTATCTCCTTTGAAGTTTTTCATAGCACAAACCATCTAATTATTCTGATAATTCTAATTAGCCTTTTCTGTTCTTCTCTTTGCCTGAATTTATCTCCATTTTGCCGCAGAAATCTCTAATTTTTAATTCCGTAGATGTAATATTTCGAACGGATCCCGGAAGTGAAAACCGTGAATACAGGCATACTAAAGCTTTCCGTCTTGCACTTATCAGAGAAGATCGCAAAAAAGAGTCGAAAGCTTCAGCTGTATTCAATGCTTTACTTCGATTTTGTATTAGGGGCTTTTAGATTTGCACGTCGAGATAGTGGACTGATACGTGTGACGTCCTTTTAATGTACACAAGGACATCACACGTAGCAGTCTACAATGTCGACGTGCAAATCTAAAAGCCCCTATTATCAGTCATCTCTTAAGAAAAATATATTTAGACCTAATTTAATAAGCCACCAGTAGCCTGTTTATAATGTGGACTCGGTTTGGACTAATTCAATTATTTGTCCAATATCCACTTCATGCTGCCGGGTGGGTTCCCAGAAAAGGTCCGGTGGTTGTGACTGACTTCTAAAAGGTAAACGAATTTCGAAAGGACATCGTTTAACCAGGAGAAACCGTCAAAGTAAAAGTGAGTCGACATCTCGTGTAAATGTTGATACAGTGAAACCTGCTTTAGTGACCACCTGTAGAGAAAGACCACCTGTCTACAAAAATAATGGCACGAATTCACTAAGGCGGTTTGTCGACAAACCTAGTTGTGCGTCATATGACGCGCATAAACCTAGGTTTGTCGACAAACCTCCTTTGTGAATTCGGGCCCGAATGTTTGTTTCCCTTAAAAATAGTTTCTCATTGAAACATGCACTAAAGGAACCTGTAAATAAGGACCACCTGTCTACAAAGACCACTTTTCCCACCTTCAGTGGTCTTTATAGACATGGGACGTTCGCAAGCTTGTACTAATGCCGCTTTCGAGAAACAATACTCAGGTCATTTACCATCTATCTTGTCTATCGCTTGGACCCCGGATGCTAATCTATAATTACGAAGCCAATCGGAGTCGTTAAGTAATTTCCGTACTACCCGCTGCCTATGTTATGCATTAGTACAATGACCCCCCCCCCCCCCTCTACCTCATACTGGATACGTGTTCATGGAAGAGATGTTATAATTATTCATTTATTCACCGATGGTATAATTATTCTTTGATACACAAGTGAAAGTATTCGTCTCAAGAGGGCGAACAAATGGTATTCATAAAGCATCGATCCACGACTTTGGCAGTGATTATATTCTATGCTTATAATATACTTCGCCTTCATTTCCATGTTTAAAATATATGGGGTCATTTGTACCGGGTGCTAAATAGGAACTGGTCCTTCAGAGAGAGAAAACAAAACGTTAAGACCTTCATCAATTAATTTTCAATTAACCCAAATCGTTTATTTGGCAAACGAATTACATCAATCGTTGGTTTGGTTCGTGGATTGCTTTCAGGGATATTTTCCTATTTTAATTAACAATAGTAAGGTTTACCTTATTTTTAATCTTTAGGGAGATCCCTAGTCAGAAATGCCTAAAGTATCTGACACTTCAAGGGTGTTTTAGGGATAACTGTAAGTTATTTTATAGTTTCTGAATGAAGATAAAAATCTTCGATCTCCCATTTTGTTTTTAAAGTCGAATATCTCGTCACTCACTCATGCTTATGCAACCCAGGAAACCGCGAAATAATTTCCTTGATCTGTCATCTCAATAGCTTAATAAGCCATGAAATCAATGTTCAAACAGTTTACAGCAATTAAGGTTGGCTCAAACTGGACAGCATGTAGTATTGCGGTATGTTATGATATAAGAGATATAAATCCTTGATGGTGTATGAAATATGTACAAACTAGCTTGAAACTTTCGGCCTCCAATGCTACCGCACAAAAATTGGTAAATTAATAGTTTCCGCTCTATAATTTGTTATTTAAAAAGTGCCAGCCACAATCTATTTTATCATGGGCACATTACGTCATGGATGAGCTCAATTTGCTACGAATGTATCCACTATCTCAATGATCTTTATCTAAACATATGCCAAACAGTTACAAACAAGGTTATAAAATTACGTAACTATATCAACCGTAATTATGTATGCATCACAAATAGAATTTTCTAAGATGTCGTGCATTAATGATGTTTCACAAAACGGAGTGAAAGAGTTTACGGAGCAAAATGTCCTTATAATAATAATATATTTTATGCAGTTTCTCCCCTCCCCCTTCCCCCCTCCCCCCCCCCCCCCTCCCCCTCTCCCCCCCCCCCCCTCTCTCTCTCTCTCTCTCTCTCTCTCTTTCTCTCTCTCTCTTTCCATCTCTCCTTCGATCTTTTTTGTTCACTTGAATTTAAATAATATACTTCAATTATCCCTCTGCGCTTCAGAATAGTAACTTATTAGATATACATGCTCCGTTTATCACTGCCTGTTTACGCCGATACGGAGCCTGGATATGTACAAAAAACAGTAATTCCTCATTGTTTAAAAGTTCATTTCTGGTTTGGTTGTTAATGTATAACATGATTATCATGAACAGTTAGCGTCATTTCAGTTGAGCCGATAATCTCTGAACATTGGTAAGGTTAACGAATATAGATTGCCCTTTAATAACGACAGAGCCTTTAATCACATTAATCACAAGGATAAGTGTACGCCTATTCTCGACAGTACACAGAAGCGCAGCAAAAGGGTGTGGTCACAAAAGGGGGTCATGTGCACCCCTCTCCCGCTGTCCCTGCTCCTGATGGTTTAAAGTTTGAATAGTCATCTGTACATTTTACATTTCTTATCCAAATATTTATGTTTTACTTCTTATTTTGATTGCAATGCCAGTGCTCGTTCAAAGAAAACAGAACTTAGTTGGAAAAGTCTAAGAAATTTGCTTTTGATTGGCCGTGATTCAGTCGTTAAGCAACACCATGAAAGGTGGCAATTTTTTCATCAACGTGTAATAAAGAAATGATTATTATAATCTAAAAAATAGCTATCCATCGATCTGTAATGGATATGGAACATGATAGGAGTTCATCGGGGGAACTGCCGTCCCATGCTCCCTTTATAAAACCAAATTGATATTCCTTTAATTACTTATTTAGTTTGTTTATTATTTTGTATTATTATTATTATTATAATTTTGTTTGTTTTGTTTTGTGTTGTTTTGTTTTGTTTTGTTTTGTTTGTTGTTGTTGTGTTGTTGTTGTTGTTGTAGTAGTTGTTATTGTTGTGGGGTTTTTTTTGGGGGGGGGGATTTCCTTCCGAATCCGGAAAGCCTCATAGGTAGAAGCTACCCAGAACTAGATAAGTGTACTGTCGCATCTCTACATAGAAAAGCTCGGTATTCTTATTGATGATATAATGTTTCAAAGCATGACGGATGATACATTGATGTATAATAAGTGAGGTGTCTCAAATAACTATTCTTTGTAATTTGTGGTTGAATTTCAATAGGGAGATAGGAATATAATTGAAACATATACTGTATTAGTTACAATCTTTTATTATTCTTACGAATTCGTTTTTTAAAGAGATTCGTGTATTGGTATTTTGTCTAGTCCAATCTCGGGTATTTTGTACAATTTGATATTTGGATTAATATTTATAAAGTCTTCCAAAAGCAAATATATATTTTCTACATATAACGAACAACATTAGTCAAATCAGTTTAAAACATACGGTATACTTTCTGTCTAAATGCGAAAAACCCAGATAGTTTTGGAAACATTATGTGCAGCGTTTTGTAACGACAAGGAGAAGGTGCTATATCACTATTTGTCTTTAGATTGCATTTGTCTTGATATCAAATACCACCAGAAACTTTCAACGAAATAGAAAAACAATTGTTTTCTTGAACGATTTCACTTTACATTTCTTTATTACGAGCAATATTCTTTCAGTAATTATGAAAAAGGAGAGAAATTCGACTTCCAGAATAAAACATAATCTTTGCGGGAGCATGCTGCGTCGTCCAGAAAAAAAGTTACGAATCACATTTCTGCATGTATGGATTTTAAGATTTAGACACATGTTCAACATTTCCCCAGAAGTTTTGGAACTTGGACATTGTGTCTGATGGTGATAATGCATCCTCACGCGCAAAGAAAAGCCGTCACATTATGTCTTCAATAGCACGAGCCCTAATCGCAGCACGTACTACTTTTAGAGGCTGCGTTAAGCTCGGGAAGCGACAGATACATCTACGTCCTGGCATGTTTTCCTCCAGCAGAATAGATCACAGGACCTTAACATTCTGATCCTTTCTTATTTTATCTCTAAAGAATTGTAGGTTATAAATAAAAGTTGGCATCTAATTCTGATGATGACGCTGAAGCGGTTTGTACATGAGCACCTAGCAGAGAATTAAGTATTATCAAACGCATGACATAATGGGGCCCCCAGAAGTTCTTGGGAACAATTATCTAATTTCCTTTTATTATTGACGATGCAGCCTTCCATACAAGGTTGAATTATCGTCAAGGTGAAAAGACTCCTTTTCAATCCTTCTCTTATTTCCAAGTAGACGAAAAGTAACGCAAAGCATTCGCTCTCTAAACCATATATATTCCAAATGCCATTGAGAAAAAAGCTAAAATGGTGGACCAAATTTTGATACCCCGTTTGCCTGGTCCCATCTACATATATCTATTTGCGCTGCTCTCTATTTAAAGAACTTAATTTCCAGCCGTACTGAATCAATTTTTTATCAATTTGATGATACAAAGCCTCACAAAGCTAGTTATTATAGTTTAAACGTTCCGCATAGCCTCTCGATTGTTTTTTCTTCTTCACAATGTAATAGTACGATATGAAATCCTTGCCATTTTTAGATATAAATAATATCATATTTTGACATTTGCAACTCATGATCCCCAGTCCAAATGCCTACAGAAATGATCATTTTGGACACAAATAATTCTTTTAGCATGTTTGCACATCGATGGAATATAAGCACGCGACTTTCTTGCGTTAGATAAAAACTTTTCTTGCGCTAATTTTATGATGAAATCCTAACGCTGTAAATTTTAGCAGTCATGGCAGTGAAAATCTTTAACGAAAATAAATCACCTTAGAACTTCAGCAGGGTTGCAAGTAAAACTCGAATAATTTTAGGATTTCTACTTATAAAGCTCGAAATTTGCTAGAGGATCGTGGGGATACTGCTGGCTCCCCTTTGCAATTGTTGATAAAATCTTCATTCTGTAATTCTATTTAAAATCACCTCCAGCTTACGAATGGGAAAGCATCATAAACAGAAGGGTCTACATGGTATCTGTCAGGATTTTCGAAAATTAAATATGCCTGAGTCGATTGACTTTGATTACTAATTGCAGCTCTAGTTGTCTTTCTTTTTTATTCCTGTATATTATGATTGTTCTCCTGGAGACACTAAATGGATACAGTAACATAAACATAGAATCAAACCTGTCTTAGTGGTCATCTTTAATATCCCCTCAATGATGAAACGTGTGTTGCAGAACCTGTCTAGAAAGGCCCCCTGTCGACAGTAGAAAACTTTCCTGCTTTCATTGGGTGGCCTTTGTAGTCAGTTATCACTGTGTCTCAGTTTCCTTTCATTACTTAAAATCTTCCTTCTTTTTCTTTCTTTTCCCTTTTTTGTAAGTTTTAAAATGCAGTACCTAAAATGATTAACCTGAAGTTACACTTAGACTTAAAAAACTTTTTTTTTTTTTTTTTTTTTTTTTTTTTACAAAAGTTCTTTTTTTTTAATCGTATTGAATTAAAATGTACACATTTAATAAGGAACTCTTTGTAATAATCACAATAATTATACAACTGATAATTTTGTTTACCTATAAGGAAGCCCGTGCTCATACGTGATCTTTATATACTCGGTGCAAGCCAATTTTTTTTTTTTTTTTTTTACATAAATCGAAATTACTCCAGGTAGCCTAACATTTCAACAACAAAACATCATGAATAAACTATATTGTCACTATCATTTTATTAAAAAGAGGTAAGAAAACAAATATTATAACTTTAGTGAGACAGTGTAGATATGCACTTGAAACTAAAATACTGTTTGGCGCGTTTTATTGTTCATACTTACCTTTTTAATATTATATATTAACATAATGAGAAGACTTGAGAAATGAGATATGATAAAGGCAAGTTAGATAATTACTTGTTAAACATTTTGATTAATTTTGCTGAATATGTTATTTATAAGAACTACGTTAAACATTTGAAAACAAAAAGCAAAATGAATGGTACAACTTTTCAACTAATTTGAAGTATGAATTGATGTCACATTTAAATTCTAAAACGAAAGCAAATGTTTAAACAAAACAGCTAAAAGCTTTGATTGATATGCTACGATAATGTTTTAATTGTATATGTATATATGTTATTGTGAACGTTGTAGATATGTGAAATAAATTTCCCTGAAAGGGTTAAAAAGAAGGACAGAAATACTTACTTATAGCAGTATTTTCCGAAGTTAGTCCAGCCGGGTATGCATCCTTCCATAGGGTAGGTTCCCTGTCCGAAGCCCTGTCCATAGGCCTCCGCTAAAACAGCCACCAGGCAAGCCACACCCAACAGATGCTTCATCTTTGCTCTGGGTTTTAGTTCTAAAATGGGTCCAAAATCACCCTCAACAAGTGGGAAACTGAATCCTCCTTTCCTCCTTCCAAGTCTCTGTTGAACGCTGAAAAAAAATGAGAGTGTGACTCTCTTCTCTGTAATAAGATATCGTTCGGTTTCGACCGTGAGTTGGTGGTCGGGCACCAGTCTCTTCTTTGTTGTATATGCGTTGCAATGTTACTTGAGTATAACTAATGATAAATTGCTCTGAACAACTAATTATGTTCAAGTTCTATTTGAAGAGGGTTATTATGAAGGCAATAAAGAAACCTGGACTGATGTCAGGCTCTCTTCCTAGTCAATGTAGCTGTCGACAAGTCAATGAGCTTTCCTTTGCCAACTCCAAACAGCTTTTTCGCTGGTCATCCCCCGATTTCCAACCAAGAACGTCAACGAACATCGGACCCCTCCTTATTGCCGTGTGCAGAACGTTGCAGCGAAAAGTAAACCTCCTTGTGAGGCGATAGCTAAAACGCGCTCCCCCTTCTTCCTCGAGGTTTGCCTTAATCTAATGATGCTCCTTAAACCACAGTAGAATACGACACATTAATTAACTCATTTACAGGGTGTCCCAGCAAAGCTGATAACGCAGATGAATTCTCGATATCCAAATGTAGTAGTTCTTTATGAAGATTTTGTTTGATAAATAGGGTTTAAAAAGCGGACAGGAGAATTAAATGAGATACAACGTAATATTTTGGTTTACTGTCTGAGACGACAATCTTTGGTAGATGTTAACATCGTAATGTTTGATTCTGTTAGCAAAAATTCTCTATAAGCGTGTTGTAAACCCTTTTTTAAAAGTTACTATGGCATGGAGTGTTTTTATCAGAATAAAAAATGCATGTATAAACACGGGGAAAAGTTATACCGGAAGGATATTGCATGACCTATCTGTCATTCAGTATCCAAAACATGCTTTTGTTAGTTTGCTGGCAACAAACCCTTGTCGCAATTAATTAGCTAGGGTCTAAGCTAGAAGACTAAACAGAGACCTAAGTACATAGGACCTGAAAGACACATCCGTTGTTGTTGTTGTACCAGTTGTAGTCTTTATTTTTTTAGGAACTGAGCTAGACTACACTCAAGACACATAAATGATTGTAATAGAGTGTGAAATATAGGGTCTGTGCTTACAGACGACGAATTCATATTCAGTGGACGATTATTATATTGTTAATGAAGTTGGTGCAGCTGAAGGGCGGATTCCTTTTTTTTATGGGACGGTCTGTACTCGACCTTAGACGAGCTTCCCTACTAACTCAGTGATTTTCTTTGCCAGTTGTTCGATGTGTCACGCTCTGTTTTCATCGGCTTGGTTCCGCGAGCAGATTCGTCAAACGGAAGCAGTAAATTGTGATGTCGGGAATAGATCAATTATCAGGATTGGATCATCTTATCACGGAGGTGCCCCGAGTCTATCGCTTGAAGGGATTAGATTTAAATAGAAGAAGAAAAAAATGGTAATGAATGTAGGCTACATTTAAATGATAATTATAAACTAAGGTCAATATATTTTTTAATTTGTGTGTGTGTTATCCACCCTCCACGTAATTTACCTTTGATTCTTATATGACCCTGTTTCGATCCTTAAAATGTTTGTTTTTGCCGTAAATGTTGTTGTTTGTTTGTTCGTTTGTTTGATTGTTTTGTTTGTTTGTTCCCTGTTCTTTAAGCTGGAGCGTTGCTTGCGTTTTTAGCATAATGATGAAGCTTAGAGTATACGTTGGCAATCCATTGACTAAGTGTGAGTGTCACTTTACTTGACCAAGTTTGAAGCTTAAACGCTTCAAGCAGATGTGCGTATGTAGTTACATGTGTATCTGGGTGTACGTGTGGGTGTTTGGGTTATCGTATTTAATGTGTTGTTATCTTCAATGGGCAAAGGAAAAAACGGGTAACAAGATCCACTGTGATGCTCTTAGTCTCTCTGTATCTTTGTTTCTCGCCACCCCTCTCTCTTTCTCTCTCTCTCTCTCTCTCTCTCTCTCTCTCTCTCTCTCTCAAACACACTCAAGCACATATACGCACTCTCTCTCTCTCTCTCTCTCTCTCTCTATCCCTCTCTCTCCCTTGTGCACTCTATACCTCTGTTCCTCTCTCTCCCTCTTGTACTATTCTCTTTGAATATTCTCCCTCTCTCTCTCTCTCTCTCTCTCGCTCGCTTTCTCTCTCTCACTCTTACTCACCTCTTTAACTCCCTTCAATCTCTCTCTCTTTCTCCTTGCCAACTCTCTCTCTTACTCGCTTTGTAATGTCAAGATTTCAAATGCCAGACAGTAAAAAACTAAATAGTTATAGCAATTTTGTCTACTGTTATTTTATCCTTCAAGCTTGTAGATTGTCCTACGTCCTAAGGAAAACCAAAGAGACTGAAAGCTCGAGGACTTTCGGCTTCGAGAACCCTCGAGAACCTGGGATCTCCTACACCCTCATAAGCAATTCATTATTTTTCTATAGCCTGTGAGCGCCCGTAAACAGGTGAGTGGCTGGAGTGTTCCACATGGAGTGGTGAATGTGCGCTGTAATCCAGTGACCGGAGTTATACCGTCAGTGGTTTTATACGAAACAGGAATTATTTTTTAACAAGAATTAATATTTAGGAGAATGACCGGTTAAAAAGTAACAAACGTACACTCATTTGTTGCGTTAACAGCCTGATTTTTATTTCATGTTGCACCAGCAATACCCATCTAAACATTTACAAATTTTCCAATAATACAATATTTCTTATTTACATTGAAAAACTATTTATTGCCCAACGTCACACATTGCACATTTTCATTCAAATATTTCTTAATTTTCATTATTTTAGTTATTAAGTTTATGAATCTAAATTTGAAGGAAACGAAAATTCCAAAACAACAAGATTTTGGTTTTAATTATTGTGCTTTTCAAATAACAAAACAAATGTCTTTTACGTGGAATTTTAGAAAACTTGTTAAAATTCTTGAAACTTATCTAATACAAATCCATTACAAATACATTTATCTTTAATAAAAATCTACCGAAAACGTATTAAAACAGTTTAACAATGCTTAAAAAAGGATAGATCAAAATAGTTCGGTGCAGTTCGGCGTGGTTCGGAAACAATCGGCCAAAATCGGGCGAAACACACGTTGATATTCATATTGTCCGTATATACATATCAAGCGAGCACAAAGTCCTTGGATAACACAAAATGTTAACGTGTGAAAGCAGAATCTGTCTTAAAATCCTGTGGAATTTCCAATATTCGACTATCGCAGTGGCCTGGTGGTAAGTTCCAGTTGTAAAAAAAATCCACTGAAATGCCTTCGGATTCATCACCGAATAAAAAAATTGCGATGAATTCGCGTGTCCATCTCGAGATGTTGAAGGGGGGAAATCAGGTAAAAGTTCATAACGTCAAGTCCAAAAGAAGCGGTTGAAACAGAAATAGTTAACCCGTTGAAAACCGAATACTCTCGTCCCCATAGGTTTCATACAGGGATTACTCGGTTCCAGTAGACAGTGGGTTAAACAACGTGTTCTTTAATATTTGTATTGGTATTGGCAGATGAAGGATACCTCCGTTTCGACGCTGGTCGTTACCCAAGAGTTATCCGGTCGGTTGTTGAAGCTGTGTACCGCTTGACGGTGAGCGTTCTGCTGCGGTTGGTCGGGCTTGAAGCGGTTGAAGACGAAATTGCGTGTGAAAAAGAATTCGGTTCCATCAGCCCAGAAGTATCTAGGAAAGAAAATGCAAAAGAAAATTGATGTTAGAAAGTTAATAATGATGATAATAATAGCACCATTTATATAACCCTTCGTACTCATTTTTCTAACCGCTGTACTATAATGATGCCGGCATTAGCCGAACGAACCTAAAGGCGCTATTGCATAGAGGAATCACTTCGCACCGGGTTCCCATTTACGTCACCAGAGTGGAGATTGGCAAATGTAATTAATGTCTTGCCAAAGAACCGCGGACCATGTGATCCAGAGTCCGTTGACGTATCCAATAGACCACAAAACGTTGAACTTATTCGATGTTTTCGTCACTAAAGTAATATTTCTTCGTAGTACGCTATCAGATTGTCAACTAAGGTCAATGGTGGTCTTTCTCCTACTTTTTTAAAAACATTTTTAAACATTTGTTAATTTTTTTTTTTTTTTTTTTTTTTTTTTATTTATTTATTTATTTTTTATTTTATTTATTTATTTATTTATTTTTTTTTTTTTGGGGGGGGGAGGTCGGCGGGGCAAAACGTGTTTTATGGGAGAGGCAAAGTCTGCTGAAATGTAATACGTAATACAATTCCCTCAATATTTAACCCAAAGTCCAATCCAAGTTATTTTGAAGGGGGAGGGACGGGCCTAAGTTCCTAAATTCCCTACAAGAGATTATCACATGTGTTTTGGGACTTACAATTTATACAGAATGTATGCTGGATTTCGTTATTAAATTGGGTACCTTATCGCCTCTCCCCCACTGTCAATGAAGGATTTTGCTCTCTTTTTTGTATTCATGAAGACATTTGCACCAAATATCAAGTAGGTTTCATAAGCCTTTTGATGAAATTATTAATTATCTAAGTCGTAAAGACTAACACGAGTCTATTTAAAGGAAGTTTTGGCACCCAACTGTTATTCATTGCGTTGCCAGGAATCATGTTTAGATGTTGTAAAAAGTCATTGTTATGGTCACACAAAAGGTGACAAAAGGGGAAATTGAAAATGCCGGTTTTGATTTGTTTAATTTGTTGATGTTAATAATAATAATATTTAATTGTTATATAGCGCTTAATGCAAATGTACCTAAGCGCTTTACAAATATACTATTACCCCGGTCATTGGATTCAGTGCTTGCCCGCACACACTGTGTGCACAATCTCCACTCCCTGTGGAGCATTATAGCCAGGCGTTACCTGACACTCATAAACTGTTTGACCAATAATGACGGCCGCATCCTACCGGGTACCCATTTGACACCTGGGTGGAGAGTAGCAAGTGCAGGTTAATATCTTGCAAAAGGATATTAGTGCCGTTGTGATGTTGAATCGTTACCACTCCCCCCCCCCCCCCTCCCCTAACAAAAAACTAAATGCATTCTCAACATACCGGTTGCTTTCGGGGGCGGACGGCAGCTCGGCGAGACCCATCCAGATTTTGTTGGCGCCACCACCGGTGTATCTCAGCCAGTTGTGTTGGAATTTGTTATGCATCATATCCTTTGTGACGATGAGATGACCGCGAGGAGGCATGCCGAAGCCGGGGCGTTGGCCGGGGACGGCCTGTGCGGAGAAACGGGCGCAGAACATGTTGGCTTCATCGTAAGGTAGCCTCTGCCAGATGTACCTGCACAAGGGAGAAATACAAAAAAACATGATAATGAAGATGACAATATTTCCATTTTGATGATTTTGGATATTAAGGAATCGTCAGAAGACTTTCATTCTATCGTATTTTCAGTTATGAAATAAAAAGTGAGATAATTCATTCCAGGCCAATTCCAAGCGTTACGGAAATCATATTTCCAGAAATGTTTCTATTTTGATTACAGAATAGTATAGAACTTTTAATAAATATATTGAAATCATTGATATGATATATTAACTTCATGAGGTACTTTTTAATAGACAACTCAACTATTTTCAAGGTACCTATATTAGTTTATATCATTGATTCATAGAAGTCTTCAATTTTGATATATTAAAAAAACATTATCTTGAAATGTCATACAATTCATTTAGAGAAATTATTCCTTGTGTTCCTTGGCGTAGATGGCGCAATTGAAATTTCTAGTTTATGAACATTTATTAACAGAGATGTCCTACAAAAAACCATGTCTGATTGTTGCCTATTACATTGTAGATTTAAATATAAAGTAAAACAAAAACAACTCTTCCCCCGAAAGAAATAAACAAACAAGTATAACAAAATAATTAGACTAATATGAATCATGTTCCAATGCAGAAACAAGGCAGAGTTCATAATCAGCACTACCAATCAGTTTTTGTATGCGTTCGTTTCCTGTGCGGCAGCAAGGGCATCAATTAGATGTAAAATCAACTGTGTAACCTCTAGCAGATAATTACGAATGATCACACGGAAAACATAATCCTTTACAACAGCGAAACAAGCAACAAAGAAAGAAAGGGCAAATGTACAGTTGAACCTGTCTATAACGGCCACCCAAGGGGAATAGAAAAAGTGGCCGCTGTAGACAGTTGGCCTTTCTACACAGGTTCTAAAACACTCATTTCTTTTTCAAGGGAGACAAGATGCGTAGCCACTTTAGACAGGTGGCCTATATAGAAAGGTTGTCACTAAGACAGGTTTGACTATGATTAGAAGACAGAAAGTGATGGATTGAATTAAGACATCCCACTTTTATTTTGTTTACTCGTTCCTCTTTTCACGTTGAAAACTAAAGACCACAATCCAATCCTGGTTTAACCCAAATGAGGTTGTCGATAAACGTCTCGGGGGAATGAAAGTCACATAAAGTAGGAAGTGGCGTGGCGCCATCTACGGATTTTTTTTCTTCAAAGTTGTAGATTTTGTCTGACTGAAGTCACTTTCCAAATATAACACAGCTTAAATCGAGTAAGATTCAGACCATAACAATTTTGTGAACAAAATAAAACATAAAAAATACTGTCATTTCATTTAGAGCCGGTCACATGCCGCTTTGAAAAATCTTTTTTTGATGATGTAGCTCGTACATCGAGAAGCCATACTCTGACAATCGCCCGTTTCTTGTTGTTTGTCTTCTATTCCTTCACATTCTTCTTCCTCCTCTGCGTCTCTTTCTTCTTCTTCTTCCTCTTCTTCCTCTTCTTCCTCGTTTTCCTCTCTTTTCATCATCATTTTCTCTTTTTTCTCCCTTCACATTATCTCTTACACTTCATTCCACTCCTTAACTTTTCACTTCCTTCCTCTTTCTTATTCACTCTCACCAATTCTCTTTTCCCATACTCGCTGTTTGACTCATTACTAGGGTAAACAGTGCCCTCTTGAGACTAGTATTAGCATGGTGATTCACTTATCAGCATCCCGGTAAATCGTCTCATTCTTTCAAAAACAGACTCTGAACAAGTCGTACATTTTATATAACTGAAAAAAAGTATAAAATAAAACGATCCATAACACTTTTATTTGATACGACTGAAATAGTAATCTAAATGTAAACCTTATAACCAGTTGTTTATTGTAATAGGCTCTGATAAAACATTTGCACGCCTACTTGTAGTTACCATCAAATTCATGTTTCCTTTCGTACTAATGAATTGTTGTTTGTTAGGATAGGAATTTATAAGCAATACATTTATTTTATATTTGAATCAATCTGAAATCTAGAAATAGGCAACGGTTCACAATCGGACAATGTGAGCATGATCAAGAAGATGGCAGGAATTACCGTGAGAAATTAAGAAGCCAAAACAACTGGAAAGTATGAATTGGAAATAGAAACATAATTCTAAAAGATAAAACGATTTTTAGGGACCTTATTATATTATTGTCACGATATTCAGATCAGACTGGACAAATAGGAAAGTTTCGATGGGCAGTTTAATATTCCCCTCATATCTTGTATCAAGCATGTGAACATTTATATCATAATTTGTTAGTTTTGTTATCATAATTATAAATTTGTTTAAATTGATATCTCTGTTTGACTTCAATTGGTGCTTTGTTTTCGGGTATAAATGTTTACTTATTATTGTAAAATAACTTGTAAAATAGATCCAGTTCTTTTAATTTGTCTACGATTATCTCAGGAACATTAATAAATTAAGGAAAGTAATAGCCTGGCGACATATTATCGTAAGTGAGTCATAACTAAGACCAATACCCTTTTACACAAAAATCAAAATCCATTGTCATATTACCCTCAAATGCATTCGTGCAACCTTACCAGGGATTACTCTTTCTCTGCTAGACTTGGCCAATTAATTTTCTATTTATAACATAAGTATGAACACTTGTCTCCAATAAGTATTGATTAACACGAGACACAAAGCTGTCATGAATATGTGTTCTATAATCCTGCATTGTCTGCAAGCTTTATTATCCTAATTCATTTATTCCACTTAATTCCAAACTTCATGAACAGGATTTGAGACGTCATCCTGTGTCTATGTAGTTGTTCGTGCTTAAACAATGTCTGCTTGGACTGTGTTGGCATATCCATGTTTTGTGGTATTTTCCCAATTTTTGAAGAATTATTTCAATTAAGAGTAGGACCTATATTTAGCCCGTTGTATGTGGATAGGCTTGAAACTAGTTTTTCCACATTTTCATTGCTTAGTCGAGCATGAGTTCAGGGCCCGGTTTCATAAAACGTGTTAGCAATAACAACTACCACAGATCCGTAACAATTCTGCTCACATCCAATCAACAATTATTGTAACTTGTTATAAAAAACCTTGTCTAATTGTTATCGAGGAATTGTATAATTATGAAATATATGGGACTCACTGTGTTTTGTAAGGGTATGGAATCGTTAAAACAATTAAGTGGCAAAGTCTTGCTGTTTGCAACCCTTCGCTTATCTTGACAGTTTAGTTTCCAAAAATTCCCCACTGATATTTAATATATCATCTCTACTCAACATTATATATGATATTATTTAAAGCGGTACAAATATTGCTAATTCGGTGAATAAACGTCGTCCAAAATAATATCTCTTTAAAGAAAGATTGTCGTATTTAGTTGTTTAACATTTTAAGTTTCGTGAACTCTTTGTTTGAAACTACGACTGTCCCGTGTAATCGTAGATTTATTTGCATATAATGATGACAATAATAGGTAAATGTATATAGCGCAGCTACTATATGAATATCAAATCAAATCAAATCGAAACAATATAATCTACTGCGCCTTATACAAGGTATCATAGGTAACATAATAAGGCGCTAAAGAATTCAAGGGATTTCTTTCTACCAGGTACCATTTACGTCACCTGGGTGGAGAGTTGCAAATGTAGGTTAATGAATCAATGTCTTGCCATCTGGCCAAAGGACATTAGTGTCGCGGCGAGACTCGAACCGCGAACCATGTGATCCATAGTCAGGTGACATATCCGCTAGACCACGACACCTCCATAAAATACATATAATATTAGTTTGCATAAAATCTCTCCCCAGCCCCAGGTCTTCTAACTTGGCATTATCTGAATCAGATCACCCCTAAATTGATCTAAAAATGTGTCATGTGGATTTCTGGAAGGTCGTATATAGAACAAGGCACGCGAATAATCTGCTTAGCTCTAAACGGGGGACTACCGAAAGCCTAGGCCTCTGGAAAGGGGCCTGACATTATAACCACCACATGTCAACAACAATGACAAGTCTAAAAGGGGTGAGCTGGGAAAATGCTTCAACAGGGATTCGTTGAAATACTTGCACGAAGGTCGTTGCGTGAGAACAAACAGACGAAGACAAGATTCACTACTTTCTAAATAAACATGAATATTTGTTGCATATAATGGCCCGAATTCACAAAGGAGCTTTGTCGACAAACCTAGGTTTATGTGTGTCATATGACGCGTTTCGACGCGTTTCAAACCAAGGTTTGTACAAAGTAACGTAGGTTTGAAACGCGTTTAATATGACGCACATAAACCAAGGTTTGTCGACAAACCTCATTCGTGAATTCGGGCCTCTATGTTTGATGGACATGCTAATTACCAGATCTTAGGTACTTCTATTTTCCTTTTGACAGATCTTCAAGTCGCATCGGCCATATTGATGTTGTCGAGGTATTGAACATCTAGGTGTGTTTCATTCTGGGCCCCAAACTTGGCGCCTGTTTGACTTTGCTGACGTCGGTTGTGATGATACCATTTATAAACTAACTTTACCGGATATTTGCCATTTTGAATTTAAAGGTCGATTGCTAAATGTGAATGCCTTAAGAAGCCAGCAAGGTCACTCTAAGGTGAAGGGGAGGGGATTAAATAGCCTAGCCGCAGAAAAAGGGCCCACATTCTTTACCTTTCTTACAATGTCAATGATAAACAACGGTCATACATAATTGTGACTAATATGTGTAAAGCGCCATGAGCGTCAGAGCCTGGTGGATACCGGCGCTATATAAGTATCCATATTATTTATTATTTATTATGTATTGATTATGATGATAGTTTTGCCGGAAGAGTTCTAAAAATGAAGGGTTTCTCCCTCTTCCACGACAATGCCCCTGACACGCTTGACAGCAGCGATTCAAGCTCACGTGCCACCTCTACTTCCCCTGGGTTCATGGGGGCCAGAGGGGTAACCGGTCCCCTAGAACTAGAAGAAAGAAAATAAAATCGCGGTCGCAAATCCTGTGGATGATTAATACTTGGTAATGACACATTGTCAGCAGAGTTTCGCTAACTTGGTGGAAATTAAATCAGGTCATTTCCAGAGAGTAGCATAACTTTTCTTTCTCCAAACATCTGTTTTTAGTTCTGTTTTATTATGCTTTTTATCTAAATTTTGATGGGTTACGGCAATTACGCCTCTAATTTATTTTTGACCTCACAGGAACTTTTTTTGTTATTTGTAAACCTTATATTTGTACTTTTGCGACTCTATGGTAGTGTTTAAATATGATATATATGTGAAACTAGTTACGGGTGGACTGCAACCTAACAAAAATAGATGTCAATTTAAGCAAATTCCTATTATAAATCGCGACAATAGACCTTCCCTGATATCATTGGATGTTAAAGTCTAGTTAAAATTGTTTTCTACAAGTCTTTTATTAAAATAAAAAAAACGAAGAAAAAAAAAATTAAATTTGAATGCAAAAATAATGTTTCTTGAAGCATATGAAATAAATAATATTTTAGGAAATGGGGAAAATACTAAACGAACGCAATACTTTGGTGCGTGTAAGGGTGTGGGTATGTGCGTGCGTGCGTGCGTAGTGAGTGTAGTAACGCATTTATTTAATTAAACAAAACAAAAACCTGACAAACGCATTGAAGAGAAATGTATTGTCACGGTTTAAAGTAATGTTCGTATGTAAAACCAGTTTCACAGGTATTATGATAAATTGGATAAGAGTCCGGTTTAGAACAGGTGTATGATCGGTGGATAAAACTGTGAGCCGGCTCATGTCAATTGGGATTAATTGGGATTAGTGGTCCTAGGGCTATTTGGAAGTTAGTCAGGTGCGGTCATGATACCGCATAGACATCTGGATGTGAGGATCGTTTTTCGGTTCTAAATTAGAATGGCAAAAGACAATGGTAGGAAAATATGTAAGCAAAGTAAAAAGGTTTTATACATACAAATTCCTCATTTTTCACTGCGTCCGAAAAATGAAAATTGTTTGGTGCGTGTATGGATGTGGGTGTGCGTGCGTAATGACATGACAAAGGCACTAAAGAGAACGTTTTGTCATGGTTAAAAGTATGTATGTATATACTAAGTAGAAAGGTTGTTTACATACACATTCCCTATATTTCAATGCGTCCGGAAAATGGACAGATATTCTGAGGTCTCCACTGCCCCCTTCTCTTTTGTTCAAACAAGTTGAAGCAAATTACCGAGAACATCAAAGGTATGGCTAAAAACTGATAAAGTTTATAGCCGTACTACAGCCTTGGTCACTTAACTAAAAACAAGTTATATGAATAAGATACTCTGATATCAATTCATGTTCATATCTCCTTGGCTCTTATCTATCTCATTCTCTCTCTCTCTCTCTCTTTCTCTCTGTGCCCCTTTTCTCTCTCCTCCTCTCTACTGCACTCTCTCTTTACATATCTCTTTATCAGTAATATTCTTACAGGAACTGTCCATCAGAG
The DNA here is from genome assembly GCF_000002235.5 of Strongylocentrotus purpuratus. Classification (NCBI taxonomy): domain Eukaryota; kingdom Metazoa; phylum Echinodermata; class Echinoidea; order Camarodonta; family Strongylocentrotidae; genus Strongylocentrotus; species Strongylocentrotus purpuratus. The sequence goes on along the minus strand of NW_022145602.1, from coordinate 7,919,436 downwards.
CTAGCCTAGTCCGTTTGTCTGCCCCTCTATTTGGCACATATACTTCCTTAATTAATGACTAATTACTAATCAAAAAGACAGACAACGACACCTTCCTTAGTGATGCTTTCCTTCCGAACAATGATTTGCCATAGGATAGTCTAACCGCCAGACGTATGCATTTTGTGCTTACACCATAACTATTTTAAAGTTCTCCTTTTCATTTAACCAAATCTGTCTCCTTCTTTGGTAACCCTTTTCCTTTCATCAGTTAGCTATCTCATTTTTTATGATAATTTTTTTTTATAAAAATGCGCTACATGCAACATGTATTACCCTTACACTCCAAATTAAAACTGTCGGGTAAAATGTTAACCCATTATGATCAAAAGGAACATACATCTGCGCTAAATAAGTTTCTACACAATATTGTAAAAGAAATAAGTGTAAAATAAACATCCCGGAATCGGGTTGAATAAACGCTAAATTGAGGATTATTTCACCAAACGAAATTACATGTGCCCTCTTTACCTAATGTTAGGTTAATTTAATATTATTTGAAACCCATTACCTTAACTTTGAAATAGTCCTGCTTCTAGAAAGAATCCTCACCAAATATTCACGATTTTGGTGACTGAAGAAAATGTTACCTGACGACTTCGCGCAAGACTCTTTAACAGGATGTAGGTTTAACAAATCCTTCACAAATGTGTGAATATATTCTCATGGTGATAATTCAACCGGAAAATGCCAATGTCCTCTTTTTGTTAAGGAATATGTGATTTGTTTTTTCGTCGACCCCAAGTGTTGAGACGAACGAGGAAACAGAGAGAACTGATGCGGGGAAACTCCCCTTGTTTGTCGTCGAGTCGTGAAAAGGTGTTTTCCCTTATTTAAAAAAAAATCTTCTCTGCTTTGTTTTGCCGCTATTACCTCGTACGCTTGTTTAGTCATCATTTAGATTATATATAACATAGTTTCGTGTCAATTCAGTTCAAATATAGGCGATCGTAATTAATCCAGCATGCTTTAAATCGGAAAATCTCTTTGACAGACATACATTAACTACACTTCAAAATTGAAAGCTGATGTGATGCCGTAGAGATCCAAAGAGCTTATCTGAAACTGCTGTAAGCTGACAACACCCAAAATTAGCACAAATTCTGCATACTTCATTAATTTCCCCAAAGGTAATATATTTCCTAGCTCAATATCAATTGAAGGAGTAAATGATCAGTTTAAAGTTCGGTTTAAGATCAGTGCCTGTCCAAAGCACTTTCTACCATTATTCAAGTTGTCCTTTATATTCTCATTGAACCTTCAGATTCTCTAAAAAAAAGATAGGAAAGCATAATTGTAAAATTCATTGAAATAAATTGCACATCAGGCATATCTCACTGAAAAAACTACAAACTAGGCCAAAAATTTCGTTTGTCCCAGGAAGTATCTTTCGGTCTATCCATCGAGTAGGTCAAGAACTAATCAAGAGCCTTAATTTCATTTGTCTCTGGAACTCATTCCTGATCGAGAGGGCCATGAACATGTATGGCCTTTGAATCCTTAGTCATTGAAGCGAAATGCAACTCAAGCATTAATCATTACTCAAACTACCAACAAGTTCCCGACTTCTTGTTCATGTCCTAAGAATTTTGTTCAACCCTGACCGAGTTCCAGGGGTCATGGAATTGTTAAAATTAGGCCTATGAGTGGATCTTCTTGCGGTTAGTCTTTGTCAATCCCCTTAAACTTCAAGACCAGATACACCTGTTGCGCTTGTGGCTTCGACCGAAGGCGACAGGTAGAAGCAGGTCACTCTTGTTTTTCCTCTTTTTCTTTTTTGACTTGTCACCAAGATGTATACTCAAAAATGTTAACAAAATATGTTAACGTTAAATTTTCGGAGCTGTCTTACAATACGCTACCCATCCTGATCACCGGTTGTTTAAAGATAAGACCATTTATTTGCGAATGTATTTGTATCCAAATCATTAGGTGCTGAGGAGCATATCTCTGTATATCGCTTTCAGAAGTTTGCCCCGTTTACAGGTTCTTCTTTGAAATGTCTTCAATCGCATTTGCCAGGAGGAACTTACTTTCAACCCATCAAAGGGTACTTTCATTGTTATGAAACTGAACATCTCGCATTCTAATGAATGGATCTTAACAATTCTAAAGATCTTTTTCGTTTTTTGTTTAAACTTACTTGTAGCAAAAGTTTCCGAAGTTAGTCCACCCTGGTAGACAGCCAGCCAAGGGGGCTCCGGGCTGTTGAGGGTTTCCACCTGCACCGAATCCAGGACCACCTGCACCGAATCCAGGACCACCTGCACCTGGCTGCCCTCCTCCAGGATTGTTGGGCCATCCTCCACCTCCTGGGTTGTTCGGCTGATTCGGGAATCCTGGGTTGTTTGGCTGATTTGGGAAACCTCCTGGGTTGTTTGGCCGATTTGGGAAACCTCCTGGGTTATTGGGTTGGTTAGGTTGCTGCGGAACCCGGGGGAATTGCGCCTGGGCATAGACCAGGCACCCCAGTAAAATCGTTAAACACGTCGTACCCATTTTTCAATAACACTGTCCAATCCGCTTTGGGATATGGGCCACAAAGATCCTGCAATATGCACTTGATGTGCTGTTGCCTCCGACAGTACGTGGGTTCCTATGGATGTTCCTTACTGGAGATGTAACGAAAGATGGAAGTCCTCTCCTCTGTAGTGATCCAGGGCGAAGTGAGGTTTCTTTCGCTGGTCTCGTTTTGGCCCAGCAGTCGAGAGGGGGACAGGGAGGGGTACGATCTAACAGGTGCGTCATAGGCCTGCGTGAGGGTTGAACTTGCACAGTATGTAGTCTCGATTCGCAGTCTCCTTTCGCATCTTCTGAGTTTGATATGAAGAAAGTGTGCTCGCTGTAACGTCCGACCTAATTTGTTTACAAACAAATCAAACCCAGATACATTATTGTGATAAAAATATCAGTATTCTTGGCAAGTGAGGAGGTAAAGCACTATGGCTTTACACGAAAAATACAATTTCATATCTATATTTTAAAAGTTGATTGCTTTTGTGGAACACAACTTTTTAGGCCCCTCCATCGTTTTCTAGCAACAATTACACACAATACTGGTAAGCCTGTATGACATTGTATCAACTAACATTTTTAGATGTAAGGAAGTATGAAGTAAAAGAAATATTACTAAAAACGTTTTATAAAAGTCATTGGTAATATCGGTTATAAGTAAGAATTAAGAATAATTATATTAGTATTGTTAATAGTTACATAAACAATGATCTCAATATGAATTAACAATGATATCAATGATTGAAAATTCAGGGCACAAAAGAACTGCAAGAAGATTTATCTGTAAAATGCCGAAAGTCAAAATACCCTAATGCTTAAAATACGCGCTATATAGTCGACATATTTCAGACAGAATTTGAAAACATAATAAATAGATTTTAGCAAAACTACGTAAAAAACCTAGTTCATAGCTTTTCCCATTGTAAATGGCCATTCCTTTGGACCACTTAGTTCAAACCGTTCATGTGTCGATATTGCATACTGTTCTTAGCGTTCAGGAATTCGGACTTTTATGGATCAATGGTCTGAGAAAAGAGACTAGTTTAGTCAAAACGGGAGGAGCGAAGAGTGAGTTAATTGACTAACGGAAGGCGTGTTTTCAGGAGGGGAATTCACCAATCATCGCTCGCGATGTTGTGTCGAATGAGGAGAAATATGGAAAATATGTCAACTCTCTCAAGAAAGAAGTTTGGCTAAAGTTTGGAGACGGAGAGAGAGAGGGGAAAATGGAGTTCATTTTTAGTCCTCTTTCCCCCCTCACTTTCTGGTTGGGGTACTATGACATTCACTGAAAGGTTTGTTAACTTTTTGTGGCCCCCGGATCTATATTTAACACATTTGGCATAACTTTGAAAGGCCACTCTACCTCACCCACGTTCTCGAGGTACGACTCTCACTTCCTCTAACTTCTGTTCTGTTTTTCTCCCTTTCTTTCCTTTTTCTATCTATATCTCTCTTACATGTAAGAATCTTTCTCTTAGAGTGTATATGCCTCTCCTGTCATCTTACACAAGTTTTCGGTCATCTTTTCTCCCTTTTTAATATTTAATTCAGCCCAGTGTAAGGCTTCAGTGATCTTTAAATAATGTTGTGCAAAAAACAACACACAGATAAACATAAGAATAACAGAAACAAAAGCAGTCAAAGAAAACGACCCAAACCAAAAAAAAACGAAGCTTACTGGCTGACACAAGAATATAAAACAAGCTCCTTTCATTTTTCGAAAGTATTAAAGATTAATAAGTCATATAATAAGTTGTTTTCTTCTTCTTTTAGGGAGATGATTCGTTTAACTATTGCAGGTCAATTACCAATAGGATTATACGCTTCTCTCATATTCATTCATACTCACAATACATCAAATATGTTACCTTTTAGGGGGAAATTTTAAAATAAAATTAATTCATTATCAAAAAAAAGCTGAGTAACGATAAATAGATGTTTTTGTGAGGGAAACATGATTTTGTGAAAAGTGGATTTGGTCCGAAAACTTGATACACCGGATGCAAATCTGGATCATCGGATTGTCTGTACTTTACTGGTATCTAAGGATAGAAAGCCAGATAATCTTTGTGGCGGATCAAGGGAAGGGACTTCAGGGGGTTCAGGAGGGGCATGTATCCTTCTCATGGTGTATCAAATAACCTAGATTTGATACATCGTGTGCCCCGTCCCTCCTCATTATGTACGTTTGAGTTTGAGTTTGAGTCTTTTGGTTTCACATTTCACATGCAGATTCGATACAGATAACAAAATGTACGTAAAAGACATGTTGTTTTATAATTAAAAAATGATTATCGTAAATAAAAAATTAATCCGACTACTATATATCACCAAATATGTTTGACAACCATTATCATGTTAAAAGAAACCCAGACAAGAAAAGTAAAAACTGCGAAACGTTACTGCTTTTTCAAAATGATAACATTATGTTTGGCACATGAATAGATATCTATATCCCCTTGGAATCATGACGGAAACCACAATATAATAGTTTGTGATGAATGTTGGCGATGATGAATCACATTATTCATATATTTGTATATACTTCTTTCCAGATGTAGGTATTTTTTTGCGAATTCATGATAATACCGTTAATCTTTTGAATTGTGGAAATTCTATTTTACATATTGTCTGTCCTGAATTAATGAAAGCCTTGTTTAAGCTAATTTTGTTTCATTTGAATGTAGAATTGTTTATATGATACATATTTTTTTCCCTGGTAAGATCATTCTATTTCAAGAGTCCTTCTTTCTTTCTTGGAATATTCTTTAGCTTTTGATCTGGGTCCTGCTTCATTAAACTTGTTATATATAACTAAATATATATAACTAAATTTGTATGACTAATCTGCTCTCAGCCAATTAACTGCCACTATTTTAATAGCTTTTAACAATTATCGCAACTTGCTATTACTAACAAGTTTAACGAAACAGAGCCCTCGATTTCTTTTCGTCTACCGAATTTTCCCACCAAGTCCGTAAAAAAAAAATAAGAAGGTTAAAACAGTGTATCCCAAGTCCCTGGTTAAAAAGAAGGTTGTGTTTCCTGTGAAGGTGGAAAATAATGTGTGGAATTTTCGAACTCTTTTTTATGGTCCTGTTGAAGAATATCACTGTAGCTATGTTGCATGAAAAGAATCGCCTTTGATTTATTTTATAAATTAGTTTTTGAATCCAAAAATAATTTAATCTTTGACGCAGACGTTGACACCACCTTTTTGGTTAGTCCCATGTACCCAAATGTGTGTGCAGTACTTTTTCATTGTATTCGATTTCAAGCAATATTGAGTCCGATTATCATTTTATTTGTATGATTTTGAAACCTTATCATGCACACGATGATAATTATGGATATTCATTCATAATCAACATTTTCAAATAACTTCAACAGTTATTTATTTTGCACATTGCCAGCATTACTAATGTTAAACTTTCTATTTCATCACGATATTTTCTCTTCCACCTCTGTATTTGATTGACTTTTTTTCTGAATTATGTATTTATTCTTTTTTTTTTGGGGGGGGGGTGGAGCTTAGTTAACTTGCTGTTAATAGGCAAATCTAATACATTCATGTAGGTCTTAACGTTCCCGTCCCGTTGGGTTTTTACTTCAACCTTTCTTTCCAACATCTTAGATATATTTTAATAATCATTTATATATATATATATATATATATATATATATATATATATATACAGTATATGTAACCATACATGTTGTATTAACACGACATCTATATATAACCCTACTTGGTACATTAACCGCACATCATAACAACTGGTATACTACCCTTACCCTAATCCTAACCCTAAATTCAAAACAATATAACTATTTAAACTAATGATTAATGATTAAACCTATTGTTTCTTGGGAGGCCTCTAAGTTTCAACTGCATCCAAAAGTACGTAGAGGGCAGTAATTATATTTTTCAATCGTTAACAAGACACGAAAATGTCCTGCTAATGGCCATGTCTACTTCATGCCTCATTTTCTCACTACATGTCCGTCTATATAAATGACGCTGTAAGATGTATATAAATTTGTAAAAACAGGCATGGATTGTTTGTTCGGTGCAGTATTGCTATTAAGCTATTATCTTTCAGTACCTCGCATCATGATCTTGCGAATTGTTATCCTATCGAGCATACCAGCTCTTTGTCGTCACTTGCCTTTATCCTCGATCTCCTCATCTTATTCATTTTCCGACAAACAACAGAGGGCTACAAACAAATCAGTCATCAGTGTCCGTCCTACGATGTATCCCTCCTATACAGTGTGAGTCAAAAAAAAGTTTACACCTAGAAAATTGTTAATTATTTAAAGAAATCATCGATGAACATTAAACTGTTATATGTCTTATGAAAGAGTGTTTTATCCCAAATAACTTGGTACCATTTTTGTGTGGTATGTGTTTACGCTTGGAAGAACAGGAGACATTGTTTGCGAGAGTGCAAAAATCGAATTGCGCCAAAGATGCCTATGTGATGTTTGAATAAAACTATTGGGATTTGGGTATTAATTCGGTCTTTGCAGATCCAAATAACATCCCTAACAAAATTAATCATGCCACACATATCAAATATCAAAATATCAACGAACATTTGTGCGCGTGTGTGTGGGTGTGTGTGACTTTGCCCTTTGCAAAAAAACATATGCAATGCATTTCATTTGATACATTCAATTCATTCTCTCACTCTGCTAATTCCAACATAATACATACTGTAGGCATCACTTTGGCGCAAGTCGATTTCTGCACTCTCGCAAACAATGCCACCTGTTCATCGAAGCGTGAACACATACCACACAAAAATGGTACAAAATGATTTGGGATAAAACACGCTTTCATTAGATGTATAATCATTAACTGTTCATAGATGATTTTTTAAATAATTAGTAATTTTCTAGGTGTAAACTTTTTTTTGACTCACACGGTATATAATTTATGTTTGGGCGGATTTAGCATATTAACTTTATTCAAATATATGATGATGTACTGTAAAAGAGAGAAACGTATTAAATTTAGATTCATGTACATGGAAACATACGTTTGTAAAAGTATGTTATATAAGCCAACACATTTAATTCGTGTATATTCGTTGCTTTTCTTCAATAAATTCAAATTCAAATTCAAATACAGACGCAACGCAAACTCGAAACAGTACGGATGTTAGCGCTGATCACTGATCAGTAAGTTTCTAATTAACACCCCAAAGTGCTATCTTACCCCGGCCAGCTACACCGATCTAGTTTCCCCAGCTTCCGGTGGCTTTTAATGGCCGCGTATAATGATGCGTTTTCCGTTAAGCAAATTGAACACATTAATTGCACATCCATTGACGATGGTTCTAGAGAGAGAGACAATCAATCGAACAGATGAAGACAACGGGACTTGTAAATCTGCACCAACAGACAATCATTTGAACCCAAAACATGCTCGCGATAAAGAGACAGATGGGTGGAGGATACGTTGGGGGGGGGGGGCATTAACAAAAAAGGATTTAGCCTGAGACATTGATTGGGGAGGGGCAGGCAGATCGATTGGTTAAGATTATCACGTTATTCACTTGTTGTTTTTTATATTTTCTCCCAAAATATGTTCAACAATTTCTTTTACAGTTTGTCTTTAACAATTTTTGATTTTAGATACCAATTTACGCAGTAAAGAATTTCTGTTTGATAAAAACTTGCCCCGAATAAAATACAGATGAGAGCATTTGATTAGATGCAGAATGTATAAACAAGGTTTTCCCCTCTGCTCTCTTTCCCATCATCCCTTTCATACAAGTCAATTAAATTTTCTTTGCTCTAGTCCTTATTCATATCTCGAAAACTGATTAACTTTTAGGTATTAACAGTATATGAATAATTGTGGAGGGACGTTTTGGGCCTTGCTGGTATTTATTTTAAAAGTATGACAATCCCTCATCCTCTTCCTCTCCCCCAGAAATGTATGAAAAAGCGGTTATCTGACAGGACAAGTATGGAGCTTAAAATAGGTTCGACATCTTCCTGTGCATCCTACAGAGGAAGTTTGCATGGGCCCCCAAAAGGTAATATATACAAACTAATGTTGAACCAAGAAACCCCTGGTATGACCGCTAATGCCAGTGCTTTTTCTTCTCCTCCCTCTTTTTTCTCTCTCCCCCCCCCCCCCCCTCTCTCTCTCTCTTTGTCTCTTTCCTTCTCTCGCTGTCTCTCTCTCTCTCTCTGTGTCCCTCTCTGTCTTTCTGTCTCTTTCTCTCTATATTAGAATTTTTTTTTTCGTCGTCTTGTCCTGCCAGTCACCTTGTAAATGATGGTTTTAGTTTTAATTAGAATTAGTCGATTTTTCTCCCTCCCCCAACCCCTGGCAGAACTACAAGCGCCATGTTTATCTTCCACTTTATTTCTCTCTCTCACACACACTCTCTCTCTCTCTCTCTCTCTCTCTATCTATCTATCTCTCTCTCTCTCTTTCTCTTCCCTGTATTTCTCTCTCTTTTCACCTCTTTCTCTTCTTCGTAACTCTTCATGGTTTTGCCCTACCACTTAAATTTTACATGATGACTCTATCTATTTTTCGAGATTAACGTGAAAAGGGGTTTCCTCTTTTCAAACTGTTCGTAATAGCTTCAAGTGTGTTGAAAACGAATGAACTGAGACTAAGGTCAGACTCTTATTTAAAATATACAATTATCTCTTTATGTTACACCCCCATTTCTGTAAATATTTAACGAATGAATGAAGAAAGAAAAAAACAATAATAAATAAATTAATTAATTAAATAAATCATATAAAACATACAATGCAAAAATTACAGCAATCAAAGAGTTTTTATTAATCTTATTTTTATTGCAAAATTTTACAAGACACAGATTTAATAAATGAAGTAAGTTTTCTGATTCATCTATTTTTGAAATTTAGCATATCTAGATGTGTATCTTACACCTCTTAGATCCCAGAATTTCGGGTGGATAGCCTCAGAAACGAATTAGTTAATTCCATAGTTTTTAAAAATTCAATCGCTTACCATTAGTGTGATGTTTTTTTCATAGATCCAAAAATTTGATTTTGCACTCGTTACTCATCTTTTATTTCAAAACGTATTTTTTAATCTATCATTCATTCTGAATGAGTTAACAATATGTTTGCATATTCTGATTCATAGCTGTTCCTTATTCAAGAAATGTATTGGGGTTGAATGTCGTGTTTAAAAATAGCACTAGCATGAACTGTAACTTCTTGCTTTGCTAATACAAGGGTTAATGCAGTATATGATGCATATATTTTTATTTCCAAAATAATATTCATAGCTAAAACACCTGCCAAATAACAATTTTTCATGTCAAAATTTGCATAGAACCATGCTTTATATAAATTGTATCCTATTTACATTTCCGTTTATTAAAGCAATTACAATAACATCAATTCGGCGACGCCCCTTTGATAAAAGCAATAATGATGTCTTCGTTTTCTTCTTCAAGCGTTTAAATTTGCGCAGACTCGTGCATCTTGGGCGTTTAAAATTTGCAGCATTCAAATAACAATAAAGAAAATTTCGTTTACAATACGAAATTCGATCCTTCTGCCAAAAAAAGGGTTCATTTATAAACTCAAAAGCAAAAATCCTCGTTGGTTGAAAATCAAGTTACGTTAGATTATACAACTGTTTTATGTACGAGGTCCTTAAAATGGTAGAATTATTACTCCTTTTTATATGTACGAACTTTACCTAACATTGGTTCTTTATAAAGTATGAACGAGAGCCACATGTAACACAAATAACACATATTTCGAACACTGCAATAATATTATTACCAGTCGGTTTCTAGAGAGTAGTCAAAATCCCACTCCCCCGTGCGTCGTGGATCTCAAACATTCACGTTTACCTTCGTGTGTTTAATATTCTACTGTAGCAGTCAGAGCAATGTGTTATTCGTTATATCATTCAAATGAGAACAGTCTTCAGGGCTCCGTAACTCAAAGGTTTGCAATCAATTGCAAAATGACAATGGCCAATCAACATCATCGATGCGTGCGCTTGGTGTTCAAAAGGCTGATCATTAACCAATCGGAATCGTTGTTTCAATATTGGAATTGATTGCAAATCTTTGTGTTACGGGGGCTAGAATTTATCAAAAATATCTAGAGTCTTCTAATTGAGTTTCTCCTCATGGTAGATACTGATATTGGCATGTGAAAGACATCTGCGTCTCGTGGCTTGAAGTGACCCATGTTTGGTATGGATAATTGTCGAATGTGAAGACGCCATCGATGTGGTGATTCTGTTGGGGTTGATCCGGTTTGAACAGGTTCCAGTCATGGGGGCGGAAGGGCGTGCCATCGGCCCACCAGAATCTGTCCCAAGAAAAAGAGATGGGGGTTCGAAGATGAAATGTCAGATATCTAAGGCGTGAAGGGAAGGTCCCCTTCGTTTTTTGAAATATAAAGTCAGAAAGCAGTTCAACGTATGATCACCCCTTGGTGTTACACTGGGTTCTATCTTTTCTGTGATTGCACGATTATTCTAATGGCGGTACGAATACAATTCTGATTATTTAGGAATTATTATTTCCATCATCAACGTTTATCTTTTTTTCGGGAATGCATTTTCCCTTGATTTTAAGTCAATTTAATGAAAAATCCTACAACTATACGAATTCTTCCGGAATAAGCCTTACAAACAAATATATATATATATATATATTGTTGGTTTTAGAGCTTCCATTTTTCCCTAGTTCAAATTATTTTTCTTTTTTGCGGTAAGGTTATTACAGTGGTTTCTCTGAGACTAGTGCATTTTCAAGAGGTAATTTGGCACGGCCCTTAATAGATATGGGATTCAATATTCCTCAATCATAAATAATGGAATTCAATTCTTACACATTGTATTGCCTCTCTGCAAGACCCATCCAGACTTTGTTGTTGGCCCCGCCTGTAAAGGTGAGGAAATTGTGCTGGAATCTGTTATGCGTCTGGTCCTTCGCTGTGATCAGGTAGCCTCGAGGAGCCAGTGGGCTTGCGCGGAAACTGAGACACTGCATCTGGGCCTCCATGAACGGTAGACGTTCGTAGAAGTACCTAAAGATGGCGAAAGGATAAAAAGGAAAGTGAGTGGTTTTACTGGTTAAAGCCCCACTGCACTACTTATAGCTATTTGCGCCCTCTATATATATAGCAAACAATGCCTAATCGGTGCCTGTTGGTCCCCTAGCTATGATGCCCTTTTCGTATGTTAATTGAGAGCTGATTTGATGAGATAACCACCTGTCAGTGACCTCGCAGGGAGGTCTAATCCCCAAACTAGTACAGACGGGCTTTAAGGGATTGCCATTGTCTGCAGCCCAACAGACCCACAGCCATATAAGTGCGGTACCAAGAGAACGACAATGCCGTTTCTCGTGGGCCTTCATACAACATTTTCTGAGGGTTCACCAGACCAACATTGTCGGTCTCATGGGATGAAGGTCTAGACAGTCCCGTGAGTCATCGGTCACATGAGTTGTCGGTCTCGTGTGCTGTCTTATACTGTTATGCACCCACCTGTCGTGAATTTCTAATTGTTCAGAGAACTTGTTTATCATTTTTTTGATGGAGAAAAGTCTTCTTATCAAAGGAAGGGAAGACAGAAGTCAGCAGAGGACAGCAACAGAATCGTAGATCGTACCATTACTTTTCAGGGCCCGGAGAAAATTCAAGTTTATATGCGACTCGAGCATTCTATAAAAGTATTAAAACAATCATATGCGGCATTTTAAAACATCGTGTCCTATCGTCTTGTAGTATTTGATAATATCACCATCATCTGTATGATCCTTATATTCATCTTTAGCATTACCAACTGCTTAAAATATCAAATGCTAAAAATAAATTACATACATAGGACCATCAGAAATGACTTCCAAGTGCAATAGTGATTTCAACGATTATTCTTATTTTAAGGATTATGCTAATTACGTAATTACATGAATCATATTTGAATCGCTTGTTCGATGTCGTAGCATATTCATATTTTGTTCATAATTGTTTTAAGTCCCATTGCACTACCTATAGCTAATTGGTCCCCCACAATTCCCTCTTTCTTATGTTAATTGAGAGCTTATTTGATGAGATGATGAGATAACCACCTGTCAGTGACCATGCAGGGAGGACTAATCCCTCCTGGCCAACTTTAAATGCAGAGGGGATTGAAACAAAGTGATTCCTTCTTAATCATCAAGAGAGCGTAGTGTGGTGGATGAGAAGAATCCTTGTCTTCATGGAGTGACTTTTACTAATCCAATCAAGATCGCACTGCAATAGCAATGTACTAACGTAAAGCAAAGTTTCTGATTACCCCTATTGTGATGTAATGTCAAATTAATGGTAAATGATGATTCTGTCTCATTGAATATTGGTTTTTATTTCCAATTGATCACTCCCTGTGTTTTCGTGAAAATTATCAAAACAATAAAGGGCACACAGATTAGGTCGTATCAACTATTAAGGAGGGGTTATTGACCATCAGAATGATTATTGCTTCAGACTGTCAGAAAACAGATAAGGAATATTTGAGAAAAGATGTAGAGCGAGATGAGAACGTGGAGCTATTTTTGCTTGTTTCCTTTTCCTCAAACGTGCTTGCTGTAAACTTGGAGCTAATTAAAGAGGCCTTGATTGATGACATCCGGTGTCATTGTCAGATCAAATACCCTCAAGAGAAGTCAGTGTTGGCAAAACTGAGATGCGGGACAGGATGATACTGCTCACCTTGATGTATTTATCGCGTGAGATCTTTCATTATCAGAACTTCCTCTGACATTTGCATAGATTGCGTCAAACTCACCTAAAAATGTAACCGAATGTAAAATGTCATTCATGGGGAATTTTTTTCATCAACCAACCCGACTTGAATTTCTGTCTCCATCCCCATCCCTTTATGTCTATGAGGCTGTTCACACCGGCAGAGATAGCGCGCGCTAGACCGCGCTATCTCTGCAATTTGGAAGGTACAACGTCGTTTCGGTCCGCCCAACAGCGAGCCACGGCGAGCCAAAACGGCGTGCCACTGGAGCACCTCTTGGGGGTGGTCCACAAGAGATAGCGCGGTCTAGAGCGCGCTAGAAAAAAGGGGGTGCTACGATAGACCGCGCTATCTCATTGCGGTGTGAACAGCCTCTATGATACTATGGAACTATGATAGCCGTGACCATCTCTTGTTTACTTATATATTTAAAGCACATTTCAGTGCATTCCCTTTTTGGTATTAAATAATTTTTGATAATTTCAGACACCCCTTTTCCTTCCTTTACACTAAAACAGTCATGCCGCATCTAAAAACTTATAATAGTGAACAGATGTATTAGTTGACTATATACATATTGTAAATGTTCAAAGAAAAGTGATGACAGAAAGGTCATCGATGAATCATGGTTAATAACAGTCTTGATGAAATGTTAATCACAGTGTGATGTAGATAGATCAGGTACAAAGGAAGTGACGCCCAAGATGGTTGTCATGGTCACCAAAGATGTTTTCTCCACGTGACCACATTTTCTCTACGTGACCACAAGCAAAGCACGTTCGTCATGATATCGTTGTTCAGTATTCTTGTATGGGTATGTTTTTGTTTCTGAGAAGTCTAAAACTTTATTGTTGAAGCCGCTTGAGAGTAAAATACGTCACTAACTATTATTTCCATGACCTAAATTCTTCATCTCAATTCATTGACCTTTAGTCAGTATGGCTTCTAATTTGACATAAGGATAGAGAGAGAGAGAGAGAGAGAGAGAGAGAGAATACTATTTCTACCATACGTTACCAACTACATCTAAATGTCAGTATGTCTGGTCTTCGCATAATCAACAGGCCCTAGTAAAGTTCAAACCATACTACATTAAGAAGGGAAATTAACATTTCATGACAATTCAGATTTCCTCAAAACCTGGTAGTAAACTTGATGTAAATAGTACATCATATACGTTTTAATCGCATAGATACCATTTACACAGTGAGCTAGGTTTTTTTTTGGGGGGGGGGGGGCGAAAAATTAGAATATACCGATATTTGTTAATGTAGAATAAATTGATTTCCCCCACAAAAACTATAGACATTTTTGTTTTAAAAACCATCGACCATTACTAATATTAATCTAAAAGCTCCATCCGAAAATGATGAGTAAGGTTCCTCATCCCCTAACCATAACCTCGTGATCTCGTAACCTCGTACCCACCGTGCTTCCTGCACGTAGATCTGAACCTTTGTCACTTTTCCCCAGGGGGCCCTGCCCCCCTTCAGTTCAGGTTCATGGGCGGTATGAGGGCTAATTTTAGGAGATGATGATTCTGCCTTCTCTTGTGGTGGTCTGGGGACATCAAATACAAGGTAATGATAAACCCACCACGTACCAATGTTCCCTCTGCTCTATTACGCATAGACCCTACGTGTACTTGCATTGCCAAAGGTCTGCCAAGGGCATTAATGTTCGGTTGATGATTCATGGCTTTGCAAGAAGAAACCAGAGTTTTTCTCCCATCCAAAGGAACCCACAATCGGAAACAAATTTTCTATTTCGGGGGCGACATTCATCCTCAAGGAGACTGGAAATTAAAGTATGACTTCAAGTGATATTTAGCTCTTTGCTGTTTCTACACAGAAGACATTGAAATCAACTCAACTGTGTCAGTTAGCTAAATTGTGAATTTGCATCCCTTTGTAAACCCCCGAAAGAAATGGGAAAACGTCAAACAAAAATCCAAATAACTTTTTATTTCACTTTTTGTAATTGATATATGAAGCTCATTAGACATAACCGAAGATAAATGAAATACAAAGTCTCTGGAAGTAGGTTTTTAACATTTAAGGTGATAAGGTAATAGATTAAAACATGGAAGTGACGAGCGTTAACCTTTGAAGACATAAAATCCTCTGGAAATTAATAACATATTTTTGACAACACTGACAATGTAACTAACTACTGCCTTATCCTCGTCATCTCTTACTTATTACTCTTCCACCTTCCTCTTCTCAAATCTAACTACAAACTTCATGAAACCGTTTTGAATTCATGAAGGAAGACAACGTTTTGACGGTTCGACGTTGTGCTAAACAAGTTTTCCTATAACAATTGTGTCTACTACTAGGTATTCCTCTGTCCAAAAGTGTACGGTCTTCAAGTTTAACTGTGATAAACCACCTACTTAATAAACATAAATGTTTCACGGGAACCAGGGAGATGGGAGGGGGCTTCCCATTTTCCGGGGGAACCAAAATTGGCATACTATCGATGTACACCAATTTGGATATGTTACGTAAGCATCTACGTTCTCATCGCCGGAAGAAGCGTCACTTAATTTGGTTAATTGGATTTATAAAGTCTTTGTCAAAGGTCCATATAAGAACGTCATTTTGGGGCCCCCTTTTTCTTGCCAAAGTTCAACTTTAACAGGACGATCATAAGCACACTAGAGACACTGATTGCCCTGGCAGAAAATATCTTTATTCTGAGTGAGAATAGCAATACAAACTTATGGTATTAATCTTAACGGTTGTTTTTTAATTCTACCTTTTTTCTTCTTATGTTTCTTAATTGTTTCCTTTTTTCCTTATGTGATTTATGGGACGATTTCCGAAAGAAATGACGTAGGCTACGAAAGGTGACTTGTTTTAAAATTTCACAAACTTTCTCAAACTAGTCAGTCTATTTACGACACACCTAAAACGATATGAGATTGTAGAGATGTAAAGATCTTTAGAGTTTTATTGTGTCCATTTTTAAATAAAATTGTAATCGGTTTCATTCAGGGCGTTCTATTAAACATTACCGCTAATAGTAAATTTTCCCTCTTCGCAGCATGCACCCACTGTTCAAATTTTCTTAATTTAATTCATCTTGATTCTTTTTTAATTTTTTCAAATATAAATGAAATAAATGGATACTCTACAACAACTTACTTGTAACAGAATTTTCCGAAATTTGTCCATCCAGGTTGGCAGCCTTGGAGGGGATAAACGGCCTGTCCGGGCATCCTCTGCCCGTAGGCCCGGGCGGCGACACATAACAAAAAGATGGCTACTATAAATGTCCTCATAATGCCTTAGGGGGTAATGCGAAGGTTGTCAAAATCCTCCAGATAAGATTTAGACAATATCCGAAGATTATGATCTGAGAAAAGAAGTGCACCGTTTAAAAGACACGGAGTTACAAACGGTCTGGTAAAGGATGCTGGCAGCCACTTCGTCGGCCGAACTGACTTTAATAAGCCCTTTGCTAGAGAATAAAGTCTTTCGAAGACCCACTTTTCGGTTGGTGGAAGAAATATCGCCCAGCGTTAAGACGGGAGATATATTCGAGGAGATGTTGCAGCTTATTGTGTCCTCTGCTTTATGAGACAGGGTGCAGGCCGAGTTTTTTTCGCCCACTTGCCAAATATATGCCCCTTCCGACAACCGATCGTCGCACGCGTTAATCTATGTAAACCACTCGCACGTGGGTTGGGCTATTTATAACTAGGGATCAGGCACCAACTGAAGTAGCAACCGTGAAATTATAGTCTTAGGTGGAAGATATTAGAATCCTATTACCTATCTGGTCACACCTGGGGGTGTTTCACAACGATCCTAAGTTGAACTTATCTCTTTGTTGGACTTAACAATTATTGGAAGCCGTTAGCATCTATGATAATATTTTGTAAAAGTTAATTTTAAAAGGCATAAAATGTTGATTCAAATTAAAATATATTGTATTATCAAGGAGACTTCATGGTCTTGATGTGGAATTTATAAAAAGTCTAAAATACTTGAATTTTCGATTTTGAATATATGTTATTTTAAGGCTACAAATGGCTCTCCAGAACTTTTAAGTCCAACGTAGAGTTAAGTTCTACTTAGGATCTTTGTGAAACATCCCCCCCCCCCCCCAGACCTAATTAGTCGTATAGCTGCAAGAATCTGATGTCGCATAACATTGCTTTTGCTGATTTTTTAACATTGGCCGTTGAGGTGCGGAATAAGTACGAGCTGAGGAGAGGGGTTTAACAATGTTTATAAGAAGATTCGCCCACTTCGTCACAAAAACACACGCACACACGCACCCGCGCACACAAACACACACGCACAAACTCACGCACATCGCCTCCCGCACACACACTTCACCTGTTGTCAAGAGTGTTACAATCAAATTAGAGAGGAAGTAACAGTGGTCTTATAATGTTTATGGATATGTGTGATCAGAGCGATCGATCAATTATTTATTTATCAGTAATTCCGACTATCATGATATGTCGGAAGCAGACTGGAAGACCAGACGATTACAATTCAATCGACCCCTCCCCTTCCCCTCAAAAACAAATGTCTTTATTCCCTTTCATCTTAATCGGAAGTTAAGATTTTTTTAAATAATAATAATCCACGCTAGCAAAATCCTTGTTATATCTCTTCCTTTTTAGAGGCGTTGTAAACCAAAGATCTAAAATATCATAAATATAACAAATTTCGCAGGGACTCAATTGTAAATGTGCACCATTGTATTCCCCTCGCCTTCTTCCACCCCCCCCCCCATTCCGCTGGTCCACCAACACTAATAATTTTGCACTTTAAGCTTATAGTCATAACCAACTTGTTAAAGGCTGGGATGAAATACCATCCCAAGGCAAAGTAGTAAAAAAAAAAAAAAAAAAAAAAAAAAACGAGCGATTCACATAGTGCCAAGTGTATGAAGGACTTCGTGACATGAAAAGATGAAAGATGCATTAAAGTTGAGTAAGGGCAAAACATCAATATACCCTATTCTACGTGAAGAGCATGCAAATTTCAGCAAGACTGAGTAAATTGCTTCTTAATTTTGACATTCCAAAATCTCACTGTGTACACTTTTCCAAATGCTTCCATTTTCTTACATGGTTATGATAAAGGAATAATATGGGATAATTACTTTACAAGGACTAAAGTTGTCTTTTAAACTTTCAAGTATGATTCACCATAATCTACCTTTATGTGTGAGACACATGTGTTAGTCTAGTGTGCAGAGGCGTTACACTACTGCACCCCTTCATGTTTCACTTCATGTTGAGCGCGAATGCATGAAAATGTGAAAACCGAGATAATACGATTGAGTCGTTTAGCGGAAAATGGCGTTACCCATTGCCTTGCGGTTTGTAATGAAATTACTAGGTAGAATATTTGCATCCTCTTCTTGGGGCA
Organism: Strongylocentrotus purpuratus; assembly: GCF_000002235.5. Lineage (NCBI taxonomy): Eukaryota > Metazoa > Echinodermata > Echinoidea > Camarodonta > Strongylocentrotidae > Strongylocentrotus > Strongylocentrotus purpuratus. The sequence continues at coordinate 7,900,722 of NW_022145602.1, read as the reverse complement.
ACGTCGGCCTACTTTTAGGGTGCGCAAAGAATTAGTTTCGAAAGTTCTTTAAATCAAATGTCAGGGAATATATCTCTCTATATAGTATATATTATATAAACAAACTTGCTCGGGTTTAATTTAAGTTATAGGGTTTATCGGCGCATTTGGGTTTTGGGTTAGGTTTTGGCTTGGGGAGGATTGCGATTAGTTTTAGGTTAGGTCTTGGGCTAGGGCTGGAGGTAAGGACAACGTTGGCTCCATTATTAAAGTTAGAAATTAGATAAGTGTAGGAACCGTCGCTGGTACATGCGTCGTGGAACCTTTCTTTCGTTCGAATATCCATGATTGTAGGACTGTAACGCTAAATAATATCATGATCAACCATTGCGTAAGGGAGCCAGGCGTCCCCTTATTAAACCTATGGGTGAGAGGAATGAAGTTGAAATTGTCAAGAAGTTCTTCGCAAGAGCCGTTTGTCCGATCAAGGACCCTACCGCACAAACTGTCTAGGAAGGAATGGCAATGCAGTTGTCATCTACTTCTGCGAAAACAAACACCTTCGAACTATACTGTGTTAATAGTGCGGACGAGACTAATTAGGTACGTATCCCAAGCAGTCGCAACTTAATCCCGGTTCATACCTTTTCACAAGTCGATCTGATTATACAATGCAATTGACGCACATATGGTTTATCAAGGTCTTAAATACTTTATCATATGATACGTCAGGTTATGACCTGCTGTTTACAAGCTTCAGTCTTCACAAGGAAAACATAAAATGTCTTCTTGACTTAGTAGGTACCTTCATCTGAACCTCCTTATCTTAATGCGACGACAGTTATCAAAATCAAATGCCCAAGTCATTCTATTTGGTCTATTCTGCACTTTCAGTTTCTGACTTTCTGTGCGAAACTTTTTTTTGTTAACCCTTTGAAACATGTGCTTGGTAAAACTTCTAACCAGTCAACCATAGGCCTTTGTTTTTATTCTATTCTAGTGAGAAGCCCCATCAGACGAGGTGAGGATCCCGGATTTTGAAGGAGGGAAAATGTTGACAAGATCTTTGATAGGTAAAAATAAGGGGAAATGTTCTGGTGTTAAGCATATTAAAACATCCCTGACAAGCAAATCTCTTTAGCATCAATTTGGGGAGTTCTGTCAAGCTTTAGGTTTTTTTAAAGCGGCAGAAAAAACTATAAGGGACATATTTACCGGGCGGGCAATTTATTGACTACGCAAAAGTGTACTCAATGAATTGCTAGTCTCGTCTAACACAGGGGTAAATCCTGGTTTTTGCTTAAACCTATGTCTTCTCAAACAGCGATCTTGTCAAGCCTTGGTCTTCATTATCTCGTGAACCTTTGGTCTCACGTGTCTCCAGTCTGAGGAAACTTCCGTTGTCTGCAAGGTCTCATGACCCGAACCCAATTTCGGTGAATCTATAGTGTGTAAAACTTTGGTCTTTCCATCTTCTCAAACATTACCCGTAAAAATGGCATTGTATGAGTTAATATGCCCTTGGATAAAGCATTTTCAAAGATCCTCTTTGTCTAGCTCGGCGTGTGAGGTTGAAAGCCTGAAAAAAATTGGGTTCTTTGAACGCATAACCTAATTGATTTACTCTGATTTTATATACAATTACTTTGGTCACACATATAGGTTTCTTTCTTGAGGCCGTTATCACGTTCAAGCTCTGGCTTAAGATGGTGGTCTCCTGTATTTTTAAATTTTGAAATGACTTGTCAGCTATGTGTTTTTTTAAAGGAATATTTTTTTAATTTATTGATTTTATGATGTGATTGCATAGTTAATTTAAATTTTTGTAATAATACATACGTACCTAGTGCGTATATTAATTTGTATTCTCTTGAAAAATGCAGAAATGAAATCACCAAAAAAATCATTGAGATGGGGAACCTCAGCAAATATCTTATTACAATTAATGGACAGATGAACAAATTTCCACTGGAATTATCCATTATAAAATTTACAATTATCCTTTTTTCACTGGAAATTGGATTTAGGTATAAAATAAATTGAAAGAATGACTAACACTAAGTTGATGGAAGCAATATCAAAAGCGGGACTTTCGTCTATCTTTTTTGTTAATCACTGAATGCTATATAATTTTAAGGTACGATTATACAACCCAATAGCTTTCTTTAAACAATAAAGTACTACCGATCATTGTTCATGTTGCCAAAGATATAATCCCTCCATCTCACAATCGATACAAATAAATTTGCTGTACAATCATAACTCATTTTAATTAAACTGTCTGACCATTATATGAATAAATAATTTTGAATATGGAAATATATATGCAAACTGCCGGAATTAAATAAAAAGTAAACGAAAAGTAGACCAATGCTCGTATACCTTTGCCTTTAATATAGAATTTAGCTCAGCTCTTATTTGGGGGAGAGGTTTCCGTCTGTCATGACTTTGTGACAGGAAGATCGCACGTCCTTATGCAGTAGGCAAGTCAAACTTAGATCAGGTGTGCGTCATGTACTAGGATTCCATTAAATGATTTTAATCAAGAATAAACATATACCATCATAAAAGGTTACCGGGTATATTCAAAAGAAGGTTATGTGATAGAACTATGTTTATCAGGCCGTATATATAACCTTTTAAATGACATGTGATATATATGGTGGCCCTGAAGGGACATCGCGAATAGACTAAATCGCGAAAAATTGGCGATAAAATTGACGATATCGTGAATTTTATCGCCAATTTTTCGCGATTTCCCTTCAGGGCCACCATAGATATGAGCATTCAGTTTCTTTATGATAAGAGTATTCTCTGTCGTACATAATTGGTAATACCGTGACAACACGTTCTTTACACGTATTCATACATTAAAATAAATGACTTCTAGTTCTAGCAAACTTATTTGCCCATTTATTTGTTCATCGCTGTGTTAAGGATACTTAGATAGTGATAGAAAATATGCCTTAGAAAGATGGAAGTATTCGCCTTTCGTTAATCCAGGGGAGATGTGCAAGTGATTTCATACTCACATTTAATTCAAAAGTCTTTGTCACAAATGTGAATATGTGATAGTTCCAATATTCATATAATGTATCATTATGCATAATAATGACTCCTGTCTGTTTGTCATACCCATCCAGATAGGTTTCTAGATTGACAATATCCTTGGAAGAAAATTTACATAATTGATAATTGTCATGATGAATTATTTTCTCTCCCCCCCCCCCCCCACCCTTTCCCGGAAATATTTGAGACATTCACGTATATCATTTGTGTAAGGTACAGTGTTTTCTTTCTTTTTTAATCTAGAAAAATGGCTTATTATACTATTATTTTATACTTGCTACAAAAGATAAGTCAATAAGAATTGTTAGGATTAGACACTTACACTCACTTTAAAAGAGAAAATTTCAAACTTGGCTCGTGAAAAACAGTTGTAATAATTTCTTTATTAAGTGTTTTGCATTAAATCATGCTTAATATAATTAGAATCAAAGTGATAATATATTTTCAACGGACAACTCTTTGTATGATAATAATTAATCCGATGTGTAAATATTAACAGAAAACAACACCAAAAGACATTGGCGAGACATAGATTGAAACCAAAGTACTACCACCTTCAACCTAAACTGAGGCACAGTAATGAAAGCGGCACCATAACTTAATTCCATCTCCCTTTATTGAATGTTTCCTTTTTAAATGACCTAAAATTGTTGGCCTTTAAAACAATAAACGGCCAGTCGATGTAACACTTAACATGACAGCGATGCCTGGGGTTTTAAATTGGATTTATAGACACGGATGTACTCCAAAGTATTCATAACTTAATCAAGTCATGGGTAGGATGGCAGTGCTAAAGAATACAAGAAAACAAACATTAGGAGACCTTGCATTGTGTTTCACAATTTCGTCAGCTAGACATGCTAGAGTTAGTATTGTTCTGCCATATGTATCTTTCTGAATAAATTTGAAAATATATAGGTCTATTAAAAGATTATGATAATAGTTCCACCATTCATAAGATTTGAAATCTACACTTAATAATATGCTCAATAAAATAACACTTAAAGTCTTAAAAGAAAGTGAGAAAGGTTTATTTATGTAATAATGTAATTATGATATGAATAGCTTTCTACTGGTCACTTTTGCTTGGTTGAATTAAAAATAAAGCAATAAAAAAAAAGTCTGTGATGCACATGTTGTGCTATACGGATTTGTGTGTGTTTGTATATTGTGTGTGTGTGCGCGCGCGCGTGTGTGTGCGTGTGTGTGTGTATGTGTTTTAGGTGTGTTTATTTGAATACAGCAATTTATTGCTTACGATTAATGTTTATTTCTGTTTCTGTTTAAGGATTTTTTTATAATTTACATATCAAATGGAATATAATTAATGTTGAATCGAATCGACAAAAGATCACGGGAAAAAGTGTGTTCGGAGGGAAAAGGTGACATGTCTTCCTCGAGAAATTTAGTCATCAAAATATTGACTTGTTATGGGCCACGATAATGACCCGTTTCTGTGATGTTATTTTTCACAAAGAAATTTGAGTGCTGGATGATAAAGGCGCAAACAATTTTGTTAGTGATCACTTATTATTCCCCAATGGACTCAATTAATACCAAAGTAGAAATTAGAAGGGTTTCTTTGTTTTGAAATGCCCCTCAATTTCAAATATTACTAGAAAAAGCTTTAAAACTTGGAATTCAATTTTGGCGTCACTTCTGGGGGTTTGTGAATTTCAGAAGAGATAATACATTTTATAAGCATTTTTGACGATTTCAAACACCTTACAATACTTGGTCAAATCCATTTACAGCAAAATTAGCTAAATAAATGTTAGTAACTATTAAAAAGGATCTTGTACAATGTCGTGGTATGACTATTACTCTTTGTCTACTAGCAATGAAAGATATCAATATCTATTTCAAAACGAATGTCTGAAAAGTTTCAGTCCTCCCGACGTCCCCCAGCTACTGACGATACCATAAGTGACGGTTTTGATCAGGAAGCTTGACGTCAGAGCAGTTTATCCTCAATTTGACGAAATTGAAAGCATGATGTCGCTTTCATTTTGGGTGATAATCCTTTAATCCCCACGCTGCCACCCAGTCATACTATGCACAGTAGCAAAAATCGTGGTGTGGATAACTAATTCCACATCATTCTGTTCCCCTTTCTCCTCTTTCTTTCTGTCTCATTTGCTCTGTGATAATGATTTGACGAATTAATCTTAACATAATACATGTAGTTTGTGTTTGGTCTTCCGTCTTATCAAATTCAAAGTTACAAGTTATTCAAAAACTCAGCAGCGCGACTTGTAACACGAACACAGAGTATGAATCAACATCCCCAGTCTTCAAAAATCTGCATTCGCTACCTATTCAGCGACTGCATTTTTGTAATATTCCTATTAGCTTATCGATGTTTTCATCAGTTTGCTCCATCATTTCTCAATGAATTTTTTAATATACTATAAACAAGAAAAAATGCTGCGTTCCAGTAAAAATTCTTTATTTTCTTCTTTTTCTTCTTCTATTAAATAGGTTTTCCCTGGAACAAACATTACAATATATCGCAATGACAAAGGGTTCGGATATTCAACCAAATGTAATTCTATTATACCTACTGATCACGTAATGAAATGTGCGAACATTACGACGTTGTATGATGTAATCCGAACATAATTTTAGTGCCCTTATAGTATTGAAATTGCCCTCGAGTTAACTTCTTTGAGGTCTTCTCGATAGTGTTACATGTGTGTGAGATTTTTGGCAGGACTGGGTCCATCTTGCAGGTTCCAAAACTGCAGATTACGATTATGCAAATATCATTCTGCTCAAAATAATAATCCAAACAAACCTAGCTTATAATTATTATCTTTCACAGTTCTTTTTTGTTTTGTATGAAATGTTTTATTTCTCCAACCAGAAGTAATACAAATCAAAACAAAGTAAATACAAACATCATTGGAAATTGAAATCAGTTACCAGCTTTAACTAATTTAGTAAATTGTCGTTTTCATTGAAAATAGTATACAGATGAACAATATTAAAAAAATACATACTTAATCAAATCAAACAATGCTGTACATAAAATGATGATAATCTTGAAATAAAGCACTGTACTACTCCTGAAGATAGATTACTATTATGAAAACCAACCCACAAACAAACAACCAAACGATGTAATGGTATAACCGATACCTGAATCTATGTTTAGGCAAGCATTTCCTGTGTATGTTCGCTATCGTTGTGTTTTTTTATACAACAGAGAGTTTACAGCGATGCATCACAGATCAACCCATAGGGTTTGACTGTGTCATGTTGGGCACCATATGAACCTTAGTCGCCGTTGCCAAAACAGAAACGACAGACAGGGAAGATGATCGAAATCATGATCCATATTTAGTTCTATTTCGACTGATGACGCAGAGATTAAACTGATATCCAAGCTAGATGCGTATGGTAATCGTCGACAGACGTACCAATTCTTAGGGCATGTCTGAACAGTCATTTCCCCCTCATGGCGCTTTATAGAACGCCGGCTTCAGAACAACGAAACATATGTAAAGTTATCATAATTTCCGAGATATTGTGTCAAGGTTTTTCGGTAAATAAAAGGCGTGTGCGTATTATTTGCAGAATGAATGAGTACATACAATGGTATCTTGATGTTTTCATGTTCGCCATCTGCTTCTTATGTCATTTTTGTTATCACCATCACGAACAGAAGCACCAGGAGAAACAGTTGTACTATCATCTCTACTACCATATATGATCATTAAGTGAACAGAGAATCCGATTTTTTCCTTCCGAATAGGCCTACCATTCAAAAGAGGCAGTCCCTACTTCGACTGTAGAACAAAGACCCTTCAATTGTCCTTTCTTTACATCATTATTTGATCCATCTCTCTCTCTCTCTCCCTCTTTCCCTCTCTCTCTCTCTCTTTGTATCTCTCTCTGCATCTTTTTTTCTCTCTGCTTTGCTCACTATATTCCTTTGTCTTTCTATTGTGGTGACCTGGGCCCCGTCTTATAAAGAGATACGATTGATCGCAGGTCCTCCAATCAATCGCAAGTTTGCAGTCTCCTTTCTGTTATGTACATGGTTGCGATTGATATCAATCGCAAATATGTGACGATTGATATCAACTCTTTATAAGACGGGGCCCTGGTTTAAATGACTAAGTTGTTGTTGTAAGACGACGTGCCCAGAGAGACGAGAATCTCTTGCTAGGCCCACACGTCATTTCATTGCGTAGACAGCAATGGAGAAACTGGTATGGAAGTTCATGTCGGTTTCCTTGAGGGGCTACTATCATTACCATGACAACGGCAAGCCATGCAACCACCCCCTCCCCCCGGCTTCAAGAAACAAATGGCATCTTTATGTTAACCTATGTCTGGAAGAGGGTAACATATCTAAAGGGGTTCTTCTCACTATCCTAAACAACAAATGTCTCTATCCCTGCTCTGTATGTAAAGACATGAGAAAATGTAGGTTCCCATACATATATATATGAAGAGCTTAATTCCAAAAGGAGCTAAATCCACTTTTGATGAAAACGGAGTTATTGATATCAGAACATTGTTCACTTTAGTACCCGTCTTTGAACAAAATTATTTACTTAAATTTTTGGAGCAATTATGAAAAAATTCAATTTCTAATATCACTTTTCCATAGACGCCTGTACAAAATCTGGTAAACAATGGCTTTTTTCTCCGAAGTTACAAACATGGATTTAGCTCCTTTTGGAATGAAACTCTTCATATATATATATATATATATATATATATGTTTATCATCTTAAAAATAAGTATAAGAAACAAAGAAATATTATATATACCCACTCCAGTCCCCCTCTCACTCTCCTTTTTTTTTGTTAGGGGTGTAGGGCTTCTTTCATGTTTTAAGTGATCACTGACGCCCAAAACGGTTAACCTTTTTTTTTTTCTTTAATGATAGTGGACATTTAATATTGCCTGCACTAGGAACGTGTAGCATAAAGTTTTGTAACATCAAAAAATAACAAGAAACACGATCTCGTGACCTTGGTAATGACTTTAAGAGGGAAAATCCCCGCTGGAATCCCGAACCAGTTTTAGCACTGAACTATCAAAACGAAGGATATTTAATGTATCATCGATGGGGATTAAAAGAGGGGGAATTAGGTTACCCTCTCAAGTACCCCTAGGAAGTTCACATCTTTCTCTTCTAATCAACTGGAGAAAGAGGGACGGTCTCATGACAGAAGGAATTGTGACTAGGGTTGATGTGTCTGCAACTTCATGATGTACTGAGTGAGTTGCCATGGATGATTGGGTTAGGACCTTGGAATTGATTAAAATGTTTTTATAATCCACTCTCCTACGTTGCCCTAGCATTCTGACTTTTAAAAGAAGTATCATATTTTAATGTATATGTGTTGTAGTATGGTTGGGAAGTCACCGGACTACGGATCACACATGGTTAGCGGTTCGAGTCCCACTGCGGCACTTATCAACGGTCGCGTCCTACCGGGGACCTATTTAACACATGGGTGGATAGTGGAGAAATGCAGATTATATTTTTGTCAAAGGACATCAATGCCGTGGTCGGATTCGAACCGCAAACCACGTGATACACTTTCCTGTGCCCTTTCCACTAGACCACGACACTTCTACAAATAATACGAATTGAATTCTGGGAAATTATGGATGCAGATACAACATGAGAACACTGTTAACCGATGTAATAACCTCAAATATTTTTATTGACGACAATGTCTAATTTCAAGTCTTTAGACTTTTCTTTATATGCAACTTCCCGTTTTCACTGGAGTTAAGAAGATAGGAGACCGAAAACGAGAGACATAAAAAGGTACATGTAGATCTGTATATAGGTCTACGTTTCCATTTTGGATCGAGCAAACGTTCTCTCTTTCAAATTATATTTGTTTTTTTAATTGAATCAGCCGAGTCTGTTTTCGCATTTACGTGTTCGGTGAGAGCAAATTGATCAGTAATTGGGATAATAAGTTAAAGAAAAACAAATCTAACTGCATGCTTCTTACAGTTTATTGAATAATTACACATTCAAAAGCTATTTTCTATGAACTAAATGAACTGATATTGTTATAAATGATGTTTTTGTTAGGGCCTACTGCTGAGGTATGATGATGTAGGACCTCTTATTCAATAGTTTGTGAAATGACTGCGCGTATATATATATATATATATATATATATATATTATTTACTGCGATATGAGTAATAGAGAGGGAAGGACTCGTGAGTACTAACGTAAATTGAATGTACTGTGGGGGGGGGTCATAGAGGCAGGCCCTAGCTCCCTTAAATTGTTTCAAAGGCGTGTCTTCAATACTGATATTTTGTACTGCTCCCATTGGTCTCTCCAATAAACCCGTACACAGGCACACACACACAAACACACACGCACGCGCACGCACACTAGACTTAAAAATAACCCTCAGCCATCCCCTACGTCATTGCTGTATCCGGTTGACCCCTCCGATGGGGGACTTCCGCCTCCTGAGGCACGGGCAGGGTGGTTTCCGAGGCGATGAGTCACTAGGACTGGGACTCTACAAGCCGGATGCCCCTGCCCCCGTAGCTCCCCGCATGTCAGAGTCGTGGGGTTCGATGGTAATGGCTACGGACCCCTGAATCTCTGCATGTTACACGTGATTGAAGGGGCTCGATCATTACCCTTCTATCATAAACCCGTAATGAAAGTAAGAACGTTTACTAGGTCAAATCATGACTGGAATAGGTGAAAAAACAGACATTTCATGTTTCAGTCTGGAGCGTTTTGTCCTTGCATTAGAGTTCCTGTCCTCTATGCACGTGATACAAGCATGTCTATCAATGTTTCAATATATATTTCCCGAGAGAACGAGACTTAAGGTTTGACCATGTTACTCGGGAAACCAAGAGTGTGAAAGACCTGTCCTGTGTCTTGTATTCATTTGATCAAGGTAAAACTAATTTCCCCAACAACCATGGTGACAGATGAGCTCGTGCTATGACAGCAGAATATACATTTTGACCACTTGAATTCAACACGTTGGTTGCTTATACATTTTTTGGGGGGAGTCAGAAGGGATTAAAATATATATAAAATTACTATATAGAAGTTAGAGTCCTCTGGCCCACAACTGGAGATTTATGACCCCCCCCCCCTTGTTTTGTTTGCTCATTTTTGAATAATTATAATTTTAGTCTCCATGTTACCAAGATTTGCTTTATCCCACAATTGCTATACTCTTCAATAAAAAAAAAAAGTGAAATCCATGAGCGATGGCCTAAAGCATACACATTTCATTAAACTTATTCCACAGAAGAGATATGACACGAAATTTACATTACAATAATTGTCACCTACAAGAAGAGCGCATTATTCAGGTTTAATCATTTCATGAATGTGCTACCTTATTGTGCGCGTAAATTATATTGTAATTCTTTTACGAGGAAAACGATGTGACAAAATGGTTAATACGTATACAGATTCACTTTGCCAATTCCCCCCCCCCCCGAAACTGAATCCTTTAATTTTCTTTATAAATATAAGATATGTCCTGGGGAGGTATTACCTACGCGCTTAAAGCACTGTATGGAAATATCCACCCCCTCCCCCAGTGCTGTATCATTAATGTCATCATAACAATTCTATTTTTAATTTTGCAATCCACATTTACCACGTAAACCGTGTTTTAGTCTTTGTCCTTTGGAAAATGTTCTATTTTTTATCGCAATAACATCTAAAATTTTATGAGGGGTTACTTATATCGATGACTAGAATATCGTGTGCCTCTTTATTGATCCGGTATGACTGGTTTGACTCTTAAGAGGCAGGAAATTAAGATCTTCGGGTCAAATCTTGCAGCCAAACTTCGAATTTAGCACAGGACGAAAACACGAAAATAGAGAATTAGGGCTATATCTGAGATTTCCTAGAAAGCTAAATGCTAAATCATAGCACTTTCTTATCGAGGCTGTTTATATACTTTATATTACCATCTGTTTTAAAAATGAATGAAATATAGGAAAGGCCTCCAAAGGTGCAGTGGCTAAGGAGTTGTTATGTTATTTCAAGGTGTTATTTTTGGGTAGTATGACGAATATATATCGGAGAATCATGCGGTATCACAATTGTACAAGAAATATCAAGCAAACAGTGCATTGTTTTGACATTGACAGAAATTTGATATCAGTTATCACCAGTGATATTGACAACCTATCCCAGCCTTTCTCATTGTAAACTGAAGATCAACTTGTCATTCTGCCCTTCCTCCAAACTTCTAACAGACGTGAATGAACACAACTGATTTGAGTATATTGGTCAAGGACTTGGTCAAAATGACTATGGTCCTCCCTCATCGTCGTGGTTCTTCTGACAAGTGTTTCGATGCCTTGATGTTACTGTAATATTCACGGCAATTTTAATGTCTTCTTTTTTTTCTTCTGTACACCACCTTCTCCTCCTCCGCCTCTGTCACTCTTTCAATCTATGTCTCCCTCTCCCCCTCTCAGGCACACACACTCACGCACACACACACACACACACACACACATATTCTCCTATTCTTGTTTCCATCTATCTCTATCTCTCTCACTCACTCACTCTCCCCTTTCCTCTTATTCTTTCTCTTTTACTCTCCCCCTTCCCTCTCATTCTTTCTCTCTCACCCTCCCTTTCCCTCTCGCTCTTTCTCTTTCCCTCTTTCTTGCACTCTATGTTAATTTTTCTCTTTGTTCTATTCTTTTCTTCTGTGCTCGTACCCCTACCAGGTGCTAACCACGCGTCCTTGTGTCCTCCCCTGGAGCAATATCCTTGTCGTAATGGAGAGACTTATACAGTCAGCTGTGATACCTTCTACAACAATAAGAACTTAAAAGGTTGGCATCTATGACAAACATGACAAACCATATGATTCTATGCACTCAGATTGTCTGATGATATCATAGAATCAGTCCAACCTGCAGAGGCCATCTAATCAATACATGCGGCTATTACACGTAGGAATCCTCATGGTTCTTAAAATGTTTTTAAAGACACGATTTCTTTGAGGATAGAACCATGATAGTTTTCATAATTATAATCAAATCAACTATCATCTTGATGCCGTGAGGCCAATAGCAAGTGAACTGGTATACGTCTCGACCATACATATAATATACTGAAAGCTGTTAGTCCTTATACCCCTGTCTCAATGGAGGCTCTTATACAGAATACATACGTTTATTTTATTAATACCCCATTCACAGTGGTTTTGAAATTTGTAGCGGCGTTGTAGCGGAGCGGCGACACCGCCATAACACCGCTACAAATGCATTCACAGTAGAAAAGTTATCCCGCTGCAACAGCGGGATAAATATCATGTACCCATTCACGCTGCAGCGGGTGATTTTTATTACCTCCGTAACAAACACGTGTATGCATGGCTCATGACCCGCGAGTGACCCCGATATGACCGGAAATACTTCAGCGCGGGGTTTTCGATTGCTTGAAATTGCGCGCGCTAGCTGTACTTTACACACTCTTCCTCATGTAGCTAGCTCGATCATATTACTTTTTAAAAACTAGCATTTTTATTGCTTCCAGTCAGAATATTTTAATTTTTTGAAGTGTGAAATATTTTTATTTGGATAATTATAACATCTACATAATAATAAAATCAATTTGAATCCACTGGTTACTTTATTTCTATTTCACTTTATGTTCCCCATTGCTGGAGAAAAGAGGTCAGTGATAGGTAAGTAAACAAATCACACGTGTTTGTCGCGGTGTTATAGCGGAGAGCCTTCACACTGAGTAAACACCGCGACAGCAGCGGGACTGTCCCGCTGCTGTAGCTAGGCGAACCTAGCGATAGTTTGTCGCGGCGTTATCGCGAGGCGGTGTTATCCCGCGATAGTTTATAACGGGTCCGAGCCTTCACACTGAAGACAACACCGCGACAGCAGCGGGACAGTCCCGCTGCTGTCGCGGTGTTTGAGGCCACTGTGAATGGGGTATTAGTTTCATATATGCCTTTTTCGTCATAATTTTTTGTATGTATTTTCGTTTTGGTTGTTTATCTGTTTAAGGTGCATCCTTAAAGATAATAGCAATTAGTTTTCACGCCATTTCCCGAAACTGGATCGTTAGAAGTGAGAAATTATTGGTAACACTTTATGCCACGGTGTATTGTGTCTTTCGTATCTAAACGAATTAAGGTACAACCGTGACAAGGGCGAAATTAGTGGGGTGGGGGTTAAGAGATTTTGAGTGGTGATTTAGTAATTCCGTTCACAATGAGTCCTTTGACCTCCGAGACGATTATAGGCTGCACCGGAAGTACATTCCTATCATGTTCACTAAGAATTATGAGTACTTGACAGGTATAATCTCAGTGTTCCTCTGTTTATGAAACGGAGCTCATGAATCCGGATGGAACGGCCCATCGAAAGTTTTATTTCTGAGATGCTGCTAATGTTTAAAGCCCCTCTGCACTACTTATAGCTACTTGCGCCCCCTATACAGCCAACAATGCCTAAGCGGTACCCGTTGATCCCCATGATGCCCTTTTTCTTATGTTAGTTGAGGGTTGATTTGATGAGATAACACCCTGCCAGTGACCTCGCATGGAGGTCTGAACCCACCATGCCAAACTAGTGCAGAGGGGCTTTAAGTCTTCCATTCTCATATGTTGCCCTATCATGTTGGTTACCCCTCCCCACCCCGTCACCCCGTCTACCCGTCTCTCTACCCTCTCCCTCTTGCAATCAATCTCTCTTTCTCTCTCATTATTTGTTTGTTCTCTCTTTCTCACTCCTCCCCTTCTACTCCATTATTTTTACTCTTTCTCCATCATCTCTTCCCTCTCTATGTCTGCATCAAACCCTCGCCCTCTGATCGCTCCCCTCTCTCTCTCTCACTCACTCTCTCTCTCTCTCTCTCTCCATCTACTTCTCTTTCTCTCTCTGTCTCTCCCTTTCTCTTTCTCTCTCTCTCTCTCTATATATATATGTCTCTCTCTCCGCTTTATCTCTTTATTCCTTTAATGTTCCTTACACACCCGTACACTATGAATCTGGATTATATTCTTTCATTTCCATTCCAAATAAAACACAAAAGTGTTTTGATACAAAAACTGACAACAAAACACTCGTCAATCATTTAAATGGTCCTACATCCAAGAACACTACATCCTGCATGATTTACAATCTTCACCAATGTTATCGATTGGAAGGGTCATGAAATTGAATTGGTTTGTCAGGAGTATGTTTCTCATATCAGTTTGCTCGTGTTACCGTTTAGTGAATTCTCAAAACATGAATTAACATGACGAGAGACTGTGGTCCCCATTTTTACCCATATCTTCAATATCATTTTTATCTATCAGGTGGTAGAAAAGAGTTCGATTGCACAGAATGATTTCACGTGATTTGTGATCATTTGGGTTGTCTAATTCAGTAAGGAAATCGTGAGATATCGCTAATTTGGCGAATTTCCCGCCAGATTTAAGAGTTTGATAAGCCATTTTCAACATTGTGGGCAATGTTTGTCGGTCGCATAATCAAGGGATAGTGTGGGTTTGTGCAGGAGTAACCCAACCTTAAATGTCGGCATCATGCCCCTTGTGTGTGTGCGTGCGTGTGTGTGTGTGTGTGTGTGTGCGTGTGTGTGTGTATGTGGGGGGGGGGTCTTACTTCCTTAACAGTATTCACACCAATGAACGTTCATGATAACCATTTGCAAAAATTGAAAATTTACAACTAAAATTAAAATTGAAAAAGATACAACTCATGTTGATGGTTTATTAGATGGTATACGAAGTAGCTCCTTAAAGATTTTTAAATGATTGCAGATCTTTACCAAATACTTCGCCTATTTAATGCACTACGGGTTCAAAATTAAAAATTAAAAATTCCCAATTTTGTTTCTTTTGGGGAGAAATTTATTTCCAAGGCACGCACTTGTTTCCATTTATATACAAATAAATTGTGAGTCACCATGAAATCTTATGTTTTCCTAATTTTCCCAATTTAAGGAACTGCGCTCTCCATACAGTCATGCAAATCACTCGAGCGCATATTGAACTAAAGATTTCCAACATCGATTTGCTCACATGCAACATGTTAAACAAGGCTGATGAGGGATTAACCCATGACCAGACTTGGCCTGTATACATTTACCACGTTGCTATGAATCTTTGTATAGGGGATATTGGAATATTCAAAATAAAAGTGAAATATACATTTATGAATAACGATTAACATAAACAAGTGACTACATTTTTGTCAACCTCCTCTTTGAACAAAATCTATTAATTCGAATGTAGTAATTTTGGTTTACAGTATATACACGTATGCTCGTTGGCTCCAAACGTTGTTGAAAGGGCAATAAAAATGAGAGTGTAAACATTATTTTGGCCTTTGGACCTGTCTTTTCAATAAGGCTTTTCCCATTTGATTTTTCAATCTATGTAGTACTTAGAGGGTTCCCCCTTCGTGTTAAAAATACACCTATAATAATAATTAAGTGATTCATCGTTATTACTTTTAGCAGCTGCCACTTCTGATAAGCTTACTTTTATACTTGGAGAAAAACAGGGTTAAACCCTAGAAAAGGGGTGACTGGGTTCAGGGTGTAAAATGGCAAAAGCTTTCTCAACGACCGATCAAATGACTTTTTAAATTCATCTATTCACGTCTTGAAAGGACCTGCGACCTTCAAGGAACACATTTTATAATCATTTCATCAAAGATATGGTGCAGCTTCCCAATGACGGCCCCTTGCTCTGTTGCCTTTCTATTGTCTTTGTCATTCTCCCGGTAGCCTCGTAAATAACTAATGAGGAATGTGTCTTCAATGTGTCAGATTAAGATACAAATACCTGCCAAGCCATATACAGTCAAACCTGTCTATTGAGGTCACCCGAGGGAACCAACAAAAAAAACTTCCTGTGTAGACAGGTAGCCTCTCTAAACAGGTTATACAACACACATATCTTTCCAGAGGGAGACAAATACAGAGCCACTATACGCAGGTGGCCTTTTAGCATGTTATAGAGAGGTGGCCCACAGGTTTGACTGTATTACTATAAGTGTACATACATGTACGAAAGGAAGGATGGGTACAATTATCACCTTTGACCTGTTGACAGTTTCTTATGCTATCAAACGTTTGTCGGGGAATTTGCAAATAACAGCTACGCACTAATACTGCTAAATCACATAAAACGACTTGGTCACTAAGATAGTTAAAAACGAAATGGCACCTGTCAAAATGTGTTAATAGGTGATATTTCCTTTGCTATCAATTAAGTCCCCCTCTACCATATCGATCTTCTCCCCCCCCCCCCACACACACACACACACACACTCTCTCTCTCTCTCTCTCTTTCTCTCCCCTCTCTCTTTCTCTCTTCCTTGATCTTGTACTCTGTCTTATCATTTCATCCATTAGGGCACAAAAGTTGTATAGACAGTGTTTGGATGATATGAATAAAAATGTATGACTAATTCATTTTTTTTAATTGAACGCAATTAATGACCTTTTACGTCGTCCTCAATTGAGTTGAATCGGTAAACCTTGTTCAGATGTGAATGGCTCTGCATATGATGTTAACTGGATTGCTACGTGCATCAGAAAATTGATTTCTAAAAGAAATACGCCTTCTTTTAATTGATGACGATATACGCGATACATGCTATCCGTACTATGGCGGGGGACCTTTAATCCCTACTAAAAAAAAATCTTCCCTCGGTAGTTGAAGGTGATACGCCATGTACGTACAGGCCGAATAACTGTTTACCAAGTCCTTAAAAAAGATTTCGTATTAGTCCTCATTTTCCATAAGCATAGTATATGATTTCGTTGTATAATGTAGACAATAATGATAGTACTTTCAGATTTAAACATCCTAGACTGAGAAAAAATAAAGATGCAGCAAAACGGTTTTGCGTATTATATGAGTCAAAGTGAGTTGTTACAAGTCTTAATAAGAAGACTGATAGTCAGTACTTTATTTCAGTTGAATTATATTTGGATCCTGAATTTGCATATAATTATCTTGTCATTGTTTATGCCAACCTGCTATATACATGTGCATTAATTATTTAGTAACAATTTTCTTTTCTTGCTATTCCATTTTGCTTTCTAAAATATTGTTGCACTTTATTATCAACGGGATTCTAAACTCACTAAGGGTTCAATATTATTCAAGATATAGGCCACTTCCTCTCAAAACTAATTCTGCATGAGAACAATATAGCATGAATTTTAGCCTCATTATTTTGTTGAGGAAAACATATTTTGAAATTTAAAAGAATTATGTTAGTTAAGCTTGCACTCTCAATCACTTTTCATTTTCAAACTAATGCGTTAATAAACAATTACGTTCTATACACCAATGTTAAAATTTAGATTTTGCTGCTTTCATAAATTTGTTAATTTGATCCGAACCCCTTACACAATGAATTAACATCGCCATTGACCTTCTGACTTTGGGCTCAGCGAATTTCGGCGTTCATGAGCCTATAAATGACATATTGCCCCCACAACGGGAGTTACTAATTTCGATTTTGAAAAGGAAATAGGAAATTTGTGAGCTATCAGGGTCCTTCCGGCATTCGGCTGGGTATTGGCGGCTACTGTGGAAGTGGGTAGGGGGAACAGAGCCTAAAATTAGAATGCAACGGTATTTCCAGTTTTTATTCGGTAATTTAATTTCAAACGGGTAATTCGCGTTACAGACGCTAACTTAAGGAAATACAAGTTTGATCATTATTAATAGGGTTGGTATATCTAATATCGGGTAAAATGAACAAAAAGTGTTAGGTTGTAGATTGTTTTCACTATACTAGGACAATTAAGCTTTGAGTTCTAGGCCTTTTGGTTTTGTTCGTATTGTGCGCCTCACACACCCATCCCAATCATTTAATATTTTGAATGGGAATATAAACAAAGAGAATTAATTTCGACTCGTTTTTATTTCGCATATTATTGTACCTTCTATAATTTATACACTTAAAGGCACACTGCCCTACTTGTAGCTACTTGCTCCCTCTATATAGAAAATTTCCCCAATTGGTGCCTGTTGGTCCCCCATGATCCTCTTTTTCTTATGTTAAAAGAGAGCTGAGTTAATGAGATAGCCACCTGTTACAGTGACCATGCTGGCTCATCTAATCTCTTCTGATTGAAGTAGTAAAGCCTGCCTTTAAATAAAATGTGTTCGCTCAAAATCGTAGGCCCAAACAAGTGCATATTTATACTACAATATGAACGTGTACTGTACAATACACTGTACAATATTTGCGAGCAGAAGTATAATTACAGCAGGTAGCCCATATTTTTAACCAAACAACTATCGGGGGAATGATTTCATTCAGTATGTTTGCAACACTGCTAAGAATAAACCATGAAACACAAATGTCAGAGAGATTTTTGACTACATTAAGAAATTAATCTCCGTGACACATTTGGCATTAGATATGTCAGCAGATTGAAAAGAGCAAATGGCGTGAATTAAATGGTATTTAATGGGATCAGATGACTTGTATGCGTCGATAGAAGCTGAAATTAGACAAACTAACATTTGATGACTTAGCAGGAAAACTGTGAACACATGGCTTAAGTTAAAAGAACATTATTAATTAGTAAACGCCCTACTTGCCGAGGCACAGGGAAAGGGGAATTTCTTCCATCATTAACTTTCGAACAATAACAAACTTTTCAAACACGTCAAATATGTTTTTGCCGTCTATTTCAATATGACTACGCATGTTGAATAAACTTTCCAACGTAATTAATCTTGGGGAGGGGGAGATGTTCCTTGGAACCTTCAAAGGTTCTAAGTGGCACCTTTGTCATGCATTTAGAGCTACAAATGGTTCTCATTTGGAACTTTTGTTGTAGGGTTCTTATAAGAACCTTCTTGAAAATTTCTTTTAAGAACCTTCAGGGTTTCAAAGACGAGACATACCTGAAGAATCTTTATAGGTTTTGAAACCATCAACCACCCTTTGAAGGGTTTTTATGAGAACCGTCTTTTAATATTTGGTTGACATACATTGTACCTATTACAGATAGCTTACAATTAGCTTTTTTGTCTTTCACAGTTAGAATCATGAACAGACATTTTTGGTAGTTTTTCAGTCTCATCAGTGCCTTTGATTAGGCAACTTGGTATTTCCGCTTATAAATACCTGGATTGGATTGGATTGGAATGTTTCATTTAAAATTCCTTATAGGGTCTTAAAAAAAGAAACTTTCTAGACTGTCTGTTCACGAACCGCCATATGATGGTTAATTGTTTAAGCTCTAAAGCTTCTCTAGTTTTGTCCAGTATTTGGAATTTTTTGTTAAACATTACTCTGGGTCCCAAAGACTCCTTACATGAAAGTTCCTATATGAACCTGCATGCACCCTGCTACCATGTATCGTTTTGACTCATATTAGGGTAAAATTTGACACCGGTTAATTTAGCATAAACAATGAATAAAATTATATAAAAACAAAATTACGAGAAAAAGCAGGAATTATGTCGTCTTGCTATAAAAAGAACTGGTCAAGGTATTTGAAAGCGTAGTAAGATTGAATATTTGTTTTAATTTAAAAAATTGAAAAGAAACTTTAAAAAAAGAAATTGATTATTCACTCTCTCTCTTTCTCTCTCTCTCTCTCTCTCTCTCTCCCCTCTCTCTCTCTATCCCTCTCTCCTCCTTTCCTCTTTCTCATGCAAAATCAAAATGTATTGACCCAGTGAGGCGTTTAAAAAAAGGGGAGACGATGGGCGTAAAACACGTCATATATGCTTGACCCAATCAAACGATGAGATACCAAATTCGGTTACTCTTGACCGGATGTTACAAAACAATTATTTCATTGTTCCGTTTATTTACAGTGTTTGTTCGAAATAATTTCTCAAAAATACACTCTAATGGATTGAATTTCCCCTAATCTGTCGGGTGAACTGGTCAGCTGCTGAAAGTGCTCTCAGCATAATCAATGGTGAGGGTAGATTTCTTGACCAATTGACCGGTGATGCTAGAGAACCGGACAATATAAATTAAAACATTTGTTTTAACTTTTTGTTTTATCCTTTTTTTTTCTTTAATTGTTATATATTTATATATATATATAATAGAGAGAGAGAGAGAGAGAGAGAGAGAGAGACATATTCTTTTTAAGGTTTCAAATTAGCATTCCTCATCCCCAGAGCAAGGACAGATTGCAGTCATTTGGTAAATGCCAGTCAAGTCTTTAAGAATAGTTAGAGGAATCCACTACACTAGATATTAATCTCCACCAGAAAGACATCAGCTATACTCAGGGGTTACGCCAGCGGAGGATGGGGTCCAGAGTTTTGTTTGGGGGGGGGGGGTGCCTACAAATTTCCTGACCATGTCCACAGTCCATCAAAGCTGTCTCCATCTCATTTTGGTCCTCGATACTCTCCTTTTTTTTCCATTCTTCTTCTACCACTTTAAACGATATCTCGTTAGATGATAAGGTGTGGCGATCTCTCAAGCATTGAGCTTATTTTGTCATACCTCTGTATGCTTCTGTATTATGTACAATCTAATGTTTACTACCGTAATGGTCATGATCTTTAAACCATGCAGGAATAAATATATTTAAATAACAATAACAACAATAATGCCTATAGCAAGTCACTATTTCACCATTTCACAGATACCCCTAGATACCCATATATGAAATATATGGCATACAGGCGCGTACGCAGGGGGTGGTTTTGGGGTTAAACCCCCTCCCCCCCCCCCCCCTCGAGTTTTTTTAATGTGTATGTTTTATGTATGTTATTTTGGAAAACCCTCCCCTTTTGATTTTTTTTTTTTTTTTTTTTTTAATTAAGAAAAAAAACCAAAAAAAATAAAAAAAATTGCCAATGGCTGTCCTTAAAAAGGTGACCTTATCCCCCCCCCCCCCCAACTGGACAAAATTGTCAAGTTTTGAGACCAAAAAAAAAAAAAAAAAAGTGTCCTTCTTACCCCCCCCCCCCCCCCCCCCCCCCCCCCCCCCCCCCCCCCCCCCCCGCTTATTCAGCGGCTGGCTGAGTCGTTGCGATTTTTTTGGGACTCTAAAAAAAAAAAAGTGTACGCTTACCCCCCCTCCCCTTGGAAAAATCCTGCGTACGCCACTGATGGCATACATAATTATAAAACATGACACAAAAAAACTTGATATTAAAACTCTTTTGAAACTTTTGAAATCAAATGAATTCACACTCGTCATATTCAAGAGTGTTTCATTCACGGGTTGTTGACGTCACGATGTCGTATCAAACTTTGACTAATCACCGCGATCACGTGTCAATATCTTGAGCCTTTAGTGAAGGAATGGCATTAAAAGAGATGGCTTTTAAACTTTCCAAGAGTCTTCTGCGACAAGAAACATCACCGTGAACTCAGAAATCAGAATCATGCAAGAATGATTCATGTTCTGTGCTGTTTTATCTTGTATGCGGCATGCGCGATGATTTACACCGTAATCGGAGCCCAAGTCTCCCCGGCGTTAACTTGAAGGCTGGATGTGAACTTTGAAAAGAAAATGTTATTTTTTGCGGCTGGGAATTAACAGATTGGCTTTGTTCCAATGTCAACGAGATTTAAAAGGTGTTAATTGTGTGACAAACTGTCGCCATTTGCTTATCGAAAAACGGTGAAAAATTGCTCTCCGTTTTCGAGCTAGAATTATACTTGGAAAAACATCGTAGGAGGGGTTAAGAGTTGCAATAAAAACAGCTTTTAATCGTGAATTTTGCCTTCCTGAAACTTCCTAGTGGGCGAATAGTTTTGCTAAACCTTTTCATTATTTTCTGTAACTTAACATTCTAAATATGAACTATGACTATGATCACCTCCATGGGAAAGAGTTTGGCCTCGAGGTGCACTGTCATTACTGTTTATCAAGCCGTTTTTCAGAAGTAAAACAATGATTAAAGCCATATAACAAAAATTAATATATATGTGAAGTAACTGATGTGACGCTTTCTCTTAAATTAAATATAAAAAATGAGATTTTGAACGGTTAGCTGCGAATGATTTTTGTTATCTTAAAACAAAATCGGAAAATGTTCATATCTTCCTATAGACGAGGTCGATATTAACAAAAGACCCAGAGTTTGCTAAATGTTACCCTTTTCCGCACCCGCCCTACATAACGGTGACAAATAGACGGTTAACCCTGAACTTTTAAAGCAAAAAAAAAAGCCAACAATGAATCCTTGATCTATTTTGCATTCCATTATGATTAATGTTTACGGTGACTCTAAGAGGAAATTAAAGGAATACTTAATACTTGACAGTCAGAGAAGAGAAGTGAATGACATGTTATATGATTGAAATTTGTATTCTTCTGTCGGTTCATACTTTTTCATGTTGTATATACTTATGTTTTCGTACGTTATAGAAATTCTACAAATTCATCATTATTTTCCTCTTCTTCCTTCTCCTCTTTTTCTTCTTCTCCTTCTTCTTTTTCTTCTTGTACTTAATATCATTTCTATCATCAGTTTAATGTTGTTATTATTATTACTATCTTTAATAAGTAGTTCTTTTAATTTTCTTATCTGTCTGTAAATATTACTATTTTAACTTATTAATTTTATACATGTCTGTAAGGGACCCCACTGGAAATAAGCTCTCGAGCTTTCGTGGGTTATCCTGTTCAAGCTGACTTATTGTTGATCTGTTATTATTGTATATTGTTGTATGTTGGAAGCTTGTCGAATAAAAATCAATCAATCAATCGACTCTAACTAAAGATCGAAAGCCAATAAATACAGATATGAAATCAATGATTTTTGAAGGCACACAAGTAGACAGCACCTCAACTTTTAAATTAGAAAAAGAAGGAGACAAAATATTGTTTGGGGAACCTTCTTGGGTGGTTATGATTCATATTGCTTAGTCACTCAATAAGTCTGAGTCTGCCTATCACCTGACATAAAACTAAAAGTGTTACGGAATATTTCTGATTATTGAATATGACAAGATATATTTAATTACTATGGGTATCAGAATCATCAAAGTCCAAAATCCAAAAGTGCCCCATCCCTCCTGCAATGCCCTTTGGACGCGGGTCGTTAGATTAATTACCGGTGTAGTGAAACCAGACATGAGTATGGAAAGCTAGCCCATGCACCAGTAATTCAAAGGAATGCTTGTAATTATTCGTTTTGAATAGTTTTGTGTACGATGCTACTCTCACACGACATGGCTCGTCAAGTACCAGGCCTGTCGCGGAAGCATTCATACGTCAGAAAATTAGGTCCCGTGTGCAAAGGGCATTACACAAAATGATGCTGCAGTTTTGTTTCGTGTGAGGTAATTTGACCGGCACCCTGGTGCTCCGTATTACAAGTCTAAAATAATTATTCGTTCTAAGATGATAAAAGTGGCATTATTTTTATTTTTTGCGATGTGATTGTTTCAAGTGCAGTTTCGTTTTGAAATTAACCGCATCCTACCCGGTGAGGGCGCCGTGAGTCATTCGCCTTGAGAGTGCTAGTACACCTCACTCCTGACGCTAGACTATGTGCATGAGGTACCTAGCCTGATGCATTTTTAAAGGTATTATTAATATATATTTGCCAGCAAAGTTTTCCCACCCTAGTGTTATTATTATGCTCCATATTATAACACATTATGTCATCTACCAATTCGTATCATAACTCTCTCTCTCTCTCTCTCACTCCTCTATAATACATTCCCCCTCCCTATCTTCCTATTTAAGTTTCTCTCTTTCCTTGCTTACTCCCTGCTATACACATTTTAAGCCATGAGTAACCAACAAGCGGCACAGATAGTATAACTCATCTCTCCCCCCCCCCCCCCCATTCTCCTCCTTCAAGTTTCACCCATGAAAATCAATTTTCACACAAGCTCAAATCTTCCGATATAGTAAACAAGGCGTAGTACCCCCTCCCCCCCCAAAAAAAAAGGCCCGTTCTCCCTCTCTCTCTCCGTCCACCCCCCCCCCCCCCAATATTCCCTCTCAAAATAAAAGTGTCATTATCGTGGTGATAAAGTCGCCTTAGACCAAATTGTCATCATTGTGGGGATAAAGTCGCCTTAGACCAAATTGTCATCATTGTGGGGATAAAGTCGCCTAGAGACCAAGAGCTAGCTCGAGTTGACAGGCTCAGCGTAGAGGGGGTTGACTGGTACCATCAACTCTTTCATCTCGGTCGAATTGCGTGTGGAGACAGAACATGACGATGATGGACGAGTTTAAATCGAGACCCACCATAAGTCCACGCTTCATAGAGATATAGTCATCGTCCGAAAATGCCAAATCTTGCATCTGGGGACAAAATATCAGTTTACTTATTACATATCTGATATAGGTGCAAACGTGTAAGTTAAAAAACGCATTGTCATCGGTTTCTTGAGGGATAAATGGCAGTTTATCATAAACTACTTTACCCTTAACTACGACACCGGAACTAAACGGACTTTGATAATCATTATTTCTCTTTATAAAAAAAAAAATTGTTGTTGTTGTTGTTGTTGTTAACATTTCTCAGATCTTTTCTTGATCTGTGTTAAATTTTATCTGTGCCCCTATTTTGGTTATTCAAGAGTTTGATACTATTCAATACGTGCCAAGCACTTGAAAGTCTCTGTGGCACAACTTAAACCCCCAAAATAGTTGTTTAAAGAACTAATGAAGAGCAATCGTGAGAACAAAATTGTTTGATCAATAATCCCTCACTATTCCACATCTCAGTCAAGTCAAATTTATTTAATTATTACAATTCATGAATTCATAAGCTGTCTTAAAATACAAGCTTTGGTTCGCTCAAAGACGAGTGTAACATTTTGGGGACGATTTGCCTCCTTCGGCACTGAAATGCTTTATCCAACGATAATTTCCTTTAATATGCTAAGTAACACACTTCATTTTACCAAATGCATAATGATAGCTTGAAATGAAATATAAAACATTCCAGAATCATTTCTATTTTACTCGAGCATGAACAAAACTTTTGATTCAACCTTTCTCCTGTAACTGTATATTCCGTTAAACTATATTTGTTCAAAATAATTATTGTAAAACAAAGTAGCAGAATCACGCACTTTTACAGAAAGGTAACCTCCCCAGCCCCGATCATAACTCTGCCCCCCCCCCCCCCCGAAATACTAAATGTCAATTAATTGATGATTGAAAAATTAACTTGACCTAAAATTCCAATGCTCGCGATGACCCTAACTTTCGTTATCTCCTAGTATTCTAAATATGCCTCCTTGAGCTGCGTCACCCTGGCAAAGAAAAATAAGGTTTGTCCAAAATAGAAGGTACGTGTCCTTGAAAACGAGATGAAAAACAAAGCTGTTCCTGCTTTCCTTTTCTTATGTTCTTCATGAAATATTCAAAGCACCGCCTACCAATCCATAAACTCCTCCCACTATAATCTAAGGGGCGTGTCGCGGTGATTTTCACAACGCCCCCTATTTGATCCATATTTTGACAAACATGATTGGCAAGTAAGCTGGGGGTTATATTGAAAGCCCCTTGGGGGTTTAGTTGACCTTTTACGGGAAAAACAAGCTAAAAGTGTAATGCCGGCCTCCTTCCTTAAAAAAGCACCTCATAACCATTCGGATATCTGACTTTGAACACTGCGTGATATGAGATATCAATCTCTCTATGTCCTGTTATCTTGTTCAATTATTCTTCTCAGTTCCATTCTTTATTCTCCTCTTTATTCTTCATGATCTTGTTTTTTGTTTTTTTTTCGATGATTCTCCCGCTCATTCGGTGACCCCCTCCCCTCTTTCATTCAGTTTACTTCAGTAATTCATTGTAGTTTTTTTATTCTTAGTTGTTGTTTTTTATGTTGGTATTTCCTTGTTATTTTGTTTGATATTTATAGTGTTATTGATAATGATAATAATAATAGTAATAATAAATAATAATAATAATAATAATAATAATAATAATGATAATAAAAATGATAATGATAATATTAATAATAGTAATCATGATAATAATCATGATGATAAAAATAATAATAATGATTATAATTACAATAATGGTACAAACAATGGTCATAATAAATAGTTATTACATTGATAATAATGAAATGAATAATGATAACATTAATGATAATAGTCAGTAATATCAATAATAATAATGATAATACGCACTGTCAGTATGTCCGCAGTGTACATAATGATGCTATATAGTTATCCTATCAAATGCCTGATGATTTTAGACACACCACTTGTACGTAAAGAAAATAATTACGACAGGTAAGTTTTGTTGTTATCTTGCCATTTCTTTTTATCAGATTTGTTTTAATGTCTGAAGATTTGTGTGGTTCATTCGTTTGCGTGTTGGTGTTTGTGTGTGCACGTTTGTGTGTGTGTGTGTATTTAGGGGTTTCCCATAAGTATACCCGATTCCCCCCCCCCCCTCCTTATTATTTTGTTCTTTTCATTTCTCACCGATATGATAACTAATAGTTGCAGTATATGATCATCTTCCGTCTGATACTTAAACCACACGGCGGCATCGTCTCAAAAGTGCAGGCTCGAATGATGAACCCTTTGGAAAAGCTAATTATTGCATTAATTTCTCTCTTTCCTGACATCCAGCCGTCTACAAGCCATGACTGATTGAAGAGAGCGGGAGAGAGAGGGGGAAATAGGATGGAAAGAGGAAAGGATAGAAAGAGGGGAGAGAGTGTGTGTGTGTGTGTGTGTGTGTGTGTGTGAGAGAGAGAGAGAGAGAGAGAGAGAGAGAGAGAGAGAGAGAGAGAGAGATGAAGGGAATCCGAGAGCAGTCTAAATTTCGTGACCTGCTTTCAATTATCAAAATTTACCAAAACTGCAATGATGTCATTCCAAAAGAACTAAAAGCACAAATATGATTATTCAGGTCACAAGGCTTATTCATAAATCATGTTACTATTTTTGGAATGGAAATAGTCAAATATCTAAAGGAAATTGACTGACTACGCCTAGGGGCATTCTTGTTAGTGTAGGATCTGTGAAATTAAAATTGTTGCCTTCGTAAAATATAAAAAATTCTCCTCTTTTCCCAAACAGCTTCAGTTTCAGTTTTTGTTCAACTTTTAGCAAACATCAAATAATATTCAAGTAACGATATAAATGAATCTACTGACTTAAATCGCTTAAAATTATATTTCTCTCTCTCTCTCTCTCTCTCTCTCTCTCTCTCTCTTTGTCTTTCATACCCATTATCTCACTGATTAAAATCGCCCATTCTGGTAGATTACTGCATTTACGAAAATAAGACTTCCCTTGTGAAATACGATTTTCCTCCAAAAAATGTAATATTACCTTTATTTTCTAGAAAGTATAATGTTTCTTCTGAAATAACTTTTACCAAACATCTGATATGTAACATATCTACAGTTCAGGGTTAAGTTCAGGGACGTGAAAGGGGCGATTAAAAATCTGCAAAAAAAACGAGAAGATGCTTTTTATAGAGGAATCCATTTCTTTCATCGATGTTCAGGGTATTAATTATCACCGCGGCAAACTTTTCACCGCTTATCGCGTCATCGTTTCCGTTAAGTTTATTTCACCCCCAGAACGGAATATTCCATGCTTCGCATTTCCGTTCGGTAAGATAGACCGAGATAGACCAGATTTGGACTACCGAGTGATTCGCCAAAAAGTAAAATGATTCGATGTTAAATAATAGACCCGAGAATAAATTAGTTTAGATATCATAAAAGTTACCCTTAATGTATTTTGATCATGAATAATCATGACATTTCTGCTAATGTTCTTTTTTACCACAAGTTATTTTGTATTTTGCTACTAAAATAGAATAGCTTTGCTTTGCATATCCGTTTGGTACACTTTAAGAAAAAAGGGTGCAAAAAAGGGTGCAAAATAAGAGTTTGCACCCTTTACATAGAAATGAACCCTATTGAAGGAAAAGGGGTTTAAAAAAAAAGGTGCAATATAAGATTTTGCACCCTTCCCACAAAAGTGAACCCTATCGACCAAAAAAGGGTGCAAAATAAAATTTTGCATAGTGCATGTACACTCATGATTACTTTACACGTGTTCACATAAAAATGCATTTATCATGATTTGTTAAGCAAATTATGACAGTGCACATCAATTTTGTGATTTGTATTTTCCTTCGGCAATCATTAACTAATATATTATTTTGTCTGATCATGTTACAATTACATTCACGTTTTAGCAATTACTAATCAAGAAACAACATGCATGTTTTATATTTGTGTACGAGCAAATTTCTCGAGTATTCCTCGAGTATGGGTGCAGGATTGCACCTTTTAAAGGGTGCAGGATTGAATCCCTAAAGGCGCTGCCATTGCATCGGTTTGCACCCCTAATGGAGCAGGATTGAACCATTAAGGGTACTAACATGTCTCCTTAAAGGTGCAATCTGGCACCCTCTTAAAGGGTGCAGGATTGAACCCATAAAGGTGCTGCTAATGTTGCATCGGTTTGCACCCCCTAAAGGTACATGATTGAACCATAAAGGGTACTAACATTTCCCCTAAAAGGTTCATTCTGGCACCCTTTTAAAGGGTGCAGGATTGCACCTTTAAAAAGGGTGCAGGATTTAACCCCTAAAGGTGCTGCCAGTGTTGCATCGGTTTGCACCCCTAAAGGTGCATAATTGCACCATTTTTTTCTTAGTGTGTATGATAGAACAGTTTTTACAAAGCCTTTTAGAAATGAAAAATGTCAAAAATCAGTAACAAATCTGCCGATAATCAAACAATCAGAAGCAAGTAATTCACTAGCTTATAACAAAAAATGTCATTTGTCACTGATGACAAGTTTTGTGACATTTGGACCAAGATTTTGGACAACTGAATAATTCTAAGTTTAATGGTTTTGATTCTATGAGTAATACTTTACCCCATAATATCTGTTGTTGTGTAGGCGACACATCATATTTCTCAAGCAAGTTATGCACATATTTAATGATTGTGATCATTAATGTTCCTTTTTTTTAAATTGCCATATAAATGTATAAGCTTAATATTGTACAAATTCTCACCACGCGTTGTTTGAAATTTCTTCAATTCTGAGGATGACTGGAGAAAGAATGATATACAATGAATCCTATCTACAATGAGCGACTATTATTAAAGGAAGGAATATTGGGAAGGCGGTATGGATATATATACAAGACGTGAGGAAATCTGATCAGGGTGTTTCAACGCCGTTTCCCTAAAATTGCCCCGCCCTGTACCGAGAGAGGGCAGTAAGGTCATCCTGCGCGTACTGCTCGTTGATACGTTGTTTTTAAAATAAGTAGCATATATTGTTTATAATAAGCACATGTAGAGCATCGAATTCATCGAACATATTACGGTTGGGCTGGAATGAAGCTGTTTGAAATCTATTATTTTTTTCATCCATGCAAACATTATAAAGAACACTCGAGTAACGACATTGCTTGAGCATGTAAACATGATGGAAACACAGTCAACAACATGCTTGGCATGGGGCCTCCCAGTCAAGAATAAAGAAACAAACAAACAACAAATTTACAACCCCAGAAACCCAAACATAATTTGTTTGTTTCTAATTTTTAAAAGAAAAAAAACAAAACATCTGAAGAAGATGCTAAACTATTAACTTTTCTTTTCAATTTAAGATGTCTGGTTGCACGTTAGAAATATGAAGCCCGATTAGTAACCAAAAAGTGAGTAGAAATATGAAGCCCGATTCGTTCACCAAAAAGTGAGTAATTTGGCTACGCCAGGGCGAGGGGGGGTTCTTCGGGACTGCCTCCGAAAACACATAGGTGAAATATAAAAATGTTGTGTGTTATAAGTCGGGGGAGGGGGACTACACCCACTTCTAGCTATGCTGGATACGCCTCTGAAGCAATCTATAATATCATGTTGTAATAAAACTTGCCCGAAGTTGGTAGGCCTATTATGTTTTTATGCAAGAATTGCAGTGCGGATGGCACTCTGTAGGCACATTGTTAGACAGTAATATTTTCTAAAGTAGACCCCTTGAAAATTACCTCTTGAAAATGTCCATGCCGTCATTATTAATTAGAACACAGAGGAGTATCATACAGCACGAGGGTCGCCGGAGGGTAGCTTTGATGTTAAGCATGATTGGTAAAGGCTGAGTAGTGACTTGCAAAAGAAAGTGGCCCACATATGACAATGTTAATACCGTTGACTCCACCCCACCCCTTACGAAACAATGGATTACTCATCATAACCACGAGATTTAAATAACAACCTGAGGGGGTGTGTAAGGTAAATGGCACATTTAGATCTACTGATTAAGTAGCGTAGAAAACATTGTTTTCGACCCGGCATGCTATTCATATTTTAGATACCGTTATACCGGCAATTCGGACGCCATCCTCCCCCCACCCCCCCCCCCCCCAATTACCATCATCTCACAAACTACAAATTCGTCCTATGTGAGAAACACGTAAATACCAAGCTAAATAGTATAGAAGCAGTTCAGGGGCATGGAAATAGGTCTTAATATTTTTCAATTGATAAAAAGAATTGCTAAACTTGTTAATAATCATTATTTAAAAAAAATTAATGATGAAATTAGGAGCTATGTTAAAAATGTCCAGTTTTATCTTCGGGTATTTCGTTTATGGTGCGTGCCATAAACATAAAAAAACACATTCTGAAGAGAAGACTTAGTGTGTTTTTTTTCTCACGCAATACCGTAATACTAATAATGATAATAATTTTGCTTCACTTTATTTCATTATTACGCGGTTCTAACACATTTTTAAAGACAAATTAAAAAAACATTTGTTCTCTTTTTTAAATGTCAAATTGTAGTTTTAAGATATATTTTCGCCCATGACTTTGATATAAGATGAAATCTTTATATTACAAGCATGCCCGTGACATAACGATAAGCCTGCTGCGTCAAGGACGGATGTTCGCACAACATGGTCCCCGGTTCGTTTGGTGACGCATTTGTATTTGGGGCCTATTTGGAGAAAATTGAAATAAATGAAAATGAATTTGAAGAAAGTTGTTCTTGAACATGCCATTGGAATATTCGCAGCAAAACGGTTTCGTCCATCCCCTAGAAATATCTCTGTCTCTGTCTTTCTCATTGTCTCTGTCTCTGTCTCCGTCTCTGTCTCTGTATCTATTTTTCTCTCTCTCTTTCTCTCTCTCCATGTCTCTCTCTCTCTCTCCGTCTCTCTCCGTCTCTCTCTCTCCGTCTCTCTCTCTCTCTCTTTCTATCCCTTTCCCTCTGTCTGTCTGTCTGTCTCTCTGTCTGTCTGTCTGTCTCTCTCTCTCTCTTTCTTTCTCTCCACCACTTTAGTTGACTCCAACATCTTTTTCGAGGCAGGTAAATGTAATATAAAACGGGCGTTCGCCTAACAGACACCGTTTTCCGGGGGGTGGGGGGGGGGGGGTGAGCAAAATGTTGTTGTCCGGCTGAATAATTAATGATCGCCCAAAGCAGTTCATGCAGACAGCATTTATCATGTCGAGAGGGCCAGACATATTTGGTATATAGAGTTTAGCTTCAATTTCAACTTTAAACACAAAATACAAATATCTGAATAAGTACAACCGAAAGTGGTCATTAGTTTCCCCCCCCCCCCACCCCCATTTTTAGAATCCCACCTTGCATTCACTCTTTGTGCTCGGATTTACGCATTTCCACCAGAGGATGCTACCACAGAGATTCCCATGGAAACACAGATTAAGCGATTCCGAAGAAAATGTCGGCCCGGGGAGCAGCGAAATAAGATTTGTATTATTTCTAGCATATGCGGTCATTTACTTTAGAAGGTTGTTTTTATAAAAAAAAATGATGCTTGCACATTAGCCAATTAATGTTAAGACTTCGAAAGGGACGTGAAAATGATTTATTTTAATTTTAAATAGGGTGGAACTTTTACATTTATGTTTAGCACCTGAGATATTTCATAACATATTGATGCAAAACCAAAATGAAAAATTAATTCTCTCTTCCTGTCCCCCCCCCCGTCCCTCCCCTCCTCGAATATTGGGGGTATAAAATTAAGGAGAGGGCCGGGAGAGTGAGGGAGAGGGAGAGGGGGAGGGAGAGGGAGAGAGAGAGAGAGAGAGAGAGAGAGAGAGAGAGAGAGAGAAGACGAAAGACGGAATGTGGAGGAGATGTAGATAGAAGGGGCACATGTCCAACGGGAAAAGGACACTTATTTCTAAAAAAAAATAATAAGGGTTTTTCAGCAATAACATTTTTTCTGAGGAAAGATATTCCCGCCCCCACCCCCCGTTCCTACGCCAGTGTTTTTGATGAAAAAATGTGAGGTAGAAGAGAAAAACGTTATTTAGAGGGTAATTTAAAACACAATGTAAGAGTTCAGCGGGAATTCAGAAAAATTATTTTGGCCCTCTTTCCCCCCTCCATACTCCTTTTTTTTTCGGGGGGTGGGGGGGGGGGGGGGATGAACACAAACATTGAAGAGGTGTATGACCCCTCCCCTGCGAAAAGAGGGGGATAGGACGGAAATCTGTGTACAGAACTAGCTGAAACAGAACACTAGATGGCGCATTGCACAAAGCGCTAAATTCAACCAAGATGGCGGAACGCATGGCGGTTAATTTGGGTAAGTCTTGGACCATTGTGTTTATCTAAAGTTATATTTTTTATATGCTGTTCTCGTTTTATATCATTATTAGGTAAATTTTGTGTGACAGTGATAGTTTGAATGTCTGTTAGGTATACATAAGTAGTATTATTTGTAATTAAAGTTAAAAAATCACGTGTTTCCTGTCCTGCATTTGCTGCTAGCGGGTCATCTTAAGCGAACATTGGCTGTCATTCACCCCGGAACTCCGGGGGCACGGATTGCTCAGCCTTGGCTCGCCGCACACTCTGCTCTTGCCGTGACGGGGTCGGGTTCGCTCTTGAAGCTGAAGTGAGGATGGATGAACATGAAAGTGATTTAAACATGAGAAGAAAGTTCATTTTCTGCCCAAATACTTGTTGATTATGGTCCACTAATTTAAAATGATGTTAAAGAAGAAAAGAGTTCCTTTTCCTGTTTCAAATTCAACTAAATTCAAGACTGGTCAATTCCTGAAAATCTGGATTTTTAATCAACAACAGTAGGGACGCTGGTCTGAGAATAAGGATCGTCCGCATAAATGAGGATTGTCTACGTAAACGCAGACAGATGCATCTGCAAAAATAAGGATTGTCTGCATTTTCGCAGACATTTCTTATTTCCGATCCTCGCGTTGGCGATGTGAAAAAAACGGATTTCCGCAATGATTTTCTTGACGCATTTTCACATTGACTTTGTACAGGGAAATTCACGTCATGAGCGTTAAATCCTCGGGGAAAACAGACGAATCTTAAAAGTAGATGGTGATCAGGGGTTATTTTATTTTGCGGAATCCGTTTTTTCGCATCTCTAGCGCAAGGTTCGGAATTTGGGAACCCGAAACCAGCAAAGCATCAATGAAAAAATTGTCTGCAAAAATGTGGACAATCCTTATTTTTCGGACGCAAGTTGTCCGTGCTTACAAGACTATCCTCCTTTAATGTGGACGATCCTCATTCTCGGACCAGCGCCCCTACTGTAAGAAACAATGACATTTTGAGGAAATAATTGATAAGACACACAGTGACTTTTCTCAACCTTTCCTCCTTCTGTCCTATTTTTTTGTACTGAATTTTTCATTAATAATAGTCATTTTTTTTTTTTTTTTTTTTGAAGGGGGGGGGGGGGGGGTTGTATTTAGTTATATTTTTTTCTCCTAGATCTAGCCTAGATACCCAGTAGGGGCGCTGGTCCGAGAATAAGGATTGTCTTCACAAACACAAACCAATGCGTCCTCAAAAACAAGGATCTTCTGCAAAAAAGCAGATGTTCCATATATTTGATCGGCACATTGGCGATGCAAAAAACGGGATTCCCGGATGATTTTCTTAAAGCATTTTACGTTGACTTTGTACAGAGACCTTCACATTATGAGCAATAAATCCTTGGGAAGACGGACAACCCATGAAAGTAGACGGTCAACTAGGGTTAGGGTGTCTGAACGATTTTTCAATTTTCAATTTGGGATCGTTTTTCACCATTTTTGTTTGATATTTGAATAAAAAATGTTATCAGAATAATACATTTCAAATTTCAAGTCTCACCGATGTTTCTATCAAAAGTTACAGCCCCTCCAAAACGCTGGTATATTCATATCATTTTGGTCAAAATCGACGAAAAAGACGTCCACGCAGAGTGATGTTGTTTTGCTAAATTTAGCCAAACAGCTGTATCGCGCGATATGCAAGCGTATGCATATCGTACGCATGCTGCTAAGCCAATCCGCGACTTGCAGCTTGAGCTACGCTGTCTCCGCGACATGTGCCATTGACTAGTATGGTTGGCGTTCGTCGCACAATAAACCCGGAAGTGAATGCACGTTATAGTCAATGGCAATATCGCGGAGATGTCTCCGCGATATTGCCATTGACTATAACGTGTATTCACTTCCGGGTTTATCGAGGGAATTGCCAACCATAATTTCAGTCACTATAATGTGTAATTGAATTTGGGGTTTCGTTCGTGCGCGGAGATGTTACGCGATGTAACCATGGTTTGGACTGAGCGGAGCGCACGCCCCCTAATTAGCTGATCCACCAAATAGCGAGAAGGGTATTTTTAAACTGTTATCAGTTGTGATCCCTGGGGGCTAGCGAAAATATAATCACATAGAATTGTTCCTTAGGACTGGGACTACTTATCGATCGGGGCGTCATATCTCAAAAGTGACAAACCTCAGAGTTAGCCAGGACACAATGTTTAAAGTGCTGTTTTGACCAAGATATTTTTAAAATTTCGGGGGCTACGCCCCTTTGGAAATATTGGAATTCACCTGCTCTTTCATATGACACCTCATTCATTGATTATCACCTTCAGGATCACAACAGATAAAGGTTTGAATCTCGATTTGAAAAAAAAATTTTGACTTTTTTTGCATGGTCGCGCAATGCACGTAGGCTGCATAGGGATGCGTGTAATCTCTATGGGAAGAATTTTAGCACACAACATCGGATGCGCGATCAGACACCCTACTAGGGTTATTTTTAACCCTGTAAGTTGGGGCTCTGATCGGATCGGAAGATCGGAGCGACACCCTCGCACCTTTGATCGGTATCGGATCAGAAGAACGACTAAAAAAATTGGCTGATTTTTTTTTTTTTTTTTTTTTTTTATGACAAAAATTTTCAAGTTTTTGGCTATCAAATGCTCAAAAAAAAAATCATGGCTGGGATTATTTTGTCATTTGGAGTTGTTGTAGACCATGTTTGTTGATACTTAGTGCCTTTTCATGACTTTGAAATTAATAATAATGGTCTAAGAGCAGAGGCAAAAGATGTGGGCCCCTAATTAAAAAAAAATTAAAAAATTTTGCTGATTTTTTTTCTGATCATTTTTATTGATCGGCGATCGGAAATTATTATCCGATCACCCCTGATAGGATCGGTATCGGCGTCCGATCCGATGATCGTTTACAGGGTTAGTTATTTTCCCCTGGGGAATCCAAATTTGGCATTGCCAGCGGGCGGTACGGTAACCCGAAACCCTCAGAGCGCCGATGAAAAAAAACATCCGCAAAAATGCAGACAATCCTTGTTTATGAGGACGCATTTTGTCCGCGTTTATGAGGATATCCTCGTTTATGTGGACAATCCTCATTCTCGGACCAGCGCCCCTACTGATATGTTATTGCATTTCTCAAAAGGAGTTGTGTAAAAAGGGAGTAAAAGGAAATTATAAACTGGGCCTAGCTTTCTTGAGGTTAATGCTATATTGCAGCCACATATTGAATCTCTAATTGTTCCTTACATTGACAGGCTCCAGGATATGGGGTCCATACAAGGAGCTGTACAATACCGTCTCCCTCATCGTCTCCAAGAGATGCCCAGATCCCTACCAGGAGCTGGATGCTCTCATCAGAAAACACAAGCCAGACTTTGTGGCCCTTCTCAAGAACCCGGTAAGAATATGTTACTTTCAGACAGGGGTTAGCGGAGGAACATTGGAAAGGGCCTAATGCTAATGGCCATTTCCCCACAAATGTAGGTCATAATGTGACCCAATTGTTGGACTTGAAACAGTTACGATTTTCAGCAACAAAAAAAAATCCAAAATTTGAATGTGCTTGTGCATTTTGTGTGTGTGTGTGCCATTTTGAATGGCACATTGCCCATTCTCTCCCGTAAACTATCCTATATAAGCATCTCACATCAGCAATTTGGGGATGTTCATTGCTTCATCGAACACACCAGTCATGACGAAATCATGCATATTCAACCAATGGTCCATAAAAATACATATACATGCCGCTCATTGGTTCATTGTGATTGAACGATCATCCATGACAAACTCTTGCATAATATTCAACAAAATTTAATAAAATATGCTACTGCATGATTCTTCAAAATGTCAATGAACACAGTCTAACAAAAAGAAAGTACTTATTGATCAAAAATAGGATTTTTGGATGAAAAGAACAGGATTTTTGTTCAGTTAGGGTTGGCAGCTCAGACTACACCACCACAAGTGTGGAACACTGGTTATTTACGTGTTATTATGACTTGGTTTTTTCCTATAGTTACGAAAATTTGAATTTGCCATTAAAAATCTTAACCATTTCAATCTCTGTCTCATCACCCAGGCAAAGAATGCCCAACACCGAGAACAGATCAAGAAAGCCGATGTTGAGGGCGTCGTCATCTCTGGCCAGGCAAGGAGTCGTGTGTTGCCACGGCAACTCATCGAGGAGGCCCTCCTCATCAGTGACCTGTTTGATTTAAACGAGTATGCTGCCGTTGAACTTCTCCTGGCAGGTAAATGTTTAGGCAATAACAATAATAATAGCTCACATTTATAATGCGCCTAATAGTTTGTTTCTAGGCGCAGTACATGTTATTACCCTGGTCATCCGATTCAGGCTTACCCGCACACAATGTATGCACATTCTTCACTCCCTGGGGAGCATTCCGGCCAGTAATTTGGTTTCTACATGCAATGATGAACCTTTCCTTGAAAGCTATGATAAGAGTTGTTGTTGCGATTGTCTTCCATCTTGCAAGGAGAACAATACAGTCAAACCTGTTTATAGCGACCGTCCAAGGGAAACACAAAAAGTGGTCTTTGTAGACAGGTGGTCACTAAAGCAGGTTTGACTGTAATAACGAGGTTTTAATATGATGTGGTATCTGCCAGCTCAAGGGTATTAAATGGCGCTTCCTCACATAAAGTTGGATTTATACAGACAGGTACCTTTTCAGATCAGATTATTTTTGTTGAGGACCAATCTTAAAATATCTTCATTCAAATGAAATGACTCTTGATTGAATCTGGGTTGATTGTTGTAAGACCAGAAAGTCAAACACTAGACCAATTGAGATTCACTTTATAATGTTTGTGTTTTAATTTGTGGCATGATATGTGATGCTCAATACTTTCCTTCAGAATATCTCTTGGCATTTTATACTCGCTTGCACTAGTGATAGAGTAAAGACTACTTTTCATTTCTCATCAAAAATAAATCCTGAGTATCCTATTAACCACTAACCTGTTTATCGACTCCAATCCAATCAAAAAGATATTGGATATAGCGCCTTTTCCTTGCGGCTACAAAGTGCTGCACACACTACTCCACAATGTTTGGGCCACTAAAAAACAAAGTTGGTCACTTCTAAGAGATCAGTCAAGTATATGTAGGCTTGGTAATGAAGTAATTTCTAGCAGAATAGATGTAACTTGAGTAATTTCTTGAACCTCCAATATGTGTTTGTATCCTTTTCACTAGGTGACCAACAGCAGCCTCACTTTCCTGGTCTGCCCCGCGGCCTGGTGGCCGTTCTTCTCTACTACGATGGTCGCTGCAGCCTGATCAACGCCCTCCAGCTCCTGATCCAGTCCCGGCGGGGTCGCACATGGACCTTTGACCTGGACAAGGAGGTCGTTGACCTTGTGACCTCGTTCACCGATGACCTCGTCTCCGAAGGGCTGGTCGGTAAGGTGCTCCAGTTTCTGAAGAAGATGGATATCGTCAAGGAGATGAATGATATGGCCAAGGAGAGAGCTCTGGGAGGTCCGAAGCACAGGCATGATGTACGTGGGTCGCATAGGCCTGTAGAACATTTGATAATTCATTAATGAAGGAAAAAATATTATCTAAAGATCATTATTGAGAGATCAATGGTGAGAGCAACCAGTGGCATGAACGGCCTGCCATAGTTAAGTCCAACCTAAAGTCAATCTTACTCTTTGTGAAACACTCCCCATGTCTTGAGGAGTAGGTCATATAACTACAAGTAAACCGGAATCTTTGAACACCATTCTACCAAACTTTTAAGTCTACCATTTATTATCTAAAAGTTCCAGTTAACCATGGATGGATGTATGGGTGGTCCCAGGGATAAATATATTTGGATTCTGAAGTTTTGATAAGTAATTTTAGACCCTGAGACATTATTATTGTATATATCTTTGTTTTGTTTTTATTGAAAATGGAAATGAATAAAACAATTTGAATTGAATTTCATTATACCTGTCACAGATCCAGGAGTTCATGCGTGGTGTCCGTATCTCTCTCGCCGACTGCCTCTACTGCTTCGCCTGTCAGACGCCCTTTGGAAGAAAGGATACCATTCTTCTCGCCAAGCATCTCATGAGCGGCATCGAGCTGAACGCCGACGGCACCTTTGACGAGTCCTCCGTAGCTCTTCTCATGGCCTTCCTGTACAGCATTGATACGGGTGTGGTTGAGCAGAGACCAGAAGACAGAGATGGTGAGTAAGACAGTTTGTTTCAGCTGAAGAAATGCTGAAAGCAACTTTTGTCGCATGCACCTTTATAAAGTCAGGGGAGTGTTTTACAAAGACTAAGATCGACTTTAATTTGGACTTAACTATGGCAGGCTGTTCATGCCACTGATTGCTCTCACCAGTATGATCTTTAGATAATATTTTTTCCTTCAATAATTAACTATCAAAAAATGTAAATTCTGTAGATTTGTGACCATGATTTGTACGTCCCTTGAGAGACAAATGCCAGTGAATGGTGAGAGCAAACAGTGGCATGAATGGTTTAAGTCCAATTCAAAGTGGATCTTAGTCTTTGTGGAACACCCCCTTGGACCAGTTGTGATGCTGGCTTGCTACAGTTCATTTTGACATTTTTTCCCGGTATCTTTTTAGTGATAGAAGCATGTATTGCTTTCTCTCAGCATGTCTTGCAAAAAAAAAATATTTTTGTAGAGTCTTGAATCACAAATCAAAGTGAGACTGAGTCTCTGAAGAGTCCATAAAAAAGGTGAATTTTGCCTTTAAAATTCTGCAATATCTATTCGGTCATGGTGGTTTAAACCCTCAACTTGCAAGTAATTATTTTTATAGTCTTGAGTAAAAAAAATTGTAGTAAGACTCTGTCTGTGAAGAGCTCTTAAAAAGGTGAACTTTTCCTTTAAAAATCATCAATTTTTATTTCACCAGGAAGATGTTAATCCTAAAACTCGACTATGATTGTAATTACATTTAAAGGTAAAGACCAGTATTATTACCAATCATATGAAAGAGTATGTTTTGACTAATACATGATGATAAAAATTTTGCCGGGAAACCGTCTACTAATTGATATATTTGGTAAATTAGTTTATCTATTGGTGTGTGAGAGAAAAACGTACGTGTCACCCACGTGTGCGTAGTCCCATATACATCTTTCTGTGTACAGTGCTTGTAATTTTATGAAGATTGGGCCAAATTTCTGATCATTTTGATGATTCCAGAACCTTGCAGTACACACCAATACTTATTTGATAGATGATTAGCCTTTTCTGATCGATTCCACAACGTTTCTTTCACAATGCAATCGCATGACCATAACTGGTCTTTTTCTTTAATCTTTTGTGTTTATTCTGATTTCATTCTGACAGAGAATGAACAGCACCTGCCAATCCTGAAGGACAAGCAGTATCTCCCCAAGATCCACGACCTCATGATCTCTGAGGACGAAGGTCAATGGAAGGTCAAAGGGGTCAAGGGGGTCATGCAGCTGGCTTGGGCGTTGACCCTCCGGAATTCGGCCCAGCTTCCAGAACTATCAGGTAATATGACTTTTTATTGAAGCCTTGGGATCATTTTATATAGATGTGTAGGTGCATGAAAACAAAAAATGAAATTATTAAAAGTTTGTCATACCATAAAAGTTGCTAATGAAGCAATGAATTATAAGAACCTCATCCAAAGAAGGCATATTTTGAAACATTTTCCTTATGTATTTAGTTAGACAAGAAACATTTGAGAATAGAACTCATCTGTAGGCTCTATTAAAGTCGGAACGATGATGACTAATATTTTAGGTACAAAAAAGTTTGCTTGCAAGAAATCATTGTTGAAGTTGTTTTCATAGCTTGTCATTTTATCAAATTCAAAGTGGGGTAATTGGCATCTCACTTCACCATTGTGATTTATTGATAATTGGTTGATAATGGAATAATTGCAAGTCTTCAGGTGGACTTTTCTAAAACAATAGCTTTAGAGAGTTTCGCTAAGGCCTAAAAAAAATATGTTGTATTGCCCTTTAGTTGCCAAAACATAGGTCGGTCTGTCAGAAATCTTTGTTTTTTTCTTCTTTTTTTCCTCCCTCTTTGGGCTGATATTTCTTAGTTTTGAATGTTTTAATACATATCTTTTTATTCATTAAAATGTTATTTCTTCTAAAAACCTTTTCTTGAATTTTTTTTTAAAGCCGAGCGTAGATCGCAAAGGGCAATAAAAGCATCTTTTTGTTAACGCCTAATGTCGATATTAATCTCTCATTACCCTATCCAGGATTCCAGAATGAGATAGAAGATGATGAGATCCTAGTAGATCGAGCCATGCAGGCAGATGCTTTCTCCTTCATCAACAAATGTGTCATCGCCAACAAAGTCTTCCATCAAAATGTAAGAGTTATTTTGTTTGTTCTGTTTGGTTTGGGTTTTTTTTCTCGCCCAAGGCAAGAGTTATTCCTCTAATTTGATGATGACATTGGTGATGGTAATGATGATGTTGATGATGATGAACTACTTGGGGTTTTAGCCCATAGAATTGTAAAACTGATACAATTTGAGATTTAACCCCTTTTGAAATGCACATCACATGATACATAATTGTGTCAGTGACTTCAGACAGCAGGATTTGTCATATCCATAGAAACAGAAATAATCATCTACATGTATATCTCATTTTCTCCTTTATTACTCTTTTTCTTCAAAAGGAATTCTACGTACGACGAATCCATGGCCTCATAACAGACTTCATCTTTCAGATGCCCCTCAAAGTAAGTTTATCAAACTGTTCACATTAAAAAGAAATTTAAAAAAAAGTGTTTTCTCTTATATCACTACTAGCAAACTTTTGTTTTAAAGGTACAAAGAAATTCATGAATACTATATTGATACTCTTTTGCTGTGCAGGTGAAAGAGATCCGTAACCGTGGTGATGAGGCTGGTCGTCTCATCATGTCCTACGAGAGGGAAGGTCTAGAAGTCAACTCTAACCTGCCTCGACACTTTGAAGACTTCTTACACCTGGTATGTTCAAAGTTATACAATTCATCTTGTCATCTCTAAGAAACAAAATGTATACTGTAGGGGTCATATGTAAGATTATGCAGTAGTTTATTTAGAACAGCAAAGTGTAAATGCTCAAATGAAAGCGAATGGCTTTTATGTGACAGGCTGTATGTTCATTGGCTCGAATGACATTATTAATTCATGTTATATATTTTGAAAACAAATTAGTTTTATTTCTATGAAATACATTAGACATGTCACTGGGATTCATTGGGAGTCTTTAGTATTTTTGGTGAAGTTAGTCAGATTCTGTGAGACTTTCCTTTTCATTAAAGCGGGACTGCACTACTTGTAGTTACTTGCGCCCTCTTTTTATCAAAAAATGCCTAAGCGGTACCCGTTGGTCCCCCATGGTCCCCTTTTCTTATGTTAATCGAGAGCTTATTTGATGAAATAACCACCTGTCAGTGACCTCGCAGGGAGGTCTAGCGCCTCCTGGCCAAACTTGTGCAGATAGGCTTTAATAGGACTTGAAGATTATTTTAAATCTATGATGAATCTACATAATTGATATTATTTTCATTTCTCTTTTTTCAGTTTGGGTATCTGTACGAAAAGGACCCTCTTCAGTTGGAGCTGTCCCTTGACTATTGGAATCCACCTGAGAGGGGGAGTAGCCCTGGGGGTGGAGGGGGTGCTAGCTACCTCAGCATGTATCATCACAAACAATCCCAAAGACAAGTGAGCCTAGCAGAGATGCCAACCAGTACAATTTTTATTATATGAACCCGATAAAACAAGTGAAATACAAAAATACGATGTTGCCTCTTAAAAAATACGATTTTTCATCTTTAAAAAAACACACGATATACACCACGAAATTGCAAAGAAACATGTACAAGTGAACCCCCCAAACCCAACAAAAACATTGAACACGAGCCTACATGGACGGGGAAATATGCGTAAGCAGCAGCTTTACAGTTTTCTCATTAAATGTTAATGAGAGAGCAAGAATTTTACTTGTCCGTTCTTACCAGTAGAACATCCACATGATGCATAAATTTGGACAAATCAATTACTTTACTTACTTTACTTTAATACACGATGTTGTAGGTCTAAGCCTGTTCATCGATCCAGGATTCTTCTATGGTTACTGCTATTTGTGGAGGGAGGAGGTTGTGTAAAACATGAAACAACAGACAACACCTAGACTGGCTCATACAGAAGGCTAGCATTCCTTGACCAGTAACTATCCAGTCTATTCTTAAATGAGTTGACTGACCCAGCTGCCACAACGTTTTCTGGGAGACTGTTCCACAGCTCCACGACTCTATTGCTAAAAAAGTATTTTCTGATATCTAGTCTTGAATATTTCTTTTCCAGTTTTCTAGAGTGACCTCGAGTTCTATCTTCTGTACTCAACTTAAAGGGAATCTCTTGCACATTGAACAAGCCATTCAAGTACTTGTACAATTGTCCACATACTCAAAAAAATTACAAAACTTGGTAAAGGTTTGAATAAGTCAGTCATGTAATCAGGACACTGTACACTGATTTAGGTGTTAACTGTATGTATCTTCTTGTAGGTGAGCCTCTTCAAGTTTGTCCGCATGGCCGGGGACCTCCTTCCCCCATCCCTGTACATCCCGTACCTACACATGCTGCAAGGCCTGGCCCACGGACCTCAGAGTGCACACCACTGCTTCAACCTACTCAAGGCCAACGGAATGGGAGGAGGTAAGAATTGAATAGTTTAATTCCAAAAGGAGCTAAATCAGGCCTGATAAAAACCCGATTTAAATCGGTTTCCTGATTTTTAAAAAATTTCCCGATTTTTTTCTTACTTCCTGATTAAAAAAAAAAAAAAAAAAAAAAAAATCCAGATTTTTTTTTTTTTTTTTTTTTTTTTTACCAATTTTTTTTCTTCTTCCCTATTTTATCCTGATTTTCCCGATTTCCCTCTTATTTTCTCTATTCTTTCATGTTTTGCCCTATTTTTTTCCCAATACTTTGTTGAAAGATGGGTAC
Organism: Strongylocentrotus purpuratus; assembly: GCF_000002235.5. NCBI lineage: Eukaryota > Metazoa > Echinodermata > Echinoidea > Camarodonta > Strongylocentrotidae > Strongylocentrotus > Strongylocentrotus purpuratus. The sequence continues at coordinate 7,857,152 of NW_022145602.1, read as the reverse complement.
TGAAGTAAACAAGGTTCTGATATCGATAACTCAATTGTCATGAAAAGTGGATGTAGCTCCTTTTGGAATTAAACTCTTCATTATTGTTGATGTGTCATAGTTCAGTCAATTACTGGGGATGTGTAGGTCCTGGGTTCAAGCCTTAGCAGGCACTAGGTGCATAGGTGGTAGTATGTCTGTTTCGATATTATTAAGGGTGTATTGAGAGGTGTACAGGTAAAGTAAATAGTTTGGTACTTGTTTTCTGTTTCAATGTGGACAAATATAATGGCAAGAAAACTCCAAATTGATGGCTGTTGCAGTGCAAGCATTGAATTAGCTGGACTAAGAAATTGGAGCTGAATCATTGCCTAGTTCTTTATCTGTATGTAGGACTATGCATCAATACTGTGCTCTATGTTAGGTTGAACATTTATTGAATTGAACTGAAATGCAGAAGATAAAATAATACAGAGTCGTTAAATTCTTGATTTTAGAACATTGACTTTAAAAAATATTGGTTTAATGCTTTATGTAAGAAATCAATGATTTGTTGATGATGTTATGGTTTTATGAACTTTTTTCTCCAGCTGGGGCAAGTATGGGCAGTGTTTCCTGGGACCACTTCTTCCTCTCCTTAAACCGCTACTACTCGTCCCTCCGGCAGGAGATCCGCTCCACCTCCCCGTTCCAGGAAGTGGGGCACACCGCCCAGTCATTCAGGCTTGGGGCTAAGGGGATCACTCCACAAGAGATGGAGGGGTTGAACAACGTCCTCAGACTGATACAAGTTGTTGCTAAAGAGGTAAATATGGACATCCGCTTGTAGTCTGCATATGTTTCTCTGTTATATTTGTAAAATCTATAGCTCTTAGAATGGTTGTTGTGCCTGTAACAGAGCTGCCAACTAGTACGGATTTCCCGTAATTGGTACAAAAATTAACGGAATGTTGTCTAAAATTACGGATTACCAAAACAACAAAATCTGTTTTATTTTTGTAACCATTCATTAAAAAAATTATTTAAAAAGAGAAAAAGAAAACAAAGTTCATTCCGACACCCTTCGTCCAGCATAGGACTTATTGACTAAGTATCATGGTTGCTGATTGTTTAACCTGACCGCTAAAAAGCATGTGCATGCTCGTAAGTAAGCAATCAGGGGACCGACGACTTTAAGTCCTCTCTTGAGGGACTTAGTAATGAGGATTAATGCCTTACCAAAGGATACAAGCATTATGACTTGGTTTTGAACCCGGGACCTTTCGGTTACGAGACCACTGCTATACCACTGAGCTATCCCGCCTCCTATCATTATCAATGTTGTCAGGTTGGGGCAATTAACTTACATTGTCCCCTTCCACAACTTAGAATTAAATTAATTCAACAAGAAATCAAGACGATTTGTTAGCTTTGATTTGATCATTTGTGCGTTTATTACTATCAACTCGATCAACTCCTTGGAATTACATGTAGCATATTCAGATTCCTTTAATTTGCATATTCGTAACAATGTATACATAATCTTTATTCTAGAACGAGGATGCAAGGCGAGCCATGGTAGAGAACCAGTCCTGGTTGCCGTCCGTTCTGCTCTTTGGTCTCCTGACGTGTAGCATCCCTCCACCGCTGAAAGCAGAGTGCCTTCGAACCCTGGCGGTCTTTGCCCAGTCACCAGAGATTGCAGGGACCCTCTGGCAATCACTGGAGGTATCACAGGTGAGGAAAGAAGGGGTATTCAAGGGTTCAGTGACACAAAGACGTAACTCCATATTTTGCCAAAATGAGTATTTGATATCAAAATGTTCAGAAAATGTGGGCTTTCCAGGAAACACAAAGACTTCACTCCACCCAACACCCCATTGAAGTCAATAGCTAGTGAAACATAGACTTAACTCCTTAAGGCCCAAGTGCTTAGTGACACTTAATTCACTTTTTCTCAAAATGGCCAAAATGGAGTTACGTCTTTGTGTCACTGAGCCCTCGTATTGTCGTTTGGTTTACAACCAGTTTGTTTAATACCCAAACTGGTCTATTCCTATATGGTCTACACCAAGCCTGTCTACTATCCACATGGTCTCATAATCATTTTGTCTATATATCATTTGTTCTAATGACCATTTGGGCTAATAGTCATTTAATCTAATCTCCAATAAGTCTACTACCCATTTGGTGAATTGCTCAGTTAGTCTAATTTCCAGTCGGTCTAATCCCCAGTTCGTCGAATGTCCGTTTTGTCTACTATCCATATGGTGTAATAATCATACGATCATAAATAATAACCATCATCAAATGATTATAAGACCTTATGGATGGTAACAAAATGGGCATTAGACAAACTGGTAATTAGACTCGCTGGTTATTCAATTAAATGAACAATAGACCAATTGGGTAGTAGACTTATTGCAATATAGCTCTTATTCGCTCTTGCTTCACTCTTGTATTGTTGTGAATTTGAATATATGAATTTAATTGAATTAGTGAATGATTTGAACACTCTTTGCTCTAGATCTGATATCTCTTTTCGCTGCAGTTCTTATCTTTACAGCTAAAATTGATGATTTTTTTTTTGTTGCCCTTTCTCAGATCATACCAACCATCCACCAAGCCGGTGTTCCTCCTTCCGGGATCCTCCTCGAGCTGGAAGAAATTGAATCCAACAACGAGGAGTTTCCCCTCACCCGTGGGTTCCTGGCCATGGTCGACACCCTGACGGAGATACCAGTGCCCCCGATGTTGGGCGTCGGCTACAGGCCACCAGGTTTCGACCCCTATCTCAAGTTCCTCAGGGATTCGGTGTTCCTCAAGTTCCGCTCAAGGGCATACCGCAACCCAGCTGAAAAGGTGTGTCTAGAGAATTCAATTAAGTGTAGAAAACAAATTTCAATTTAATTTGACTATATTTTACCTTTTTTGATGAGAGAGAAAAAAGCAGAACTAACAAACTAAACTGTAAATATAGTCTTAAGTTCTGGAATCGATAAATGATTTGATTCTAATAGAATCCAACAAAATGCACACTGATTTATTAGAATTTGTTAAAAAATCTATCAAAAGCTAAGAAGTAAACAGAATGATGAAGAAGCTTTGTCAATCAGGCATATCAACTTTCAGTTTCTTTTGACTTTATTTTACCTTTCGTAATGAGAGAAGAAAAAAAACAGAGCCAACAAACAAAATGTAAATATAGTCTTAAATTTTGGCATTGATAAAAGATTTGATTCTAATAGAATCCAACGAAATACACAATGAATATTCATTTATTCAAATTTATTGTCTCTATGTGCTTGTTAATTCATTGACTACTGAAATCTCATATTCCCTATAGGGTTAATACAGGAGCTGCCCAGTTCCAGTAAGCAATGGGTTAACATACAAATGGTCCAAACAACCTGAGTGATAAACCTGTTATCATATTTTGTCAAGTAATTTGGAAAATTACTAAGCTAGCCCTCTCTTCCTACTTAAAACTTACTTCTCTGTTCTTAACCTTGCATCAGCTCCTTTTCCTTTTCTCGCTATATCTTCCCCCTTCTGACTCATTTCCTTCATTCCCCACCTTGATCTACTGTTCTTCTTACCCTCTTTCCCCTTTTACTCTTTCTTAGTGCTCATGCTATGGGTAATTTTACTTTAATGTTGAAGAACTCGACGTCTATGTATATTCATCATTCCGATTGTATAAGGTATTTTTATTGCTTGTAAAAAATCCCATGTAACATTTATGTTCATTTAACTTGATTGGATAAAGTTAAATTGAATCGAAATGAAAAGAATCGCCATTGCTATTCTATCTAGTGGGAAGTTGCAGCTGCTGTGACCAAGATCCTCTCCAAGCTCCTGGCCGCCCATGAACCCCACGCAGAGGAGTTCCTGGACCACGTCGTCGAGCTCCAGGGAGGGGGTACGGCCATCACCAACAAGCCTCCGGGACATCACCTCCTCATCCACATGCTCAATGACAGCTCCATGCTGCAGCTGGTGAGTCATTTGTTTGTGTGGTCCCACCTATTCATATTTATGAGGGCAGAATCTGTAAATGCAGAAACCTTTGCATCCTAAAATTTGGCTGATGCAGACCTGCCAACCAGTACGATTTAGTCGTATTTAGTACGATTTTTAGAAGCAAATGCGACAGTACGATTTTTCTAAATAAAATACGATTTATTTTTTTAATTTTTAATTTTTAATTTTTTAATTTTTTTTTTTTTTTTTTAAATATCTTTTTTTGTTTGTGTGTGTACCATTTTCAATGGCAAAATGCCCATTCTGTCCTATAAAGTATCCTACAAGCATCTCACATGGGATGTTCATTGGTTCATCGAACACATCAATCGTGATGAATATCATGCATATTCAACCAACGATCCTTAAAAAAAATTCTTCCTGTATGTAGGAACTGTAAGAAGCATTGATCCGCGTAACAGTCCGCGTTTATTTTTAAGAATACAACTTTTGTCAGTAAAATACAACTTTTGGGATTAAAGAATACAGTTTTTGAACTCCAGAGGTTGGCAGGTCTGCTTATGATCAACAGTTTCCCAACAATTGATGGGAAATTTCATTGTGCAATCAGTTTGCCAAAAAACAAGCCTCTGGGTAAGTCTGGGACATCATCTCCTTATCCACATGCTCAATGACAGCTCCATGCTGCAGTTGGTGAGTCATTTTTTTTTGGTGTAGTCCTACCCACTCATTTATCTGATGGTTGAGAAGTCTCTGGTCCTGTACAATAACTTTTGTGTGTAGTTCACATGTTTTCTTCAAAATGTGTTTTGTTCTCTCTTATGGCATGAGATGTTGTATTTTGATCAGGTGTTGATTTATTTCACCATATCATTTTGGCTTGATGATCAGAGTCAAAGAAGGTTGTACATGGAAAGAAGAAGAGGGAAGACCTTGTAAAGGCTTTCTAAATGATGTAATCGCAAAATGTGGAGCAACAGGATATAAAATGCTGAAACGGATGGCTCAAGACCGAGGTACATGGTGAGACACTTGATGTAGAATTCAGATTGGGTCACTGAACTCGTCATAAACTGACAGAACACTATTGATGATGATCATTTTGTAAAAGAAGTTAAGGTGTTGGTCCCATAAACAATGTTGTGTGGGAGTAGTAGAAAATGTTTTCTGTACCTATTCACACAGATCCTAAGCATCTTGGACGAGAGCATCCGTCTCCTGTCTCAATACTACATCTTACAGAGAGTCCTTTCCAGGTCTCCCCAATCCTCCCCCTCCCTCACATGGTGCAACGGCAAGCCTCTGTATTTCTACATCACCATGCAAGCCTATACTTATAAGCAGCACCTAAAAGTAAAGGATGTTGGTCCCATAAACAATTTTGTGCGGAGGTAATAAGCATCCTTTTCTGTACCTATTCACACAGATCCTAAGCATCTTGGATGAGAGCACCCGCCTCCTCTCCCAGTACCACGCCTTCCCCGGCAAGGAGAGCATGACAGAGTGCGCCCTCTATTGCCTGACCATGCTTGACCTCGCCCTGGAGAAGCAGGACAGGTTCATTGACCTCCTCAGAGGTCAAGGGTCAAGTCAAATGGTCACTCCGCTGGACCAGCTACTGATGGGGATCAACCCCCGCTCTGGACGTGCCGATCACCTTTGCCACATTGCCAAGTGAGCTTCCCTGTTTTTAGTTTTGTCTGTTCGTTGTGGTTTTTTTTGTTTTTTTGTTTTTCTCAATATTTCATTTATATTTTTCATTCACTCTGGGCCCTGTCTTACAAAGAGTTGATATCAATCGCAACTTATTTGCAATCGCAACTAAGTGCATAAGAGACAGGAGACTGCAAACTTGTGATTGATTGGAGAATTTGCGATCGATTTGGATCAATCGTAACTCTTTGTAAGACAGGGCCCAGGTCAATATCTGTGGCTCAGATAAGAAGTTATGCTTGTGCAAATCACACAAACCAACCAGACTGTGATTCATACAAGCATAACTATATACAAGCCTAGAGTTAGAATTGATGTTTCAGAGATACTTCCAGATACCCACATAATTAGGTCTATATTTTAAAAAAAAACTGGAAAATAAATGAAGATTATTATTAGGAACAGTCCTGCCAATGGGTTGCCTACTTTGACATTTAGACATTGCACATTGGTAGTACAGTCAAACCTGTTTCAGTGACCACCTGTGTAGAAAGACCACCTGTCTACAAAAACACCCTTTTTTTGTTTTCCTTGAAAATTGTTTCTCATTGAAACATGTACTAAAGAAACCTGTACATAGAGACCACCTGCCTATAAAGACCACTTTTCATATCTTACTTGGGTGGTCTTTAAAGACAGGTTTCATTGTACAAGATACTAACTGGTACATGTAGCTGTTGCAGAGCTCAGTCACTGATCTACTTGATTAACAAATCATAAATTAAATTTGGTTTTCCTTTCAGATTTGTCAGTTTCAATGTGTCTCTTCCGAAGCATGCCCTGGCGGCGGTCAAGGTCCTCTACAGAATGGTCAAGTCCTCCAATGTCCAGCCTGAGATCGTGAACCTCTTTTCTATCAATAAGGTCAGTATTGCCTGCAGAAAGCCTTAAAGCCCCACCGCACTAGTTTGGCCAGGAGGAATTAGACCTCTCTGCATGGTCACTGACAGGTGGTTATCTCATCAAATCAGCTAACATAAGAAATAGGGGACCAATGGTCCTGATTAGACATTGTTTGCTATATAGAAGGCACAAGTAGCTATAAGTTGTGCAGTGGGGCTTTCATGATTTCAAAATAGGGTATTAGATTCAATATTACTTCAAGTAATGATGATATATGAGGTGTTGGAGTTACTTGTGTAGTAATGTTACAAATGTTCTTATTATTCTCGTTGCAAATTGAACATAAGTTTTTCTCTGTCTAAATGTTCATCTTATTAAAACTTTCAGGGACTCTTTTCTTCCTCTGTCATTCCAAGACAATTGATAAACAACCATGTCAAAATCCTAGGGATCCAATACAATATGTTTGTAAGCGCTTTCAGGCCTTAAATTTCAATATTTTTAGGGCAAGGCCACTTTTCTGTGGGCACCTTCCTATATTACAGCACAAATAGAAAGAATTGGAAAGGGCACACAAAATCTCCAAGGCCAATGAGAGGGGCATTGAGGCCAATCAAAGGGGCATCCAGGGCCATGGCCTTGGTGGCCTTGGATTAATTTAAGCCCTGCGCTTTACACAAAAATGGTGATTCTCAGATAATAGTATCGTATTTACAAACTACAATTATTATGTATACCATCAAACTACATTAGTTCAAAATACAGAAAGCACAGATACATCCAGTCAATACATTAAAATACAATAGAATCAAATTAATTTTAGGCCAAAACATTACAAAGTCAAATTAAGGCAATTACATTACATGTTACATGAATAATGAGAGTATGACATTGAAAGCTATGGACTAACAGAGAGTTTAAAGCTTATCTGCCGTAGTTTACAGGAGGGATTAGACTGCCCTGCAAGGTCACTGGACAGGTGGTTATCTCATCAACTCAGCTCTCGGTTAACATAAGAAAAAGAGGATCATGGGGGACCAATGGTCACCGATTAGGCATTGTTTGTTATATAGAGGGCGCAAGTAGCTACAAGTAATGCAGTGGGCCTTTAAAAGGAATGTTTTTAGGGAGGATTTAAATGAATATAACGAAGGAGCATCACGCAACTCAAGAGGTAGCCTGTTCCAAAGCCTCGGAGCAGCTATGCTGATGGTGTAAATTATTCACTTTGTGTATTTCAGGAGGAGTCTGGAGGCATCCTGCATGGGTTTGTGGAGTGCCTGGAGGTGGAAGATCTGGAGGTACCCGAGACAGAAGCATACCAAGAAGACGGAGAAGGTAGATTTATCGCAGTTATTCCTTGTGATGTTGGATAGTGTAGCAGTGAAATGATCTATGGATTGTCTTAAAATTCAAGAAGAAGAGCCATTTCACAAAACTTGTCATCAGTGACAAAAGACAGTTTTTGTTATAAGCTACTGAAATCTTTGCTTCTGATTAGTTATCAGCAGATTTGTCGCTTATTTTTGTCATTTGTCATTGAAAAAAGGCTTTGTGAAACTCCCCCTGTATTAGTTTAGCCTTTAGAGGTGCAGTCCACCCTGAAATTAAATGGTTTTGATAAAAGCTGAAAATGAGAGAAACAAATCAGTAAAAGTTTGAGCAATATCCAATGGAAAATCGGAAAGTTATGAATGCTGAAATTGTCATCAGTGAAAAAACAAATTGGCAACACTGTGACGTATTTTGCGAGCATCTCCTCTCCGTCTTGCCACATCACATTAATGAGATGACTACACCAATATTTATTTTACATTTGAGCGAAACAAATATCCATGTTGAAAGACACATACATTGGACAAATAAATACATTGAAATTGAAATTATAGTGCTATACTTATCCGGATTTTGTGTATTTATATTTACTGTCATATTTCTTAATCTTGTTTAGATGCTGACGGAGGTGATGAATCTTCGAGGCTTCACAGCCAAACCCGTCTGTATGCCATGCGCCTACTTCTCTTCTCCCTCTCCCAACCGGGGCCAAACCTCGCCCACTTTCTCTTGGGCTACAACACGAGGAAACCTGTCAACAAGACTGAACTTCAAGACCCAGGTAAGGGAATGTAGTGGTGATCATAAGGGTGATGACAGTGGAAGTCGGTGTTATTTGTGGGGATTATTTGCGGAGTTGGTGGTGGTGGTGGTGATGATGATGTGTGAAGCTGGTGATGGGTGTGGTGGGTGGTGGGGATGGTGGTGTGTGAAGTGACGATTGTGGTGATGGTGATGATGATGGTGGTGTTGATGATGGTGGTGGTGGTGCTGATGGCGGTGGTGCTGGTGATGGTTTTGGTGGTGGTAATGGTACTAATTGTGGTGGTGTTTGTTGTGTGCGTTTGTCAATGTGATATTGATGGTGGTGATGGCATATGTATTACTGATGTAAGTAGCAGTGTCTGTGAGAAGATTGATGATGAAGGTGGTGAAAGTAATGAAAACTTAAGTTGGTGATGATGGTAGTATTTGATGACAAGAGAGCCATTAATAACAAATGCAAGAATGACCTAATCAGGGGCGTGTTTCACAAAGGCTAAGATCAACTTTAAGTTGGACTTAACTATGGCAGGCCGTTCATGCCACTGTTTGCTCTCACCATTTACTGGCATTGGTTTCTCAAGGGATGTACAAATCATGGTTACAAATCTATAGAATCTATTGACATTTCTTGATAATACATTATTAAAGCAAAAAATATTATCTAAAGATCATAATGGAGAGAGCAACCAGTGGCATGAAGGGGCTGCCATAGTTAAGTCCAACTTAAAGTCGATCTTAGTCTTTGTGAAACACCCCAATGGTGTACGTGGCTCCGCTCGCACCTGTCTTCACCCTGTAGTATCCGTCCTAGAACGCGGAGTCTGCCATCAACAACACACCCCAGCTGTAACAGTTTATATAATTATTGACTGCTATGTGCAGACATTGCCTCTGACAAAAGCATTTCACTCGTGAACTGGCACACGCATTTGCTTAAAGCCTCACTGCACTAGTTTGACCAGGATGGGTTAGACCTCCCTGCAAGGTCACTGACAGGTGGTTACCTCATCAAATCAGCCCTCAATTAACCTGAGAAAAAGGGGATCATGGGGGACCAGCGGATACCGATCAGGCATTGTTTGCTATATAGAGGGCGCAAGTAGGTATAAGTAGTGCAGTGGGGCTTAAATCGTACAATTATTATTTATCTCTTAAATTTTTTAATCTTCCCCCATCCCTATCCAGGTGTCCTAGGTTCCTCCCGCACCTGTCTTCACGCTGTAGTCTCTGTCTTAGAACGTGGAATCACCTCCCACTCTGGCCCCTCTGCCATCCACAACACACCCCAGCTGGCCGAGCTTGCCTACGAGCTCGTCTACCGCCTCTGTGCCAACCGGGAGACCAGTGCTCCGACCATGCGCTACCTCCGCACCACCCAAGACTTCTTCTACAAGCATCTCAGACATGCTCCCTTCACCAACAAACATGGAGGTATGTACATGAAGTTTTAGGAAGTTAGGCATAGAGAGATTCGACAGGGATCGATTGTAAGATAAAAAGATTTTTTTTTCTTTCTATTGGTGTATTGCTCTGCATCATTAGCACTTGTAATACAAAGAAGTTATATTAATGAAGATAAAAATGAAATAATATCATTGTTAATTCCTGTATTGTAGAGATAATGCATTTGTTGTTTTAATGACAAGGAGATACCCATATCTCAGTGCAGTTCAACAAGTGTAGGTTCTCTGCCTCCCTATTTCAGGGGCTGCAAATCAAAAAAGGTTTATGGGTCTTCAAGGTACTTGACCCTATATGTAGAGGCAAACAGGCGAAAAGGTTGGTAGAAGGGCATTCATTTAGAATGTAAAATTATAGAGTTATCACTCTCCTAGCTTTCAGCGTAGTATTTTTACTCTTTCTTTCATTGTTTTTTTAGAAGACACAGAAGAGCGCATCCTTCTTAACCAGCAGGCGTGGCTTCTCAAGGCCGTTGCCATAGAGCTAAGGATGACAGCTGTCAATCGACAACGTTCCCATAGCCAACGTCTGCTCCGCCTCCTCCTCGAGGACACGCCCTCAATGGCCAACGATGATGGTAGGTCGATCACTCCTAATTGTTCAATCTGCTTTACGATACTTACAACAATTCTATCTTTGTTTTCAAACCTGTTACTACATGAGTATATACATCTGAAATTAATTAGTTATCACCCTTTAGTCTCATTGGCTGCCCGTGTGGGGCCTGGTGGCCTCGGATGCTAGAGCTCCTGTGAATAATGTGCTGACTGGGCTAGTCCCTTAAATTGTCAGTGAACGGAGCAGCTGGAGGGCACCGGGCCCCACCGGGCAGAGCTGAGAATTGAAATGGGTGATATTAATATTTCAAAATTGTTTACTTTATTTGTATTGATGAGAACTGTTGCTGAGCTAGCGCCATGAGCGTCCCTGGATGGTGTGTGCGCTCTATAAGTTTACAGTATTATTATTATTATTATTAATAATAAGGTGGTGGTCAAAGTACAGGAATTTTCCTCTTCGTGCATTCTTGGAGTCTCCTTTTTTAAACATTGGGATGAAGGCCGAATCTCTTCCATTTCACCTTATTGTAATCCAGCGTGCACGTGTTGAGACGAACTCTTCAGTCACTTTTCACCCTATTCATGAGGGAGAAACCCTTTCTACTTGTGCAGTAGCGAAAGGAAGTACCTGGATCATCTCTATTATGTGTAGGAAACTAGGAAACTAGGAAACTCTGCTTGCAACTTCTGAGTTTGAGTTTGAGTTTATTGGTTTCACATTTCACATGCAGATACAATACAGATAACAAAATATACATATAAGACATATTGTTTCATAATTTTAAAAAAAATGATTATAGTAATTGACAAAAAAATCAGACTACAAAGATACATATCATCAAATTTGTTTGACAACTATTATCATTTAAAAGAAACCCAGACAAGAAAAGCACCAAACTGTGAAATGTGAACCTATAGAAAAGCAAAGCTTGTAGAGAATAGGTTCCTGGGAGACTAGAAAATGACAGGGACAGAAAACTAAAAGGAAACGAGTCTAACTCTGACGTAGCCTGGTCAGGATCACATCCAGGGCTACCAGTGTGTCATTGAAGTGCTCAATGAGGATCAGGGCACACCTTTCGCTGAAGTCAAAGCCCTTGAGGCCATTTGGCCATGTCTTGGGATCGAAAGATGAAACTGCAGAGAAAAAAATTTGATATTATATACAAGATGGCATTTTACCGAGTTTTAAAATGCTTGCCTCGGTGCAATCTTCCCACCATGCACAATATTTACAAAAACGTATCTCGCATAAAACAAACGTGTTTGTCTAGCATAAATTTTGAAGAAGATCTTTTGAACAGGTTATTATTGCTAGTTCAATTCTGTCATCAGGAGACTTTCTGCATACTGGTGTGTTTTGACTTGCGGTCGATTCTCTATGCTGCTGTTTCAGAACAACGATCTAGAAAGTTATCTAGCATAAGCGAACTGATACATTCTCGGATCAATGTCAGTGTGACTCTTTTGTCTTTACCCAAAATGGTCTAACACATTTGTTCAAGTACGAGCTGTCTAGAATAGGGCTTGTCTTGGTAAAAAAACACATTTGTCTGCCTTCAAGATTCAAGATAATTTATTGTTATGTAAAAAATACATAAAATTTGCCTTTGGACATTTAAAGGTGCTATACATGTACATAAATATATAAATACAGACAAAGTAATTACATTTTAACATAACATTTAACAATCATCACAATTTTAAGAAGGTTGCATTAAAAGAATAAGATAATGCGGAGGAAAAGATGCGCTCCCTGCTCTTATATCCTTTGCTCCTTGGTAGTATTCAATCAACATAAAATATAAACCTTTTGTACGTCATTGGTAGCATTGCGACTCGAGCAGAACCATGTGTTGTGAAGGTTTTGTGATCGGCTATAGAAATTATGTTCATACCCGTCATCTTGTCTACCACAGGCTTAGCCACATGTTTTGCTTTCATTTTGGTAATCTCCGAAGCTCTCGTAGCATTGCGATGTGCCAGTTGCATTCCACTTAAGGTGACACCTTGGTGTGTGGCCCCTACGCAACTTCTCTTTATTGACTGCAGTTTTGCCTCATCCCGGCCATCTGCAATCTCAGTAAGAACAGATTTGGCTGTTTCTAGATGTTCTATGACCTCGGACGAACCTCGGCCCTATGCAGGTAACGAGGTTTTAAAAGATCATTGCAGGCCGCATCAAACTCAGCACTGCCGTCTTCCATTCCACTTAAGGTGACACCTTGGTATGTGCCCTCTATGCAACTTCTCTTTATTGACTGTCGTTTTGCCCCATCCAGGCCATCTGCCATCTCACTAAGAACAGATTTTGCAGTTCCTAGATTTTCCATGGCTAAGGACAAACATCTTCCATTCCACTTAAGGTGACACCATGGTATGTGCCCTCTATGCAACTTCTCTTGCCTGACTGCAGTTTTGCCCCATCCAGGCCATCTGCCATCTCAGTAAGAACAGATTTTGCCATTCCTTGATGTTCCATGACTCGGACGAACATATGTCAATCCGCTAGAACGCAAGTGACAGTTGTGACAGTTCTTCAAGCACATCGATGTACAGAGCCATGTGCAGAATAAATTTGTAGGATGACATCTTTTTGACCATCCCATGGGCCTTTGCTGCATCCTCCTTTTTTATTGATATTGATTTATTTCGTCCACAATGTGGAAATACGCTTCCCACCAGCATTACAATAATACAAGAAACAGAGTACAATAAGAAAAACTCTTGTCCTTTATGTCTGACCTCTGTTCACAGCCCAGTTCAGTCAGGTGCGCCACAACAGTTGGATAGTTCCTCACTAATGCATGCAGAGCACGTCTTCTGTGGTCCACTCACGTGTTCCATCTGCCCGGGTTGGTCGAAGAATCTTTTCTTCCAGTACATCAGTCATGTTGATCAGCTCACAGAGTTGCTTCATTCCCTGTAATTAGTGAATGTAATGAATTTATTCAAACATGTGTGGCTGCCGTTTTCCAGATTAGAGTGGGCAGCAGCGTGCCTTTACGCCCATCATCGGCCCACATTTTCTTTAGCGTCTGGCCCGCGTTGTGGAGTGGCTTTCCACTTCTTTCCACAAAGAACTTGCCCTCTGATACTGATGTGCAATGCATGCTCCTCCTCCTCTCCAGATATGTTTGGAGCGTTTTGTCCAATGACATAATGAGGCAAATATCTGCCGGCCCATACGCCTTCAGAGTCTTGTGTTGTTGTATCTTGTCCCGCATTCAAAGCGGTTTCCCGGTTCTTTCAAGGAAGAACTTGCCCACTGATACTGATGTGCCAGGCAAGCTCCTCCTCCTCTCCAGATATGTTTGGAGTGTTTTGCCCAATGACATAATGAGGCAAATATCTGCCGGCTCATAGCGTCTGGCCCGCGTTGTGGAGTGGCTTTCCACTTCTTTCCACAAAGAACTTGCCCTCTGATACTGATATGCCATGCATGCTCCTCCTCCTCTCCAGGTATGTTTGGAGCATTTTGTCCAATGACATAATGAGGCAAATATCTGCCGGCCCATACGCCTTCAGAGTCTTGTGTTGTTGTATCTTGTCCCGCATTCAAAGCGGTTTCCAGGTTCTTTCAAGGGAGAACTTGCCCTCTGATACTGATGTGCCAGGCAAGCTCCTCCTCCTCTCCAGATATGTTTGGAGTGTTTTGCCCAATGACATAATGAGGCAAATATCTGCCAGCTCATACTTCTTCAGAGTCTTGTTTCGTTGTATCTTGTCCCGCTTTGTGAAGCGGTTTCCCAGTTCTTTCAAGGAAGTACTTGCCCCCTGACACTGATGGTCCAGGCAAGCTCCTCCTCAACTCCAGATAGGTTTGGAGTATTCTACCCAATGACACGTTGAGGCAAATATCTGCCGGCCCATACTCCTTCAGAGTCTTGTGTCGTTGTATCTTGTTTAAAACAAAAAAAATAATGATTAAAGAAGAAATGCTATGATAATTCATAATTATGGTATGCAGCATGTTTATAAAAACATGCTGCATTTTAAGTGATAGATAAAGCATTACATATCTATTACCAGCATTAACATTTCTACTCTAAATATTTCTTTAATCTATCTTTGATTAATAATAAAGTAGTCAGAAAAGAGAACTAAATCAAAACCCCGAACTGTACTCCCTTTTTTAAACTATGAAAGTTCATGCATTAATAAATTGTGATTTGTTGCTATTAAGAATCTTGTTTTGAAGGTACTGTAAAACAATACGAATATAGTGCTTCTGCTGGGAAGTGCCAGGAGGTTGGTGTCCTGAATTTATGCTTTACATATGCTGCCACTCCTTTATTTTTCCCAAGCACGACAGAGGCATTGTCTGAGGACAAACTGACATATAATCCCAAGAGATATTGTGTGTTTGGAGTTCGTCATCTAGCAAAGTGAAAATGTTTTCACCTGTAGAACGCTCTGTTGATTTCTTTTGAGAAAGCAACTGACATAACACTCTCCCCTCAGTTTCATCAAATGTTTTAATGACAAGAGGATAAAGTTTTTAATGGCTTCCATGTCAGTGCTGGCTTCTGTTGCGAGGCTGAAATGCGAGTTTTTCATGTGAGCTAAATTATTTTTGGTGCATAGTGCCACTGCTTTTGCTTTCAATATTTACATGTAGTAGTATTACTCCTCAATAAGATCCATTCCACTCTTTGGGAGGTGAGTCGGGTTTGGCATGGAACACAATGCTTCCGCTGGGTCCTACCAGGCGGTTTGTGTTCTGAATTCATTATCTCTAAGGCAGAAAGTTCAGATAAGTCAGGTTTGGCATAGAACACAGTGCTTCTGCTAGGTGCTCTGATGAGGTTGGTGTTCTAAATTTTAGTATCTCTAAGACAGCAAGTTTGGTTGTGCATGGATGACATCTGTGCTTTCTTTCTAGAAAAGAATTTCTTGATGAGATCTGTCTGAGTTAGTCTCATGAAAGTCAGGTTTGGCATGGAACACAATGCTTCTGTAAGGTACTGCCCCAAGACTGGTTTTTAATCACTTAATACTTGTATCCCTAAGACAATGAGATGGAACCTGTACTGGTGACTCCATTGCAGTGCAGATCTTCTCATTGAGATGCATTTCAAGTTATTGTTTATTCATCTTTATTCAAGAAAATACATATAACATAGTAATAAAGATGTTACATAAAACCCAGGACTGAGATTTGAATTACATTGGATTTATCTCATGCAGGGTTAAACAATTACAATACACAATTACAAAACGGAAAAGAGAACTTCATAATGTCAGTTTTTCTAAATGGAAACAATAATAATTCCTAACAAAACAAACTAATAATTATTTTCCTAATTATTATCATTTTATCAAGTTATTATCATGTAAATCAGGTTTGGGATGGAATTCAAAAATTGTATTCAATAATCCCCAAAGTTGAATTTTACTGATAAAATTGTATTTAAAAAAAAAACATGGACCTGATGCACGGATCAATGCCTGTCTGGAAACATTTTCTTGACCACATCTGTGAATTCATCCGAAGCTGAAAATAGCATGTTGTGCTCCATGATATATTCAGTTCACAAAGTTTCTGCTCTGATAGCATCATAATTGTCACTGGATTGCTATGTAAAGCATTGGAGAATTGACTTTTGCTTTTTCAAATCCTCGGCAGAACTTGTGTGCTCCGCTGACTTGATATGGTGTTCGATATCGTATGCACCACCGTGTGCTAAGCTGAAGTCAGACCTACACGTGGTACATTGCACAAAATTCTCTCCTTTGGAAGATTGAATGATGAAATCCCATTTGATCAAGTGCTCTGGCTTGTAGCATTGCTTTCTAGACTGCTCTTTGGAGCCCTTACTGTGTTTGGTTTTATTTTCCGTATAAAAATTCAAATACATGCAAGAATACAATTTACAAATATAATACAAATCAAGAATTAAAAACTGCTGGAATGCTCTATTCAGAGCCATTGTTAAAATGGCTCTGTTCTTCTTAGAGGTCCAGAAGTTGATGACTTTAATGCCATATTTACACTTTTATGGTGAAAATTCCTTCACAAAACTTACAGTTCGTACCTAATCATGGGTAGGTGCTACTGTGTGGACAATCCAGCGCGCGCCAGCGGGATGCTGCATGCAAAACGTAAAACATTACGAAAAATCGTAAAATTGTAATGTTGTATTTTCATTGAAAAATTGTAGTGGTTGGCAGGTCTGACCGTGTTGCATATTTGATTTCTTTAGGACAGAGAATGTGGATGTGGTATGATTATGCCTTTGCTTGCAAAGTAGAGAAGAACTCCTCCTTTTGATCCATTCCAGTCGGTATCATATCAATCAGGTTTGGCATGGAACACAGTGCTTCTGCTAGATATCCACAAGTTGTAAATGCAGCACTTCATCAATCGGCCTGTTGAATGCATTTTTGATGTGTTTCTCCAAGATTCAATTCAATTCAATTTTATTTAATTCATTAAAAACAAAAACATTACATATAACGATCAGATATATAACATGACATTAAACACATTAAAAACATCTTGGACATGAAAATTAAAATAAACTGAATAGGCTGCAACCTGAAAAGGCTACGACCTGAAAGGAAACCATAATCCTTATAAGGAATCCAAGATGGATGCCAACCATGTACTCCTGCAGCAGCTTCTGAGGGAAAAGGTGGCGACAGACTGGGTGTCATTGCTATATGTCACCCAATATTTGTTGTTTTTCTTTGATTGCTGCTGTAGCTGACGGGTCTCTAGATGGCGACAGACTGGGTGAGGCTACCTTTGCGGAAGAAACGAGCGCGCTTGGATCAAGCATGGCTCATACCCAGGGTGACGCCGGAGGCGCAGGTAAGATTGAAAATGAGAAGGGAAAAAATATCTTGAAGTATTTGAAGAAGCAACGGTAATGCTGCCACGGTAATGCTCATATGCAAAATGTACAGGAGTCATTGATATCAGAACTTTATAGCAGATACCAACTCTTATGAATATATTTATAGAGAGAGTGAAAGAGATCTTATTAAAGAGTCTTATTTCATATTGATACATTTATAAGCAGGTGAATAGATAATTTAACGTTTGTGCTTCAGTTTCATTTTTATATATGTAAATATTTTGTGATATATAATATGTAGGAAGCCAAATCAAAATGTTAGTCATTTCATAACTCCTAGTGAATGAATTAAGTTTATAAATTACTTAAAGTGACTCAGTAAATTGCCTCAGATTCTGATACAAAATCCTGGATTTAGCTCATGCTGCAATGATAATTATAAACCTTTAGGTCATTCAGGAACCCCATGACTTTTACAAGCTGATCGCTTGTCTGATTATCAAGATATTTATGATTGGAAATCCAAATCACATTTTGCGTTTTCCTAATGATTATCATAACACTACAGTCTATAGGGGGAAATGATGATGGTACAACCAGGCACTCAAAGATTTTTACCTTTTTTGAGGCTCTTCATTATCATTTTGAAGCACAATTTTAAACGATGCCTTTAACTGTATGAGTTACTTAATGAATGCATTAAATTAACAAACAAACAAATTGATATCTGTGTTGTGCAGCCCTTCAGATGCGTCGCCGCATCTTGCAGCTCCTGGACTCTGTCGACTTCTCCCAGGCCTTCCCCATCCCTTTGCGTCTGGAGTCCTTCGAGCCCTCCGGCGTGGAGCAGACCATCCTCAACTGCGAGGAAAAGAATGAGTACGGCGTGCTGCTCTGCAACCTCAGACTCCTTCATCACATCCTCATGGACCAGCTCAACCGACACGGGGCGTCGGGGTCGGTCGCGGGTCAAAGGTCGCGGGTAGAGATGGTGGGTTTCTTGTGAATTTGTTAGCATTGGTTGGTTGGTGTTGATCTTTGATTCTTTCTCTGTCTCTCTCTCTGTCTCAATCTCAATCTGTCTCTCAATATCTTAAACACTCTCTATCTCTTTCTCTTTCTCTTACTCTCTCTCCCTCTCTCTCTCTCTCTCTCTGTCTCCTCCATCTCTCTCTTTCTCTCTCTCTCTCTCTCTCCCTTTTTTTCTCTCTCTCTCTCTCTCTCTCTCTTTCTCTCTCTCTTTTACACACACACACTCTCTTGTTCTCTTTTCCATTTGTGTATGTCTCTTTCTCTTTCTCTCTGTATACATCTGTTTCTCTCAATATCTCCCTCATTTTCCCTATATCTTCCGCTTTTTGTTTCTTTGTTCTGTCCTCTTCTTTTTCACTTTCCAATTGTAATGTATCCATTTACATCAATATTTGCTGTATGCATGTACAAAGTATATCTTTTGCTGTGAATATTCTAAAGATTTACAGAAACTATGACCATTATTCCTATGAAATTTGACAAGTCAAGACTTTTATTAGAAAAGTTCAAGCTGCTCCTTCAGCATTTGATTGTCAAGTGGATTTGGTGCCATACAAATCTTATGTATTGTTATTATTATCACGTTTACTTCAATTTTTCATATTCATTATGCAGGAAATCATGGAAATTCTGAAAACGGCCGTGTCGAGGAACAGCGTCAGACAAGCCCTCGGTGCCAAGCGTCATGCCTTTGATGCCTGGCGCCAGGTTCTGGAGGTTCTCCTGACTTCCTTGCCTCAGGAGTCCCTGGCACTGGAGATACGACAGAAGGTCACTGTGGATATCCTTCAAGAACTGCTCCAGAAGGTATGAAGGCTTCGATTTGTACCTCTGAACCCTTAGGTCACTGCTGTACCATCTTGTGTCAAGGAAACAGACATGCTCTTATTCTACTCACTTCATTAAACCCATCACAAGGACTTACATCTTGTTAAGCAAAATAGCATTTAAGACCTTGGTCTAACTTGCTTTTAGTCAACTTTACTTTAGACCGAGCCTAACATGAGAGATGGGTTTGAAATTTATTGGAGTATGGGCCATAGATATTTGCATCACTCAAAAGCCCTGTTGATATTGTTTTAGATACACTGTGGAGATATTTGCTTTTCCACTTGATCCATAACACTGCCTTGACAACATCGTCTCCTATAGGCCTGTACAGACATGAGGCTGTATTCTGCTGAAACTGCACTCAAATTTAAAGAGATCTAAACATAGTGGACTTTATATTTCTGAATCTTACAATATCCAATTCAGATTCAGAGTAAATCATGTAAATCACACTTGCCAATGTTGTGCAAACTGCTGTGATCTTTTACATTTAGAAGATTTGCCTCATGCCGTCCATTTTAACATGTAATGCTTTTTCGTAGGTGATGTTTGATTTGAGATGGTGTACTGCAGCATATTTGAACAAACTGGATTTTAATAATAAGAAGAATAATGGGTTCTTGTATAGCGCTCATGTTAGTCAGATTTGACCCACCTGGCGCTCCTCGTTATTACCCTGGCTTTAGCACGCCTACCATAAGTGGCTCTAGCGTTTGAAGGAATAAATTCCTACCAGGTACCCATTTACTTCACCTGGGTGGAGTGTGGCAAATGTAGATCAATGTCTTGCCAAACGACATTAGTGAGACAGTGGGACTCGAACCGCGGACATTGTGATCGACAATCCGGGGACGTATCCACTCGACCACAACACCTCTAATCTGTTCCCAATGTTTTTTTCACTAGGTCAACCATGAGGACGCGGTCGCCGAGCTGACCTCTCCCGTCGCCGGGGCCTTCCTCCTGCTGGCCATGACCCTGCGGCAGTGCTCTATCTCTGACCGCGCCCAGTCGGTAGCCAACCTCATGTCGTCTCAGTACGTCAATGTCCTGGACGGTTCTATGGTCCAGACCTTCAACCCGGATGCGTCCGTCCTCGGCGGAGGAGGGGGAGGCAGCGGGGGAAGGGGCGGAGGAGGAGGGGTCAAGATCCCAGTGGTATCGTTGACGTCTATCCTGAAAGAGCTTCTCACTTTCATCCTCTCTACAAGTGAGTAACATTTCTATTTCTGGACTTGGTGAATACTGTTAAACCAGGAACTTTTACAGCATGAACTTGTGTGTCTAGTAAAGAACAGCCTCATTCTCAGAAGAAGAATTTGCCTTTTTCCGGTAAAGATTTCATGTTGTGTCGGTTTTTAATCGATTATTGCACAGCATTAAACAATTGGGATTCTCGGCCACCTGATAAAATTCAGGAAAGCTGATATGTCTTTGCCCCTATTTGGCATTTGTAGCTTCCTAATTTCTGTTCTTTAGACTTATGGGATGTACCCTAGATTATTATATTTTCTTTCTGAAAACTTCTGTTTAAAAGTAAAACTCTAGGTCTTCCTAATTCATGCATGTCAAGGTTGGCAGGTACACATCTGTTGGTACATATGTTTTGTGCCATTTTAATCTTTGTATTTCTATCTTGTTTTTAGTATATTTAGGAAACTTTTTATGTAAATTTTACTATCTTTGGGAATAACCTTGAGCCATTGGCCTCTATTTTTCCCACCACATTATGATTTCAATTTAAGATGTTTCATTTTAAAGTTTGTTATTGTATATATGCATATAAATTGTACTTGATCTTAAAACTTGATCTTGAACTTGAACATCTCGGTCTTTGGGATGTGACACATATATAGACATCTGATGTCTTTGCACTTCTCTGTTCCCAGGTGGCGTCCAGCAGCGGGTCCGGACCAACCTCTACGGCACCCTGCTCAACTACCTGCAGATCCCCCAGAAACCACGGGAGATCCCCACCCTCCAGGGCTCCGCCTCCACTGCCATGAACTCTGGCATCCTGGAGGAGCACGACCGTGTCATGACCGCCAACCTGGCCGTCATCCAGGAGTTTGGAGAGTCCTTCTGCGAGCTGGTCTGCAGGGACGCTTGCGATGGTCATGAACTTGGGCGGGTAAGGGATCATGAACTTAGTTAGGTCATCATACTCTTTTAGAGGTCAATTTCTCAAATTACTAACTTTCACCCTGTACCCGATGATAGCGATTACCCTAACCCTTACTTGTACAATCTGGCCGTCATTCAGGAGTTTGGAGAGTCCTTCTGCGAGCTCATCTGCAGGGATGCGTGCGGCGGTCTCGAACTTGGGAGGGTAAGAGGTCATGAATTTAATTCTCAAGTCTTAAAAGGTCAATTTCTAGCATTTCTCAAGTTACTATCTTCATCCCTGCTGTCATTGAAGGACTGCTCCACTTGGACCAAGCTCTACAGAGATATCTACATCATAACCCTGGACCAATTTGTCTATTTTAGCAGTTCCCTTGCCCAAATTTCCAATGCTCTAATCACATTGTGTTTGTATCATTTGAATCTGTAGACCTTAGCACTGTCTGTCATCGATGCCATCAACTCCATCGACCGTCGAGGTCACTGGCTTAGTATCCTCACCTCCAAGGGCTACCTGAGGCACTTTATCGAGGGACTTGTGCACATGGACCAAGCCCTGCAGAGCTGTCTACAACCAACCCCGGAACCAATGAAGGCGCTCTACATCTATGAATCCACTTTGGTAAGCAGTGTTCACTTTGGATTTTGTAATGCCTGAGAGCAGATTTTAGTAAGTGGTACTGCAGCCGATTAATAAAAGGGATATTTATATAGCGCCAGTATCCACTAGGCTCTGACGCTCATTGCGCTTTACACATATTACCCTGGTTATAGCCGAGCTGCCAAAGTAAACCAGTGCTCGAGCACATCAGGTACCCATTACACCTGGGTGGAGAGTGGCAAATGTAGATTAACGTCTTGCCAAAGGACATTAGTGCTGCGGGACTTGAATCCCGTACCTTGCGATCTGCAGTCTGGTGACTTATCCACTAGACCACAACACCTATAGGCTTTGAGGTTGTAGTGTAGTCATTAATTTTAGTTGGCTGCCATTCCAAGAAACATAGAGTCAATTTCAATCTCACAATAGTCCAATGTTCAGGCTGGGAAGTTCTTTAGTGCCTAGATTTGCTAGAAAAGATACAAGTATATTGATACGTTGGTGTCTCTAACATTCTTATAAAGTACTTGGAAGAGGGATTCATTGTTTTAGTCGAAGCTTTTGTGGACACACACAGTGAAGAGAAACAGTACTTGAATTTACACAGATATAAACAAGAGAATACATGGCATTCTTTTTAACCGCACATAGATTAGATCTTCCAACCTCAAAATACGAAGATACACCAACAACATGGTGGCCTGTACTTCAACAGAAGAAGAAGAAGATATTGAGGTAATATTGCTCCAAGACTACAAGATGTGTGCATTTGTGTTTCTATTCATCCTAGTAACTGTCGTGTGCAAGTAAACCTTCATCACTTCAATGTATTTGTCTTACTTGCAGTCCCTCTTGATGCGAGTAGCGGAGAGTGCAAGCGGCGCCCAAGCACTGCTACAGATGGGTCTGATGGAGAGACTAGGCCAGTGCAGGTTCATTGATCTTAGGCCGGAACACCACACAATGAGGTAGGGTGATGCTGGACTCTCCAAAGTCATTTAAGGGCTGTAAGAAATGTTTAACAACTTTATGTGGGATACAAAAGCACGTCGCATACGTTAATAAGACCGTTTCATGAGCTTTTTAGGTGGATGAGGGGCTTATTGATGGACTAACTGTACATGTTTGATCCAAGCCCTGCCTCTACATGAAAAGCTTGGGGAGTTTGGCAACATCATCCAACAAATAATTTAAGTTTCAGAAAATCACTATGATATAGAATTTTGAAAATTTGCAGTGTGAATAGTGTGTAGGTGTATGTATAAAGTTAGCAGGCATTCCAATTCTGATCATTGTTTAAGTTTGCCAAGTTTTGTAAGAAAAAGATGTGGCAAAAAAAGAGTAAAGTTGTCTCTTAGAGAGTTCAAATATCCATCACTTGTTATCATGATCTTACAGTATCTTTAGCACATATTCCAGTTCTAATTGTTGTTTGGGTTTACCCAGTTTTGAAAGAAGAAAAAAGTGGCACAAAAGAGAGTAAAATTTTCTCTTGGAGAGTTCAAATACCCTTCCCTTGTTCACAAGCATCATCTCTCTCTCTCACTCACTCAATTTTTCACAGCCATCCTAGGCTAGTTGAAGGGATGGAAGCGATCGCTGTGGATGCCTTCCTTCCTGATGTCATGAGCCGCTATCATCAACTCCTCTTCCCAGTTCTAAGGCTCTGTACAGCAATTCTCACTTCGCTAGGCAGTCAACACAAAGAAGCAACCAGTCAGGTAAGAGCTTTTATCATTTAGCATGCCTAGATAAGCAAAAATTGATTACAGTTCGTGAACCATGACAGTCCTAAGACTGTGTAGGGTCAAATCTCACTTCACTAGACAGTCAACATAAAGAAGCAACCAGTCAGGTAAGAGTTTCAGTAATTAAGCATGCCTAGATAAGCACAAAATAAGTACAGTTGTTTAATCATGACAGTCTTAAGACTATGTTGGGTCTAATCTCACTTCACTAGACAGTCAACATAAAGAAGCAACCAGTCAGGTAAGAGCTTTAGTTATTAGGCATGCCTAGATAGGCAAAAAATGAGTTCAGTTGTTGAATCATGACAGTCCTAAGACATACATGTATGTAGGGTCATATCTCAATTCACTAGGCAGTCAACACAAAGAAGCAACCAGTCAGGTAAGAGCTTTAATCATTAAGCATGCCTAGATAAGCAAAAATTGAGTACAGTTGGTGAACCAAACAGTCCTGAGACTATGTAGGGTCAAATCTCAATTCACTAGGCAGTCAACACAAAGAAGCAACCAGTCATGTAACAGTTTTAATCATTAAGCACACCTAGGGAAGTAAAATTTAGTAGGATCACATTTGTAAAATGGCAGATCTAAATCAATTCTCAAAACCCTAGGCAGTCAACTCATATACTAATCGATCATGTATTAAACACCTTTTATCATCCAGCATACCTAGTGAAGTAGAATGTTGATGTTATGCTGTCAATTTTTCCCTACTCCTAGCACTAACTGCATGAAAGTATAGATATTTGTGTGTTGTCACAGCATTCTAACCTTATGTTAATGTTCATTGGTCTTTCATGGAACTTCATGCATTGAATGTACAGACATTTTCAGGATGGAATTTATGAAGAAAAAGAAATTACTGTTGACTTTTAGTATTTGTTATCAACCACGCAATCTGCACATACATTGTGTGTATATACAGTCAAACTTGTCTACAGCGACCGCCGAAGGGAAACACAAAGAGTGGTCTTTGTAGACAGGTGTCTTTGTAGACAGATTCCTTTAGTACATGATTCAATGAGAAACCATTTCCAAGAGGAAACCAAAAATGTGGTCTTTGTAGACAGGTGATCACTAAAGCAGGTTTGACTGTAGATGCATTTCGTCAATGGAAATGTTCTGTTTTACAGTCATGTTTATCTTTTTTCATCATTCTCTCATAGGTCCTGCACTTCATCATGGCTCACGCCGACACCTTCACGGCGATCCTTCGAGACCAGCACCAGCGCCCTGAGAAGGCATCCCTGGAAGAGCTTTCTCTCCTGACGGGGGTTGTCTGTACAGTCATGGGAGAAGGTAATTAACCGGTTGCCTACAGGAACCAAGTGACCTATGTGTAAAGTCTATGGGAATAAGATAATTCAGTAGTCAACGGGTTCAAAAAAGGACCAGCTCCATTTTCTGTTGACATCAATAGAGTAACATCACCAACAGTTATGCCTCTGGTGTTCGATATGCATCTTTTTGTGCAGCTACGTTTTGCTAGAAAGCTATCTAAGAGGAAATTCATTGAAGGCTAGAGAGACATCTCAGCAGCCGTACAAAATCTTTGATAATAACACTGGAGTACCTTTGTATGGATTCACAAAACCGTCATAAGTCCAAGTTCACTGATATCCAAGAAATGCGTGTTAATTTTAATACATGCATTTTATTAGATTGTCAACGAACTTGTACTTATGACAGTTTCGTGAAACGCTGTCCAGGAGTGCAAATGCATCATCGAAAGCCAGTTCTGTATGTATTAATTGTGTGAAACCAATGTTTCCCTTTCCTCACCATCACTATCTATGTTGTTTTTACAGTGGACTATTTTGACCCCGCCCTGTTGGAGACCACCGGCCCCGCCCACATCCCCCTCCAGACCCACCTGACCCGGCTCCATCGGCAGATCCTAGCCCTGGTGCCCCGGTTCTGCACCCTGGACCAGTGGCTGAAGGAGCTGAAGACCACCATCGAGGCGTGGCCGAGGGGCGGGGCCGATGGAGGGAAGATGGAGGAGAGACACGGGAAGGGCAGGGATTCGGATGGGAAAGGGACGAATGCAAGATCAGCGTACCTGGAGATTGTGAGCCATGTGTTAGGGTACTGTCGCACTGTGGTGGTTCGATCAGGTGAGTAGCTTGTAGTGCTTAAAGGTAAAAAACAGTTTTGGAAACGCCCCCCTCTTAAAAAATGAAATGGAAGCTCTTATTACCATTCATGTGAAAGAATATGTTTTGACTAATACGTGATGATACAAATTTTTACCAGCAAACCGCTTACTAATTGATATGTTTGGTAAATTATCATATCTATCCGACCTGGATAGATATCTCGTGGTCCCATATACATCTTTCTGTGCACAGTGCTCGTAACTTTACCAAGACTGGGCCAAATTTCTTATCATTTTGATGATTCCAGAACCTTACATTACACACCAATACTTATATGCTAGATGATCAACCTTTTCTGATCGATTCCACAACGTTTCTTTCACAATGCAATCGCATGACCAGAATTTGTCTATACCTTTAAAAGGAGTGGGTCGTCAGTTTTCATTTGGCCATATTTCACTGACTCCAGACTTGGTGGTAATTTCATTAATGTGTATTCAAGTCACATTGCAACCGTTGACCTATCAAGAAATACCCCCCTAGTCTCTCGGAGAATCTTCGGGCGATGGAAAAGTGAGAAAATGACTTTACCATATGTGCAGCGATTATATAAGGCCTATCGGCCATAAAACCAAAGACTTATCCTGGTGAATGACAACACCTGCTATGGGGTAAACACCTGAACAGTTTGATTCCCCCCCCCCCCTACTCACATGCTACATGATCAACCTTTTCTGACCCATTCCACACCGTTTCTTTCACAAAGCAATCGCATGAACTTTTATCTTTAACTACCTTTATTATACAAGCTTAGCTCAAGTATCTGTAGGGTGAGGCAGTGTGATGATTACTGATTTTCCTTTTTTCTCCAATGGCCTCTCTCCATCCAGGTAACAATGCCAATGACTGTCAGATCATTTTCACACCATCTCTCCAGGAGGCTGTTGCAAGAGACTACCAACGACTAGAAGGTATTCATACCAGTGAACTTTGACCTTCCTGATGTTGATGATAAAACAACTTGTAGAAGCTAATGAGGAAAGCAGCATGGATATTATTCAAATTTGAATCAGTTACTGTTGAATGTAATGGTTTTCATGAGTTTAAGAAAAAGTTGTTTAGTTTATTTGATTTTTGTTTGGTGCTGCTGCTCGCCAAACCTTTCTTTCCAGTGCTTTCTTGTATTGTATTGTAATGTAATGTATTCCATTGTATGTATTAAACATCTTTAATATACATCAATATACTGTAAATAAACATGCAATAGGATATACATGTACATAGTTATGAATACAAAAATATAGGTATTTAAAGAATGTAAGTATTTTGAGTCATAAAATGGACAATAATTGTATTAGCAATCTATGTGATAGAATAGTCTGCCCCTCTTTCTTCTACTGTTAGTCCATGGTTGTCGGATGATGTTTGCTAAGAGAGGAGAAAGAGAAGCCCACAAAGGATTTTTCACCTTTTTCTTCGCAACTTGGCCTTCTCGTGAAGCCCCTATCACATAAAGATATAACAAGTTCCACTAAAGGTCATTATTTGCTGTTTTATTTTTTCACAGCGTCAACTGTGGCTTCACTTGATGTCAGCAAGCCGCCTGGCCTTGGCGTCATCGTCAGACATCTCCGTCAGGCTGCCGCAGAATTTGTGGTCGCCATGGAAACGCATCAGCAGTCGGTCCACAAGCTGCAGAATATTGCAGATCTTCCAGCCGAGGAATTGAAAGAGGTTGGGACCCTTTTTTTTTCTTTATAGGCATCTACCACTTAATTTTCACCTATTTCTAGCATCATGAGCTCCTGTTAACAAAAAATAAGACCTTTAAAGTTTAAAGGGTCCCATTTCAAATTTAGTCTCTCAAATTATGTTTGACAGTGGTGTGCTTAAAGCCTCCCACTCAGTTTCTTTATGTCACAGCTTAGTGAAAATGTATTTATACTTTTAGGGAACTTATTTTACAAGGCCCTTTGGCCCTATTTTAGTTCCCCTTTACTAATTTCCGACTAGTAAATTTGGTATCATTGATACTGTTAACCTGTATGATTGCATGTAATTTTTTATATAATGTATATTGTTGTAATGATCTTTTGTCATTATGGATATGGAAATAAATGAACAAATGAAATGTAATGATATATAAAAATGGCGTAATGGTTTCCCTTGCAAGAAGCACTTGATTTATTTATATTTGGAATTACTCAAGTTAATCCTCACCATCATTAGGGTGAACTGATATAAAAAAATTGAATTGTGCTGATTCTGGAGTACATGTACCGGTAGGTAGACAAAACCCTTGCTAGGGATGCCAAATAAAATAGGATTAATTGTTACACTTAATTATTATTAATTATTTTTCACCTGTTCCCAGAACTCAACCTTCTCTTTTATTCTAGTTTCGCTTTATGTCAGTACATGTTTTGTATGTTTTTTCCTATCGTTTATCAACATCATTCAGCTGTCACATAGCGGGGTTGGTTCTGGGACGACCAATCTGTCCGCCCAGCACCGTCTTCAATTGGCAACGCGGAGGCTCACTCAAGACGTCCGTACCAAAGTCCAGGATCTCTCGCTTCTCTTCTGTATCCTTGGATAAACCTTAATCCTAAAAAAAGCTGTATTATTTTGCTGATTTGGACAACTCCCTCCCATATGAATTTCCACCATTGTGTGCTGAAAAGTCTTAAAACCTTGCTACAAAGAGGATATCTTGTGATGAATGAGCTCATAGACTTTTCATCTCCATTTTATATCTTGGAGGGTTCTATAATCGTCACTACTTTGTTTTCAATTCACTCTGACGAAAACAAAAGCATTCAACAGGAGGTTCCTATTTGTAACAAGATATTTTGGAGCTGATATCGTTAGGTTATTATAAAAACATAATGCAGTAAAAATTTCCATGGAATAATTATCATTAAGATCAGTTCTTTAAACAAGAAACAGTTGAACATTTCAAAGTTGTTTCCTAATGTTTATTCAAATTGTGTGGTTACAGTCATAGGATAAGGTACACATTTTTTAAACAAGGGAAAGGACAATCATTCCTTTTATTTAGACACCCTGTACCCTCAATACGGCAAACTTTCCTTGACTGCTTTTACCACTAAGATTCCATTGAATGCGACATGTTTCTTATCTGGCGCCATCTCGAGTACTACTTCTTGCATTGTCACCCGACGGGAGGTCCCTCTGCACCCTTCTCGCTCTCTTTCGCCCTCCGGCAGGCCCCGAGAAACCTAGGAGGTAAGTGCAACACAATCTGTTTAATACCGAAGGGCACATGCGTAAATGAGCGTTAGTGGTGTTTAGCAGTACCATAAGCATGCATGTCTGGGCCCAATCTTAATATAAAGAGTTGATATTGATTGAAAATTATTTGCGATTGATTTGGACCAATCACAACTCTTTATAAGATGGGGCCCTGATCACATGAGGTGTTCCTAACATGCATTAGGGAGTTCAGGAGGGAATTCCAAAGATGAATTCTTTCTGACAAGGGTATTTATAAACTTGTAAGGGTATCAACATGGGTTACAGATATCTAAATGCATACTGCCAACCAGAAAGAAAGCTTGGTCATGCCTAACTTCTCCATCTTGGATGCTGTAAGACCATTAGAAGATATTTATATATACTTTTTGTAATTTCATTGTTTAGGGGATTTGACGTTGTTCTAGCAACTGAAAGGTTTCAGCTTTATTACTTAAAAAATATAAAGATGAGTTGGTAGTAGGGGTTTTAAGATAATTGTTTAGAAATTATGGTGAGATTTAGTTGTAGTATGAAGTCTAAGGTTCAGATCCACTTTGTTAGATCAGTGTAAGATTGTGATGGCAGAGTAATTGACACAGGAACATGTTTATTGTTTACAGCTGTGGTCATTGCATGTACATGGACACGGTATTAGTAAAAATCCATATTTCTTCTCATTTAGATCTGTCCAGTCCATCACTAAACGTGTCCCGAGACGACGGTCAATCCCGCTTCCCGCCGGTCAGCCCTCAAGCCCTCGGTATCACCCAGGAAGACCTTAAACAGCTCCGTCTGGACGCCACCAAGTGCCTCAATGAATCGCTCCTCAAGCGCGTCCAAGAGATTGAGAGCCGTTTCGCAGCTCAGCGTCGGACGCGGCATGCTTTTGTGGCGGCGTTGGCACGGCGTATACGTCGACTCGTCACCTTGGATGCACCCAGGTGATCTGCCCACCCTGGAAGCGTAACGGAACTTAAAATTTATTATAGAACACATTATCATTGTGTGGGAATACCATGATGGCCTTAAATCCAGAACTTATTTCAAAGGAGGTAACCTACTTGTGGATCCATGGAACTTTCTTAGTGTTTCCCAGTATAGATTGTATGATAGGTATGTATATATTCTACGTGGAATCGTGCACTTTGTATTGCAGGCATGGTATTTGTACTTTAAACAGCTGACTTGGAACCAACTTTGAATGTTTGTATTGAGAAAGATGTGGACAACTATTAAGTATGAACAAAAATATTGTAATTTCAAGGTGAAATTGTCAAGGAACACGACTGAAGCAATGTCCCTAGCCAGTTTTTCTTGCACTTTAATACACACATGTGGTGTGTGTCCAGTTACCGTCTTCAAATATGGTAACTACAGATTTGTAGGACGGGTCTGGTCTGGATGTCATTAGTCATCGCAAATGGACATCAGATGATGATGGCATAACTCACTTTGTACTTAAGATATGTCTTGAACCTTTTGTATGTGAATTACATTATGTGTTGTATCTTGTGAATGTACGATAGGGGGAATAGAATTGAACAGTATTTTGAAGCTGTTATGTTGTAAAGAAATTATATGTCCGGTAGTAGTTTTTGTGGTACATTTAGATGAGCGTCCTATCTGCTCTCAGCCAAACTAATTAGTGTTAGACAACAAAGAAACTTAATGTGTAGCAAACTCACTTTGAAAGAGAATTTGTGTACTATGTGAAATCTTGATGCACAATTTTTGCACATGTGATGTGTCTATTAAACGTTAAAATATACAATGTTTCTTTATTATGTATCTAGCCTGCTGTGCATGAGCAATTATTTTGATTGAATTCCTACCTGTGCTCAAAGAGCTTATGAAAGAAAGCAGTGAATCCCGTACATGTATGCCAGTAACTCAGCGCATCGTTTGCACTGTCCATTTTGTAACGTTTAGTACGACGTGGGGTTCCCACAGTAATTGAAAATGAAGAAAAAAACATTTCCCAAAGTCATGGAATGTCATGGAAATTGATTGTGGGTGTAAGCCGTGTGTGGCAATGGCAGCCTTCCAGTTTGAACTAACAATTCTGATGCCGTAACCCATACCACAGTGGTACTTATCAGGGACCAGTCTCACAAAACCTTTTTTTCAATGACAAATCACACAAATCAGTGACAAATCTGCTGATTACCAATCAGAAGCAAGGATTTCATTAGCTTTAACCCTACGTTAACTGGGGGGGGGGGTCAATTTGACCCCCCCCTGTAGGAATTTCGCGACTACTCCGAAACCGCGGCAGATATAAAATTTTCCTTTCATGACTTTTTACTTTCGAGTCTTACGCATCTTTTAAAACAATTTTTTTGAAAATCGGACCTACGGTTACAAGGTCACGTGACCATTTGTCTTTGCTTGTCAGCCCGAAAATCGCTCATTTTCGTGATTTGTGTACAAAACATATGTAAAAGTCATTTTTCCTAAAAATAGATAAAACATTGGTTATTCAGTCTTGTTTAAAGTTTAGATGTTTGTTTTGGGGTCAAAATAGTTGAATTGTAGTTATAAATGAAATAAAACAACAAAAACAATAAAATACATAAGTTAAAAAAACAATGAAATACATAAGAAATTATAAAAACAAGAGATAACATAAGGATTAACCTGGCTCTTCCAATTTTTTGTGTTGTATTATTATTCCAAATGGTCTAATAAATATATGTAGTGAAAAAGAATATGTAAACATGAATAATCTATGATTTATGGGCAGAAATGTGAATTTGATGACCTTATTTGCATAAATTACCATAAATATGCAAATGAGTGAATTTTTCAAAAATTTGAAATTACCATAGTATTCTATACACTTCACTTGACATGCATGCAAATTTTCGCGGCGATCGGCGGTGAAACGGCCGAGATCTTAGGGGGGGGTCAAATTGACCCCCCCCCCCCAGTAAAAACCTGGTCTGAAATAGCCCAGTTAAAATAGGGTTAAAATAAAAAAAACTGTCATTTGTCATTGATGGAAAGTTTTGTGAAATGGTGCGTCATAGGATGTCATGGAAAGTCATGGATTTGGGTTCTCAAATATCAATGGGAACCCCGATGTAGATGTCACTCGTACATTGCGAGTCAAAGGCCATACCAGTGTTTATGTCAAGGAAATGATGCTTCAAGTGCAGCATGTGTTATGATTGAAAGGGGATTCCAACTTTTTGAATGTCCTATTAATTTTATTTTCAATGAGATTGGTATACAAGATCATGAAAATTCCCAATATAGTTGTACTCTACATTTACAACCATTTTTCGAACTTAAAAAGCTGTAAAATTTGTTATGTGTGATTGTCGAACTGCAGTCGCACTCTGTTATGTTGTTTATTTGTATAATACATGTATATGTGTTTTATGGAATGCTCGACTATGCCTGTAATACTTGTTATGCCATTGAAAACTGTATTGTGCCCCTGGAAAGTAATGATATGATTTTAAAATAATGATTTGTAAAAATGAAAATGAATAAAATGTGAATATATCACTGGAAGATGTTAGAAATGCACACTTGTATTTTGAGAAGTATTTTTGTTGTAGTTCTCTCTTAGGGTATCTCAATCTGTACAATGTTACTCTCTCACTCTCGCTCTCTCTCTCTCTCTATCCTTTCCTCCCTCTCTCTATCCTTTCCTCCCTCTTCCCTTCTCTTTCTCTCTTCCCTTCTCTTTCTCTCTTCCCTTATTTCTCCCTCTTCCCTTCTCTATCCCTCTTCCCTTCTCTTTCTCTCTTCCCTTCTATTTCTCTCTTCCCTTATCTCTCCCTCTTCCCTTATCTCTCCCTCTTCCCTTCTCTTTCTCTCTTCCCTTATCTCTCCCTCTTCCCTTATCTCTCCCTCTTCCCTTATCTCTCCCTCTTCCCTTCTCTTTCTCTCTTCCCTTATCTCTCCCTCTTCCCTTATCTCTCCCTCTTCCCTTATCTCTCCCTCTTCCCTTATCTCTCCCTCTTCCCTTATCTCTCCCTCTTCCCTTATCTCTCCCTCTTCCCTTCTCTATCTCTCTTCCCTTATCTCTCCCTCTTCCCTTCTCTTTCTCTCTTCCCTTATCTCTCCCTCTTCCCTTATCTCTCCCTCTTCCCTTCTCTTTCTCTCTTCCCTTATCTCTCCCCCTTCCTTATCTCTCCCTCTTCCCTTATCTCTCCCTCTTCCCTTATCTCTCCCTCTTCCCTTCTCTTTCTCTCTTCCCTTATCTCTCCCTCTTCCCTTATCTCTCCCTCTTCCCTTATCTCTCCCTCTTCCCTTATCTCTCCCTCTTCCCTTCTCTTTCTCTCTTCCCTTATCTCTCCCTCTTCCCTTATCTCTCCCTCTTCCCTTCTCTATCTCTCTTCCCTTATCTCTCCCTCTTCCCTTCTCTTTCTCTCTTCCCTTATCTCTCCCTCTTCCCTTATCTCTCCCTCTTTCCTTCTCTTTCTCTCTTCCCTTATCTCTCTCTCTTCCCTTATCTCTCCCTCTTCCCTTATCTCTCCCTCTTCCCTTCTCTATCTCGCTTCCCTTATCTCTCCCTCTTCCCTTCTCTTTCTCTCTTCCCTTATCTCTCCCTCTTCCCTTATCTCTCCCTCTTCCCTTATCTCTCCCTCTTCCCTTATTTCTCCCTCTTCCCTTCTCTATCCCTCTTCCCTTCCTTCTCCCTCTCCCTCCTTTCCTCCCTCCTCTCTACCATTCTCTCCCTCCTCTCTGCCTACCTCTGTCTCCTTTTTTAATCTCTCCAAACTCTCCCCCCCCCCCTTATAGAAATAAAGAGGCATACACCCTGGCTCATTAGCTTTGGTACAAATTTCACAATTTATTACCCCGTATAATTTGACATTTATCACCAAAAAATTCTTTTTTGAGAAATATTTTTGTTGTAGTTCTCTCTTAGGGTATTTCAATCTGTACAATGTTACTCTCTCACTCTCGCTCTCTCTCTCTCTCTATCCTTTCCTCCCTCTCTCTATCCTTTCCTCCCTCTTCCCTTCTCTTTCTCTCTTCCCTTCTCTTTCTCTCTTCCCTTATTTCTCCCTCTTCCCTTCTCTATCCCTCTTCCCTTCTCTTTCTCTCTTCCCTTCTATTTCTCTCTTCCCTTATCTCTCCCTCTTCCCTTATCTCTCCCTCTTCCCTTCTCTTTCTCTCTTCCCTTATCTCTCCCTCTTCCCTTATCTCTCCCTCTTCCCTTATCTCTCCCTCTTCCCTTCTCTTTCTCTCTTCCCTTATCTCTCCCTCTTCCCTTATCTCTCCCTCTTCCCTTATCTCTCCCTCTTCCCTCCTCTTTCTCTCTTCCCTTATCTCTCCCTCTTCCCTTATCTCTCCCTCTTCCCTCATTTCCCCCTCTTCCCTTCTCTTTCTCTCTTCCCTTATCTCTCCCTCTTCCCTTATCTCTCCCTCTTCCCTTATCTCTCCCTCTTCCCTTATCTCTCCCTCTTCCCTTATCTCTCCCTCTTCCCTTCTCTTTCTCTCTTCCCTTATCTCTCCCTCTTCCATTATCTCTCCCTCTTCCCTTATCTCTCCCTCTTCCCTTATCTCTCCCTCTTCCCTTATCTCTCCCTCTTCCCTCATTTCCCCCTCTTCCCTTCTCTTTATCTCTTCCCTTATCTCTCCCTCTTCCCTTATCTCTCCCTCTTCCCTTATCTCTCCCTCTTCCCTTATCTCTCCCTCTTCCCTTATCTCTCTCTCTTCCCTTATCTCTCCCTCTTCCCTTATCTCTCCCTCTTCCCTTATCTCTCCCTCTTCCCTTATCTCTCCCTCTTCCCTCATTTCCCCCTCTTCCCTTCTCTTTCTCTCTTCCCTTATCTCTCCCTCTTCCCTTATTTCTCCCTCTTCCCTTCTCTATCCCTCTTCCCTTCCTTCTCCCTCTCCCTCCTCTCTACCATTCTCTCCCTCCTCTCTGCCTACCTCTGTCTCCTTTTTTTAATCTCTCCCCCCCCCCCCCTTATAGAAATAAAGAGGCATACACCCTGGCTCATTAGCTTTGGTACAAATTTCACAATTTATTACCCCGTATAATTTGACATTTATCACCAAAAAAATTCTTTACAATTTCATCAAGACCACACACATTTGGTTTTTGTTCAAATTGTATACATTGACAGCAATGTAAGTCTTATGCATACAAATCAACAACAAATAAAATAACTTCATGAAAAAGACCATAAACTGAAGTACTTCATAACAGAAACATACAAAACAAAGAATATATATATATTTATATACTATTTCAAAAAATTCATGATTGAGTTGCACAAAGGAGAAAATTCATTTATAAAAAAGGGAACAAATAGTTGCAAAGTTTTAGAAGGGATTGAGGATACAAAACACCGTAGATGCACGTTATGCAAGCTATTAATTATTAATAAATAAATTATAATAATTAAATTATGTTATTCAAGTTTTTATTCAAAATACAGACTGAATTCAACTGAATTAATTTGTGTTTTAAACCTCAAATCTAATTAGCAGTTAAACTGTGATTGTCAACATATAAGTACAATATTCTGTTCACATTTATAAATCAAGATTTTATGTACAACTAGGAGTCTACATAGACCTTATTCAATTCATTTGATCTATTCAATTTTCAATTTGAAGTGCGCTGTGTACTGATATTAGCACATACATATACATGTATGGTATGCTGAGTACCCGCTACAGATATTTTATGGTAAGGTTCGTCTTTCAGATTTAGTTTAGGGATGGAAGGATGTAATGTGCATTACACAGGAAGCATTGTTAACGTTTGATACTAAGGAACACTAATATCAAAATGAACGAATAACAATATCATGATTAAGAACTATACCGTGACAATCCTTCTTCATGTTGTGGTTCTACTCAATACTAACATATAATTCAGAGCCCAAATATATGCTAGATACATGGGAAGAAAGGGTGAAAAATTCTACACACTGTGTTTGTTTTCAAATTTATTGTCTTTGATGCCAGAAATCTGAAAAAGGAAACAAGCATTACATTCATAAATTGGCAACACAAGAGATTCAAAATCAATGTTATTAAAATCACAAAATTTAAATCAACTTTTCAACAATATTTTAATTTCTATATTTTTTTCAGAAACATTGCATTCTATTTCAACAATGTAGCAATTAAAATTTAAAATATTACTGTTGCCAATTTGAAGAACAATATGTAATATTTAGGTCTAAAAATTAATCTTTTCCTAGAAGAGATAGATACATAGGTACATGTACAAGTTCTCTGTACATGTTTGTTTATTTAGTGGCACATTTAAGGTTACAATTACTGAACATGATCTTTTAACATGGTTTTTACATGTATTTTGCTTGGTACATTATACATGTATGATGAATAGAAATGCATGATCTGTACAAAGTGCTTGGAAAATACATTTACATGTACATAAAATGTGTAAACAATGACATAAAAATGAGGTATTACAAACATCCATGCTATATGTAAATTGACATAATTTAAACATTTTTTTTCATGGAACCAGCCATTCAAAAGTGTTAAAATATTGACAAACACCACCAAAAAAAAACATTGTACAACAATCTGTGATACAAAAAGAGAAAACATATATATACACACACTTGTATACATTATATCTTTATAAACTAGAACATTCTCGAAATGGATCGATCTCGGATAGATAGAGTTATGAATACAGCATATACAAATAATAGGGTCTGCATTTTAAGTGAATGCTATTTAACTAAACAAAACAATTCCAAAGACAAGAAATACAACTGTATACCGTTAATCCTTTGCACTGTTGATTTCTTTTTTAAAGTAAGTATTCCTTTTGCCATTCAGGAGGAAAATAGTTTGTAGAGTTTAATAGAAAGTGATTTCCACAGAATAAGCGAACAAAGATATGAACTACCGGATAGTCACAAATATGTGCACAACATGTACATATTAAAGGAATTATTCTCCATAAAGTTAAGTAATGATGGCATTACAGTGTACATGTTTAAAAATTATTTGCATGCATGTATCCATTACATGAACACAGTCGAACTGATCACCTAATTTGCATGATTTCGCTTTTTAAATGGTAATTTGTTTCATGATCAATATCAAAAAATGAATGTTAGAAGTGAACAATTGGGTCCATCGAACTTGTAATCTTGATAATTTGTTTTCATCTAGAAATATCTCTCCTGCACAAAAACATGTTCATGTAAGCATACACTGCTATGGTGAAGCCATAGATAAGTGCCATTATACGCAACAACCTCTCATTTTAATGAAGGGGACTGTCCCCAATTAGGAAGAATTTTGTTTATTTCCTGTCAGTTCCAGACTTATATGGCTTTGCCGTGTAAAAAATGTCTGGTTTTGAAAAACCCTAATGAAGTCGCATCTACGTGTACTAAGAGATATACCCTGGGATACCTACATAATGAGATGAACAGGACAATAATTGTCCAAGGTACTGCATACTCTGTACTAGTTTTTTGTCCATACAGATATTTTCACGTCTTAAAGGAAAGCCAGTTCTTTATTACATGGAGATACTATCTGTACATGCATGGTCAGTCAAAGAGTGTGTTCAAGAAATTTTTTAATCTAGAATCACAAACATGAATCACAAAGCAAAACGCTGTTACAAAACATGGTTACTACGGGAGATCGTTCAAGCGATTTTCCATCAACCGGAAGCAGGCCACGATAATGACATAATAGAATCATGATTGAGATCTCTGTTGCGTTCGAGCGATTTTAAGCCAGATTCTAAAGAATCACATTACAAAAATGCATCTTTTTCAGCGTTTCATGTTTGTATTTTGAAACACGTTTATATTTTATGACCGACAAAAAAAACGCTTGAAATTGCTTGAACGCAAACGTGTTTAAAACTAAACAACTTTGAGGCCGCGTTTCTAGGGTGAAAAAGTGTCGCTTGAACGCACCCAAAGGTCATTTAAGATGAATGCTGGATGCATTTTCATGAAGGTTATATGAAGCTTATCATCATTCATTTATGCACTGATGGTTCATGCTATAACTATATTCTAAACGCATTAAGTGGGAACTCTCCATGTCTGCTATATCAGTTGATATTTGGGGTCATTTTCACCTTAACATGTTATCTAGATGGAGAAACTGGTCTATCGTTAATTTGGTCTGCTTTTCATTATTAACGTCAATCTTATAATTTTACCCTGTAAGCTTTATGTAGGATAGATTGAAGCACAATTCAAAACCTGATTTTCTTAAATTGATTAGAAAATGTTAAATGCCACATGCACAGCCCATTAAATAATTCTGATCTTAAGATGTGTATTTGAAATACGTATTCATGCATATATCTTTAGTATTATCCCAACATTTGGAATGGCAATGAATGAATTCTATCAAGTACATATGATAACGTCTCTTTCATTCAACAGATTTGATCAATGTTAGCTCCAATTTTCATGGTGTTCCTACAACTAATACCATATAAAATGTACAAAGCTGAAGATTAATTCCAAATTCCTGTTCATTCAGAGGCACTTGGCCATACAAAGGAAATAAAATTGATTCACACGGAAATGAGCGATGATTGTAAATTTATCAGGCGAGTTCTGTTTGCTATCGATCTATCACCGAATTTTGTTGTCAGGCCAGACATCATGCCGTGTCCTGCGCGTCGAAATGTCTGTATCTCCTTCCACCTGCCTGTGCGTATTCGCGAGTGCTACCGTCTTTTCGATATCAATCCTGGCGTAGATATCGTTCTTAGAACCGGGCACGGTTGGGACGATCTCTGTCGGAGGCGAAACCGGTGTTTTGGGCGGCGTGGTGCTGGTGCTAGAGCTCATGGAGCGGCGAAGCGTTTTGTTGATATTTGTGAAGATCGGTTGGTCATTCTCGTCGAAGTCTAACTGGATGTAGTTCACCTTGCCCTTCGGTGGCGGCTGAAGAATCATCCAGTTCCCGGCGCCATTGGTGGCGGCGCCGTTGCTTGAAAGACTGTGGCGCAAAGGCTGCACCTCTGGTAACGTGTCCAGATTGGCATAGTTGTGATCCACAGGCGAACAGCTCCCTCTGCTGACCTCAAAGGTGAACTCTGATCCCGTGCTGCCTTTGCTGGACGTGCTTCGCGGGGTGCGA
This sequence comes from Strongylocentrotus purpuratus, assembly GCF_000002235.5. Lineage (NCBI taxonomy): Eukaryota > Metazoa > Echinodermata > Echinoidea > Camarodonta > Strongylocentrotidae > Strongylocentrotus > Strongylocentrotus purpuratus. The sequence goes on along the minus strand of NW_022145602.1, from coordinate 7,817,954 downwards.
AGCTCGGGGTAGGAGTGGAACCCGTTGGGTTGCCAGTTGGGTGGTAGCTCACCCGCCGTGTCTAAATTTGCATAGTACGAAAGCGGCGAGACGCGCTGACTGGCTGACTGACTGGCGTTACTGGAGGAGTTGGAACACACGGTGCAGGGGGATATGTTACCGTTACGACTCGTCTCCAGCTTCTGGAGCACATCCTGGATCTGTTGTTCAGTTAGATTTGCATAATTGACAAGAATGTTTAACTGGGAGTCTGCGTCCACATTGCGATCTTTCATACGGATGTTGCCATTTGCGACGTCTTGTAATAAAGCTGTTGTTCTTTCAATGTCGCTAACCTCTCGCTTTCCATTTTTCTTGACCTTTAACCTTACATCGCTTTTGCCTCTCTCCTCCTCATCCACTATCACATGGCTGACATCAACCTTTTCCTCGACATCCTCACCACTTAATATATTCTTTGATGATCCATCATCTTTCAAATTCAAATGGCTCACCAAGGAGGGGGCTTTTCCCTCCTCTTCTTTAGAGTTTGTTTCCTTTTCCGGTTTACCCTCCATCTTATCCTCTCCTACCCCTGAATCACATCCTAACCCTGAGGCTCTATCATCGCTTTGGTTCTCACCGCTGTTTTCCAGCTCAGCTACGATTCCACTTTCATCTTTGTCCTTCGCTCCACTTCCTCTATCACCAACCTCCTCATCGTTCTTCTCAATCCTTGATTCTTCTTTCTCCTCATCACCCTCACCCTGTTCCTTCCTTTCCCCTGAGTTTGTCCTCTCCTCATCATCAGTGTTCTGCTGAGCATCACCCCCATTGTTTTTATCTTCGTCTGACGGTAGCTTAAGCCTCGCGTAATTAAGTGCAGGATCTCCAAAGCTGTCTGAACTGACATTGTGACTACTTGCTTCTTCAGGGATGACACCATTTACAAGAGAATCTTCGGGAGTCTGCCAAAAACGGAAAATAAAAATGCATTGATCAATCAATCAAAACTAAGCGTAATGTTCATCATCAGCCATAATTTATTAAAAAGGTTAAACCCTACCTTATTTAACAGAACCTTATATTAACTTCTTTTACATGCTGTAGCATTAACGTTTAAACATCATTTGGGCAAGGGTTATTTTGTAAGTCTTCAAATTCTCGACTTGTTCATGAATTGCAGAGATTGGCATAGAACATTGTTTGTACAAAGATGTTTTTAGGACAGTCATGGCACAGAAAGTTATAACACTAATCAAATTCTTGAATTAAACTGAGTACCAAACAATGTTCCTTCATGCAATACTGTACATGAACTTAAACCCCTTGCAAAATCCAATTGTAACCCTAACCCTTACCCTGCGTATATCTTAGACATAATAAAACATGGAACAAATGTTAATAGTGGAAAAGAATAACGCACAAATAGTGGAAAAGGGAAATATGAATCTATACATAACAAAATTGTCTTGATATCATTTTGTATGGAAATATATATATATTCTAAAACTTGAGTTGTTTTTGACGGTGAAAAGGACCAGAAACAACCGACTTACCCCTTCAAGAGGAGACTCAGGGATATCTCCAAAAGCACTTGAATTCATATACTGCATGGTAGGGGAGATGGGCGACATCCTAAGGCAGGTACTAACGCTTCCATTCCCGTTGAAGTAAAGCGGGCCCGGACTGGTCGGGGGTGGGAACGAGACGTTGGAGCTGATGCTGGGATGCGGCGAAAGGCTCCCGTTGGCGACACCGTGCGCGGCACCGTTCACCCCGGACGCGTTGGAGCTGGCCCGGCTCATGGTTTGACTCGGGGGTAAGGCTGTGTCGTTGCTGAGGCTCCGTTGCCGTGACGCCCTCGAGGCGGGGAGGTTGGGCGTGGTTGGAGAGGGCGTGGTTGGAGAGGTAGCGTTCTCCTCGGTGTGCTGTGCATTCTCTTGCACCAATCGGAAGATCTGGATGGCATATTTACTCTTGAAGGCATAGATACCTTGATAAGCAAAACATTCACAGAGCAAATGGATCATTAAGAGTAATTCTCGACTAACGAATGATGGTATAATTATCAGCAATTCACATGGCGTAGATACCTTGATAAGCAAAACATTCACAAAACAAATGGATCATTAAGAGTAATTCTCGACTAACGAATGATGGATTAATTATAAGTCATTCACATGTCGTTCCCTAGTTAAAAATGGTGTGCCCCAAGATCTATTCTAGGCCCCTTGTTATTTTTATTATGTCGGGGAGGTAGCGTTCTCCTCCGTATGCTGTACATTCTCTGGATGGCATTTTACTCTTGAAGGCGTACATACATTGATAAGGAAAAGATGAACGAAGTAGATTAATTATTTACATTAAAGCCTGTCTGCACTAGTTTGGCCAGGAAGGATTAGACCTCCCTTCGTGGTCACTGACAGGTGGTTATCTCATCAAATCAGCTCAATTAACATAAGAAAAAGAGGATCATGGGGGGGGGGGGGTCCAACGGGTATCGCTTAGGCATTGTTTGCTATATCGAGGACGTAAGTAGCTACAAGTAGTGCAGTCCTGCTTTAATTCTTTACTATAACCAATGATGGTATAATTATCAGTGATTCACATGTAAGAACATGACTGAAGATATGAATTCACAAACTGCTACCAAACAAATACATGCTCATCATTGCCTTTGTCTACTACACAATCGCTTTATAATATACTGGTAAGCACTCATATTGTTTAACTACCAGTCTGGTAGTTAATTTTCAAATTACTCTGAGAGTAATTTGAAAATAATATATTAAATTAAAATGCCCCTCTTTTTAGAAATTTACCAAGAAACTTTAAAGTAGAAATTTAAGATTTTACATCCCACCCCTGCCACTCCTTTATTAAAAAGTATGTGAAGTCTTTGGATTTTAAAGACATAACAAGAAAAACAAATTATAACCAGCTAGTGCCCAAAAATCTTCAGTATCTGGCGCTGCTCAGTGGCTGCCGGGCTCACGATCAATTAGGCAAAAAGAATTTCCGTTTTGGTTTGATAAAATTTGGAGTGGACTATTGGGCTGTTATTATTATTATTATTATTATTATTATATCCACATCACTTTTAAAATCAATTTGTGCTATAGCCTTAACATTTCATACATTTTGGTAAGTTTCTACTTTACTTGTTTGTCCAAATGAAAAAAATAAAAATAAAAGAGTTTGACGTTGCTCACCTGGTCCTGTGGCACATCTCCGCCCACTCTCAAAGGAAAAGAGGTTGGCGTCATGGCCGTAGCGACGGAGACACCTCAACGGCCACTTGACCGTCTCCGCGTTGACCACATGGAGGATGAGGTCAGTCTGCGTGACCTCGAGGTAACCCTTATTTACGACGTGCCCGGACTCGTTCACGTTGCGCACTTTGAAGCAGTTGGGCTCCAGCCCAGCCGACGCCCCGTTCTTGGGGCGCAAGCAGTGGACGTCGTTACCCATGGCAACTGTTGGGTGTGGTCCCCAGCTTACTGAACATGTGATTGGTTAAAGTGGCTGTCAATCATACAAGAATGTCTGTGAAAGGAGATAAAAACGAGGGCATGGAGGATAAGACGCAACATCATACTGGTTACAAGCAAAATAACGAAAAATTATGCAAAAATCAGTACTAAATAAAAATAGAGAACATGATTTGCGTGTTAAACTCGTGCACTGCCTTTATATTCATCATTGTTGAATATCACGCTACATGTTTAGATAGATGTCAAGTTTCAGGCAAGTTCTACTTGGCTCAGGCACCATAAGTTTGTTGACCAAGAACTCAATGTTCTAGAGCTTCCTCACGAAAGACAGCTAGTAGCCGCAAGCGATCTCTAAAATATACAGACCATGTGTTTGTACATGTAGAGAACTTCACTAGGTCATCCAGGTAAACTGTACATTGGGATCATTAAGTACCGGTACTGCAACTGTGACGCAGGAACGCACTCTTGTACTTGTGCACGTACATGTAAGGTTGTGTACAGTTGTTAATCATAAATTATTGGATAGAATGTCAAGGGCTATACATGTTCATGTACATAACATCCTCTTTATTTTTTATTGTTCCATGCTTTCTTGATCTTTCTTTCTAATTTTCTCTACTTCTCCTTTTCTCTATCTATATCTCTCTCTCTCTCTCCCAAGCCTGCCCATACGTCACCTAGCAACATTAGTTTAATGTATCCCCTATCCCTCTCATTATGACTAATGTGCTCCTTCTCTCACTGCCTCCCTCCCTACCTCTTTCCTTTCCTCTCTCCCTCTCTCTTTCTCTCTCTACCACTTTCCCTGTGTCTTCTCTTCCTTTCTTGTCCCTGACTATAAACGTGCATTCGTTTCTCTCACTCTCTCTCTCTCTCTCTCCCTCTCTCTCTCTCTCTCTCTCTCTCACTCTCTCTCTACACTTACTTTCACAGCATACATGAACATGAACATGTACATTATCACCACTAACCATAAAATGAACATGCATGTATTTATGTTACTATTCTTTGTAATAACTTTCTATTACCGGTATATCCCTCACTGTCCTAACCTCCCTATCTTCTCTTTCTTCTTTTCTTTTTTGCTCTCCATCTTTTCTTCTCCCTTTCCTCAATCTATCTGTCTCTCTCTCTTTCTCTCACTCTGCTTTAAGTATCTTTCTGCTACGTCTGTCTGTCTCTCTCTCTCATCTTCTTGTCTGTCTCTCTCGTCTCTTCCCCCTCACTCTCTCGTCTCTTCCCTCTCTATCTCCTTTCTCCCTCTCCTCATCTATATTAAGAACCCTCTTTCCCCCTCTCTCCCTGTCTCTTCTCATTTCGTGCCATGGCAGCAACATGAAAACAAGGTCCCTGGGAAAAACAACAAGCAAGCGATCCAGCCAGCCTTGCTGCAGCTATATAGCTCAGTCTAGGGGTCACGTTGGCCAGGGGCTTTATGTTAATTTTCTCTACGTATATACATGGAGATGTACGTACGCAACCTGGCTGGAAAACAGATAACTCCTGCCAAGCACTGCACATGCCCCATATATATCCCTCCACAGGTAAATCCATCAACGATTCCCCAGCTTTTTCAGGGAGCATAAAATAAAACCTCAAATATCGTACAGTCAAACCTTTCGAATAATTTCACACCTCTCTATAAAGACCACCGGTCTGTTATGGTCACCTCAATGTAAACTGTATGTACATGTAGTCTCCCTTTGGAGAAAACATGTTGTAGAACCTGTCTAGAAAGGCCACCTGTCTACAATCATGACCATTTATATGTTTTCTCTCATGTGGCCATAAAAGAAAAGTTTGACAATATAGATGTAAATTGGAAGAATTGTGCATCCAATAAACACATCATCTCTAAATTGCACTCTGATCGAGTTACAAGATACAGAAAATAAACATGGAGACTCTGAAAATAACAATCTATCAGCACAACCATAAGCAGACTATGCCAACATATTGCATTTCTGTGACGTAATTGTTGATAAAAATACTAGAGTGTGTGGGTGGGTGTGTGTGCGTGCGTGGGTGAGGATGTATTCCTTCAATTTTGTAACTCATTTTGGAGCACTCTCCCTAATCTCATCACTTTCTAGCATTTAACTGAAGTCTAGACCTTCATATCTTACTTAGATAAGGATCCAATTTTTACTTCTATATTTAGTCTTCTTTTTCTTTGGTTCACCGTCTTATATTGAAGTCTGCTTATTTGCCAAAAGGCTTTTAAAGATAATCATTTAAAAAACATACTCATGCATATTCTTAATTAGAAGATTTTCAAAGGTATCATTACAGTCAAACCTGCTTTACTGACAACCTGTTTTCAAAGACCACCCGTCTACAAAGACCACATTTTTTGTTTCCCTAGAAAATGGTTTCTTGATAAAACATGCACTATAGGCACCTGTACATAAAGACCACCTGCCTATGAAGACCACTTTTCTTGTTTTCCCTATTGGAAAAGTTTCACTGTATTATCTACTGCAGTATTTTCAAGTGTACCATACATGTCATGAGTGTGGCTATGTTTTTCTTGAATTTTAGTTTGAAAGTTAACAAATATTCAAAAATTTAACTAATTCTAAAGGCCTATTTTCTGCTAAAAGTCAAGAGTGTGATCGTCGCTGTTTTCACGAAGTGACGGTAGTGAAAAAAAATTGCATTCACTTTGCATTACGATTTTCCTCACTACCGTCACTTCGTGAAAACAAGGATGATATGAAGAGTGCAAACACCACCACATACAATTGTGTCTCCCAAAATAATAAGTACCATTCTCAAACAAATGAAACATCAGAAACAGATACCGGTAGTGTGAACACTTCTACGTACATGTACATGTACTCAATAATGTTTCCACTCACCCAATTAGGCCTACATTTGTAAGTGTATTCCTGACATAGTTGAAACGTCAACATATGAACCGTGTGATCATCATGACACAAAGTTACCTCACCCTTGCCTTAATTAGGCATGATTCTCACTAAAAAGGAAACGTTAATTTTATCAAGAGTGCAAACATCAAAACCCTCGACTGTTTCCCTAACTAAGCATCATTCTTACAAAAATGGAACATCAATATCTGGAGAGTACACACAACACCATAATCCAAATCCCTTTCCTAACAAAGCATCATTCTCATACAAATGAAATGTCAAGATCAACGGACAGTATGAACACATCCGCTTACAGACCCAAATATAAGTTGCCCAAGAAAGCTGGCTTAATGAGATTGGAGTGCTGCGACAAAGCCAGCTCATCACAGTCAAATCATCCCCAAACGCATGGCAAATTGCTACGATACTTTTTAATCCGATTACGGCATTACGCATGTTGCCGTCCGATTCCAGGATGGAGCAATGAGTCTCCAATACATGATTGTACAAGTAGGTCTCGGGACGAATCCCCTGCTTCTTGTACATGTATCAACAGGGGTTTTTGTTTTGCCAGTACGTGTATACTAGGCATGCATGTACATAGCATAGAGATTCAAATTGAATTTGAAATTTGAATTTATTGATACATCTGTCATGAATGCAACAGAAATTCTTTCTCCATTGGTTGAAAAATAACAGTGATCATGTCATAGAAAAATTACACATGTTGTATACATGTACAATTACAAATATACATTGTGATCACAAAACAGAAGAAAATACAAGAGGTTTCAAAGAAGTTTCAAAAACCAATGTGTTTCATACAATGGTGTGTAAATAAACAGAGTTTATGATTGATTCAGATCACATGTGACCCTTACATGTTCATGTTAAATGTTGTCAAAGTCCTTGCTTGATTATATTTATCTCAGTCCTGATAGTCTACATTTAAGACCAAGATGATTTTTTTTCTACTGACACATCTTTAGTAGATGTGTAGTGAGTGACACTTTGACACTGGTAACAAAAAAATTTAAAAAAGAGTATCAAACGTCCCTAATGATCCTTGCATTTATTCTCTACAAAATCCAAATCCAAATGAAATCTGAACCAAACATTTGTTTTAAATGCACAAGGTCATATCGAATTGACCAAATAAGAACGTAGGCATACATGCAGATTAATTTTGGTCCAATGCATTTCTCATTACTAGAACTCAACTTCATCTTCAAACATCACAAGACACACTTGTTGAATGCACTATAAAATTGAATCAAAACAAGTAAGATAAAATAAAATTACCTTATATTTACATCCCATGCTCTATTGTATGATAGAACCACTTTTCCCACGAGAAAAACAAATCTTCAAGGAGAGCAATAAAAATCAACTGCTATATTCAACTGGAAAATGTAGCATCACTTTACACCATTGTGTGATAGAGCGTGAGAAAGCAGCAGATACAATGAAGATGTTTCAATTGATCAAAACTCCAGATATAAATGCAGATCAGTTTTTGTAAGAAAACATGACACAAAAAACCACAGCATGTATCGTTGTAACAAGCTGTGTACACAGAGGATCTCGAAAACAAAGCTATTGAATTTTGCGAGCTCCTCGGAGAGATCTCCTCGCCTGATCGTCACAAAGCAACAACTGGCCATCCCTGGCTCGCTCGACCTCAATGAAAACAATCTCCCTAAGCGAGCATTGCAGCTAAAGATTGGAGAGAGAGTGCCGGAGTGGGTAAAAATAGAAAAGAGTGAGAGAGAGAGAAAGAGAGAAAGAGAGAGAGAAAGAGAGAGAGAGAGATATAGATTGTGTGCGGGCAGAACCTTTATATGAAAAGGAGAAATGTGTTACAAGTAGAGAGAGAGAGAGAGAGAGAGAGAGAGAGAGAATAATTGAAAGTGTAGACAGAACCTTTAAATGAGGAGAAATATGGTACAAGTAGAGAGAGAGAGAGAGAGAGAGAGAGAGAGTAAAGGGATGATTAAAAAGAGGAGAATGGAGCAGTAGAGTTTTAGAAGCGTGAGAATAGAGTGGGAGAGAGAGAGAGACAAACAGAGGGTGTACATTTAGAAACAGTTGCACGGCTATGAACTAGACAATGCATCTCTCCATCTCTCTCTCTTCTCTTCTCTTTCTTTCTCTCTCTTTCCTCTTCTCTCTATGTCGTATATCATCTCCCTCAGTTGCATCGCTGAAGACTGGGTAGTGGGAGTGCATATGAGAGGGAGGGTCAGAGTGAGAGGGAGAAGAGAGAGAGAGAGATAGAGAGAGAGAGAGAGAGGGAAAGGAAAATAATAGCTATATGAAAACACCAACTAGAAGACGTGTGCAGAGTAAGGGAGCATGGAGTGGGAGTCGGAGACAGAGTAAGAGAAAGAGACAATGCGTAGCCTACTAATTGGTACAATTGCAAAATTCAAACAGACTGAGTATCAGAGGCAGAAAAGGGGAGAGAATGAAAGAGATAGAGTCACACAAACATTGTACATGTAGTCGTACATATCGTCCTTGTTTTCACGAAGTGACGGTAGTGAGGAAAATCGTAACGCAAAGTGAATGCAATTTTTTTTCACTAACGTCACTTCGTGAAAACAGCGACGATATATGTAATAAGAAATAGAAAATGATTGGGTGAGACTAAATACATGTACATGCAGATGGACAAATTGAATGGGCTGTATAAAGAAACGGCAATTAACAACTAAATTATTCATTACCCATACAGCATATTTTGTATTTTTGGAAGTATGTGAAAAATTGATTCGTCCTGGTTTATGTTTCTTGAGAAGTTGACGTATCAAAGCTTACTGTACATCTCAAAGTATTCAACAAAGGCCTTGATTTAACAAGTCCACCTTTCATTCTCGAGTTACAAAAAAACATCAAACATCAAATTTACAAGGGGTATGAATAATTTAGTTGCTCATTGTAGATGGACAGAAGGAGATGGAGAGAAAGAGAGGGAGATGGAGGGAAAGAGAGGGAGATGAGGGAAAGCGAGGGAAAGAGAGGGAAAGAGAGGGAGAGAGAGAGAGATGGAGAGAGATGGAGGGAGATGGAGGGAGAGAGAGAGAGAGAGACCATGGAAGAAGATGAAAAGATGGAAAGACAGAGACTGGAAGAAATTGAAAGCATTTGTTGCTGCATTTGTAGTCTTTTTGGAGCAAAAAGGGTGTTAAATCATATACTTGATAAATTTAACACGGTATTAAAGGGAAAGTCGACCCCCAAAATAAGTTTGTTTCGATAGAGGCAGAATAATAAGAAAATCAGGTGAGTGAAAGTTTGAGCAAATTCTGAATGAAAATAAGAAAGTTATGAATTATTGAAGTTGTGATCAATCAAATACAAATTGGCAACTCTGTGACTTATTATACGAGCTCTCCTTCATTTGCTTTGTGCATAATATTCCATAAAATCATGTTTTCTTCGTTATTGATGACGGAATATATATTTGTTCCTTGCAGGGGGAGTGTAGAAACATATTTGCATTTATTATATTTAGGGTGCATGTATGGTTGAAATTTTTCTTGAGGGAAAATGAAAATTTTAGATTTTTTTAGTACTGAGCAAATGGAAGTTGAGCTCGCATGATTCGTCATAGAGTTGCCAATTTGTGTTTGATTGATCACAACTTCAAAAATCCTAACTTCCTTATTTTTAATCGGAATTTGCTCAAACTTTCACTGACTTGTTTCTCTCATTTTTCTACTCCTATTAAAACTAACTTAATTTCAGGGTGGACTTCCCCTTTAACATCCTTCTGACTCTGAACAGAAGGTGTGATAACGCAAATAAATAATGCTATTCCAAATTATACTAGAAAAGTAGAACACTTATAGTAGTTCATTGCGTTCCTTTGTTCAAATAGAAAACACACCCACGGTCTTTCTATGCTAAGTGTGAACATATTTGTTGCAACCTACAAACGTTGCAAAAGTATCGCAGATCGAGAGAGTAGGGAGAATAAGAAAGATGAGGGATTAGAGAGAGAGAAAGAGAAGGAGTCGTAAAATACGATAGTAAACCTCGGGCATGTACCGTTGAGAACAATTACTGGCATTTCTGTGAGCCACGTCACAGTTTACGTCTCCGAGTGACGTGGGCATGGTTTATTCTTAGCAAGGCTATGAACTAGGCAATGCATCTCTCCATCTCTCTCTCTTATCTTTCTTTCTCTCTCTTTTCTCTTCTCTCTATGTCGTATATTATCTCCCTCTCTATATTCTCTTTCTCTTCTCTTCTCTTCTCTTCTCTTTCCCTCTTCTCTCTATCTCATTCTCTTCTCTTCTCTTCTCCTCTCTTTCCCTCTTCTCTCTATCTTATTCTCTTCTCTTCTCTTCTCTTCTCTTTCCCTTTTCTCTCTATGTCGTATATTATCTCCCTCTCTCTCTATTCTCCTTCTCTTCTCTTTCTCTTTCTCTTTCTCTTTCTCTTTCTCCTCTTCTCTTCTCTTCTCTTTATCTTTCTCTTTCCCTCTTCTTTCTATCTTGTATATTATCTCCCTCTCTCTCTCTCTCTCTCTCTTTCTATTTCCCTTTTCTCTCTATATCTCTCTCTCTCTCTCTATCTCTTTTGTCTCCTCTTTCCCTCTTCTCTTTTCCCTCCTCTTTCTCCCTTCTCTCTAACTCTTATATTATATATATTTACATATCTCTCTTTCTCTCTCTGTCTCAATTTGCCTATATTGGATAAATCTCGCTAGGAAAAAGGATCTTTGTATTTCGTCATCTGTACTTTTTCTTCTTTGTCTGTCTTTAGTGGGCTCCAGCATCATTTTCCCTCATTTTCATACATCTTTTTTTCTTCTTATCTCCCCTTTTGCAATGCATTTTTTGCAAAACACAACTGTTTCTCCTTGAAAGCAAACAGTGAAATAAACTACACTGTCAGCCATTATACCAATTTCAATAACAATAATTGCCACTTAGAAAACGAATAACTTGTTTGTTAATTTTGCCCTTCAGAAAATGAAAAAATAAGGAAAACTCCCTTATGATAAAAAAAAACATTAAAGAGGTACAAATAATAAAATAAGATGACGTGGAGAACCCATTTCTTGAAAAAAATTATTGTTACTGAAACAAATGGTAATTACTAAAGAAAAAAAAGGCCTGCCAACTACAGGATGAATCTTGCTTTTGGATTCATACAGTTTGAAATTATTTTTACTTAATTTTTGTCTTTATATTCTTTGGAGAGCTAGAAGGGTGTTAGTTACGGTAACTCTGTTTTTTTTTAATGAGGTACCAGCATTAGTTAATAGTCTCTATGCTCGAATCACTCTATTTGAATGTGTGGGAGAGGGTGTGGGAGAGGGTGTGGGTGAGGGTGTGGGCTGATACGGCATTATAGTCTATCACCTTTGACATTTCAGACTCCTTGCGCTATGAATTATTGATAACCTTTTAACAGTAAACTCTGGAAAATTTTAGCTTATAAAACTGCTAAAGTCCTTCCAGTGCATTAAGAATGGTCTTCTATCAAATCTAAAATACAGCTGGTGTTTTCTCACCAAGCTTATGCTGGAAATAAGGCTGAGCATGAACTTTGTTTTCATGGTTTATGTTTTTTTTCTTTCCATTTGTTTCTTTTAACTTTCCTACATAAAACCTTTGCTAGCATCACAGTTGCGGTAAGCTGAAGTAAATACAGATGAACACAAATTGATGACTTAAATTTCAGTGTGCATTAAGTCGTGAAACTGCACTAATACCTATATCAATATGCTTTTAACAAGCAACACTAATAAAATACATCTATACTTTTGTCCCTTTCATCTTAAAGCATTGTAGAAATGTATGGTTGTATATGGAATGAACGCATGCATGCATTGAATGGATCAAGTCTAGTATACTGATTATACTATTCAAATCTAAATATACCTAATAATTTGCTAATAACATGGTGCAACCAAATGTACTAAACATAAGTTCCCAACAATTTAGGGAAAATGAGAAACGGTCATATTTCATTAAATCCCTAGATTGACAATAGTCTCCACTTTTCCCCAGGGGCCGACATGAGGCAAAATCTCTACGGAGATACGTGCACGAGAAATAGATACAGGAGCTCAAATTATCCTGCTTATATCGCTTTCCCACAAGCAAGGACATTACGCGCTAGAATGGAGCAAAATTCTGCTGCTTTTTTTTTTGTCACGAGAGAGGTGGTTGTCTTAAATATAGCCGCAGTCCCAAGAAACCGAATAAGTTTGGAAATAACTCCTCGTATATGGCTAAAGAGATAGCTGTTCAAGCCACAAGTGATCTAGGCTAGGAGATTTGATTTCTTTTCGCAAGTTTAAAGGAAGAAAAGGAATAATTACGGGAGAAAGAGAGAAAGAGATACCGGTAGATGCCCTTCAGTGTTTCATTTATAAGGAGCACGGAAAAAAGAATGATCTTGAGTAGGTGCTTGATTCTCACGATGGCATTCTATTTAAAGAATGACCTAAAAAGAGGATTCATGATCATACTACACAAATAGTATCTTTACTATAATGCAGGTTTCTAAATTTATCCAGATATCGCACTCATGAGGGACAATTATTACAGGGTAAGGAGAGATATATAGCGGCAGACTCAAAATAGAGTTTCATCTGCAGCAAGAAAAAAGAGAATGAACTTGACGAGGCGCTTGAGTCTCACAATGGCGTTTTATTTAAAGAATGAGCTAAAAAGAGGATTCATGATCCTACTACACAAATAGCAAAATGCAAGTTTCTATTAATCCAGATATCACACTCATGAGAGACAATTATTCCGAGGGAATGAGAGAAAGCGGTAGATTCAAAATAGAGTTCATATGTAGCAAGAAAAGAGAAGAATGGTCTTGACGAGGCCCTCGAGTCTCACGATTGCATTCTATTTAAAGAAAGACCTAAAAAAAGAGGATTCATGACCATACTACACAAATAGCAAAATGCAGGTTTCTACCTTTATCCAGATATCACACTTGTCAGAGACAATTATTTAAGGGAGAGAGAGAGAGAGAGAGAGAGAGAGAGAGAGAGGTAGTTTCAAAATAGAGTTTCATCTGCAGCAAGAAAAAATTAATGATCTTGACTTGATGGTGGAGTTTCAAGATGACATTCTATTTTAGGAAAACGATCGAGATATTGCTACACAAATAGTATGAATTTATAATGTTTTAAGCATAATTTTAACTGTTCATGTGTGGCAATGGTGAAGAAAAAAATGATAAAGAGAGGACAAAATAGGTATGATTATAAGAACCATATATGATATTGATTAATGAACCTAAAATACATATTTCTTTGATTCCTGACATTCTTGTGGTCTCCAACACCAGCATGAAAAATAATCTTTAAAAATTTCAGGAACAAATTTAAACAAATGGATAAACTTTAAGAGACATCAAATCAATCCTAAAGCTACGAAGCACTACAGATGACTTGCAAGCTTGAATTGTGAATATCTAAGAATAATATCTTTTATATTATTGTTCAATGAGCACAAATGTATATCACATGTTACTTGAATACTTCTTTGATTCTGGCCATTCTTTTGTTTTCTAAAACCAGTACCAAACATCTTTTATTTTATTTCTTTTAATTTCAGAAATAGAAACAAGGCAGTACAAAGAGAAAGTCATTCAAATCCAACTTCAAGGTGCAGATGTCTTGCAAGCGTGAGTTATGCTAAGGTCACATAGGTTCATGCGACAATAATTTTGTACGAATCTCCATTTTTCCATTGTCTCCCGAATTTCCAATGTCTGAAAATCTTTCGTAGCAGTTCGTAATGGCATTTGTGACGGAGGCTTTACATGTCCATGTAAAATATCACCAAAAATCTTGATCAATGCACATTAATATTTAATATTTCTTTGATTCCTGTTATTCGTTGCTTTCGAGGAGCATCCAGGGACCTGTTTATATAATGTATTAGAGACAAAAGCAGACGTAGGGAGAGAGAGAGTCAGAGAGCTGCATGGCAAAGGTTTCTGTTGCTACCTTGTCACCCTGAAATGGTGCAATGCGTTATAACGCCCGACTGAGCAATGTGAAAGAAATATAAATATGGTGGCAAGAGAGAGCTGTAGTATGCTTGCAATTGGTCGTTTGTCAGAAAAATAACTATAAAGATCTCACATCTTGCTGAAATAATATACAACATGACAAAAGAACTAGCAGAGACTATAAATAGCTCCGATGAAGCTCATAGAAAAGTTCTGATGAGCATCTTTTTAGAATCTTTTCGAAACTCATTTTGTTCTAGTCTGAACGGTGTACACTATTAAAATTGTATAGCAGACTTATCATGAGTGTGTAATGATGACGGTCCAGCTCTTGAGTCAATTTACCTCTTCAAAACTAGTTTCTTTATACATTTAAACGTATCTCTCTCTCTCCTCTCTTATTCCCCTCTCTCTTTCTCTTTCTCTTATCCTCTCTCTCTCTCTCTCTCTGATTTTTCCTCTTCCCCTTACTCTCTCTATCTCCCACCTCTCTCTCTTCCTCCTCTCTCTCTTTCTCTTTATCAAGATTTTAACGTACAATGTATCATCCACGTGTAGTCCGGAGGCCCCTTTCGCCCGATGATTCTTTTATGATTCTTTATACAATGTTTAAACACAAGTTCTCTATAAATTTTATCTATTCTGAACAGCGTATGAAAGCCACAGTGGTGCTCGAGTAAGGCGAGATTTGGAGGGAGCTATATAAGGCCTGTCTTCACTATCTCGAGATTGCCAAATATCCAGCTATTTCAACTATCCTAATCAGAAATAGTGGGCTATTTGGCAATCTCGAGATGATGAAGACGCGCCTCTAGAGGCACTACAGTGGTTGGTGTCGTCGGATTAAATTCCCAAGCAGTACCATGCTGGAGATACACCAGTTTGACCATTCGACCTTTAGGAGTTATGCGGCAGAGGAGCTGTCATTAATGCGGTGTCATGGCACGCCATGGGAAAGGGAGAGAGAGAGAAAGAGAGGGAGAGAGAGAGAGAGAAAGAGAGAGAGAGAGGGAGAGAGAGGGAGAGAGAAAGAGAGAGAGAGAAAGAGAGAGAGGTAGAAGATACAAAAAGGGTGGGAGATGGAGAGAGCATAAGGGGGAAGAGGAAAAATGAGAGAGAGAGAGAGAGAGAGAGAGAGACAGAGGGGAAAGGGAAAGAGATAAAGAGAGGTGGGGGATGGAGAGATTAAGGGGAAGAGGGAAATTGAGAGAGACACACACAAAGAGGGAAATTGAGAGAGAGACACACAGAGAGAGACAGTGAGAGAGAGAGAAAGAGAGGGAGAGAGAGAGAGAGGAAAAGGGGGTCAGGTCAGCATCTTCAACAGTCAGGTTGGGAGAAAAATAAATGTTGAGATTGATAGTGACAGCGAAGAGGAAAACGAGGGGGAAAAGGAGAAAAAGCGGGAGTTCTGGAGGGGAAAATATTGGGAGGCAAATAACAAAATCAGAAGGAAACTGCGGGTATTATGCTGAAAAGTAGAAGTAGAAAAGTAGAACCTTCAAAAACAAAAGAATCAGTGCATGCAATACAGAAAGCCAGTCCATTCAATTAGCAATATTATTTTAAAATTGTATGCTCTATTTCCGTTTTCAGGGAAAACGACTCAAAGAATGTGTGATCAAATCGATCCTATTACCTTCCAATGTTGTTAGCATTGATCTGTTATTTGGAGTACAAACATGTTTGAAGTTTTAATATGAAAAGTTTATTGATCCTTTCAGAAAATCAATATGAATATGGTATCACATTCTTCTTGCTCAACGTACATTAACAATACCCTGATCAATATTATTTTTTTTTAAGGAGACATCTATCATTCTCTCTAGTGACTATAGTGTTTACAGACTATTCTCTCCTTCCATGACATTGGTGCCTATTTATACTTTTTATAAGCTTAGAATTTATATCATTAGTAATACGTAGGAAACAAGGTCAAATGAATTAAGGTCATGCTTGACAATAATATCAAATTTACATACCAATACACTGTATAAACTGACATGATAACGTTCAAAATATAAAGAAAATATGTACTGTAAGTATAAACCATAGTACAAATGGAAAATGGTGCATCTGTAAATGCAAATTGACAATCAAAATTGACAATCGTAATTGACTATCGAAATCGACAATCGAATACACCACCTGATTAGCATCATGGCTTAAATTTTGAATTCCAACATGTAATCACATCAGAGGTTTACGATGTACATCAATACAGAGTACATGTACCTGTATGCATTCTAATGAATCCTCTAACTAAAAATAATCATGACGGCAGAGTTTCACACAGGTATTATACAAGTGACTCACCTAATGAAGGAGATGTGTTGAAAGCCTAAACTTTAATAAATCCTCGCTGGCTACATAACAGCATCAGAGAGGCGGTTGGATAACACAAGAGCAAAATGCATCTATGTGGTGTTACTATCAGTTGAATAGCTCATCCTTTTGCAATCAAGCCCAAGACTATTGAAAGCCTAAACTTTAATAAATCCTTGCTGTCTACATAACAGCATCAGAGAGGCAGGTGAATAACACAAGAGCAAAATGCATCTACATGTAATGTGGTATTAGTCGAATAGCTCCTGTTTGCAGTCGAGCCTCAGACTGTACATGGTTCTTAGAAAGAGTTGACTATGGGAGGGTACGAAGAGTTCAACATATTAATTTAGACGAAGCATGTTTTATGCTAATGAAAAAAGCATGAACACCACTACGCCACTGAGGAGTCCCTTACTTGAAGTACACAAACTGCCGCTAGTGCCCTGCCAACCGGCGCTGTGGTGCGTTCATGTAATAAGGGGCGAGGAGGCAATCACTGGCCGCGATGCGATCCTCCCGTTACCACGACGTCCCAGCATCCAGCGCTAGCACCCATGGAGAGATAATTGAGTCGACCTTCTAACTCGAGGCCTTCGGAGAATGCGTTAATCATCACTGGTATGCTGGCTAGTAGTAGTAGCCATTCCATGCATGCAAACCACCAGTTAGAGTAGGGAGAGTATCGACAGCAAGGAATTCAATCAAGCTGCCATATACTGCAGCCTGTTGCCTTGCATGCATTACAATTGAAATGGGCTATAAATGGAATAAATTTTCATTTTCTCTGTTTTGTGTTTCGTACCACTGCCTCTTATTACCATGTATTTTTCACCTTCCATAGATCAAAAATTGAATAATAAATGAATGAGGAGATATAGCTTCTCAATAAGTAAACAAACCAGTACTTAAAGATACATACTTGCCTCAAATTAGTACATGACATAGGTCTAGATCTCAACTAATGTTTCTGACAGAAAATAGACAATGTGCTCTAGCTGCAAACCAGAGACTAGCAGAGCTAATAGACTGCTCATGGCTTTACATTTCTAGTGAATTAGTGTCACATTGGAGTCTGTGCCTCCAAATTATCCATCTCAAACCCAGTCAGCCTTATAGGCCCGAATTCACAAAGCAAGGTTTGAGCTCAGACCAAGGTTTGAGCTCAAACCTCCTTTTGTTTCGCCAAACCTCCTTTTGTTCTTTACAAACCAGGTTTGTAAAAAATGCGTAAAACGCGTCATATGACGTACGAAAACCAAGGTTTGTCGACAAACCTCCTTTGTGAATTCGGGCCACTAGGTCTGAGAAGAAGACTATCCATAGAGGCATCCCTTTGCATTCCAAGATTCTGAAGTCAGTGCTAGAAATATGCCAAAGGTCATCCCAGGTTACCCCAGAATCAACCACATTTGGAAAAGGCTGTTAAATATATTCCATTGAGACAAGAAATTCAGAGAAATTCATTTATCCACACTGTGTCTAATGTCCCGATATTTCCAGGGTTTGCGAGGATGAAAAGATAATGAAAAAAATGCATTAAAGGTACTATGTCCCTTTTGCAGCCAACATCAAATTCTGTAGAACTTTGCAGGAATTATGAATATGTCATGTATGTCCTATCTGTAAAATTTAAACGTTAGCAGTGTCCTCATATTCAAATTATGCAAGGAAACCTGTTTACTTGCTAGACTTCACTGTCAGACACTATTGAGTGACTGACTGGCTTTTTTCTTCTTTGGTAATAACATACATGAAAAGAGTTGTAAAGGGTACATGAGCATTTGTCTACATCAATAACCCACTTCTTGTGATGGCCAAGATTAAACTGATTGAATCTTTGCGCAGCATAAAACGTATGACCATTCGGTACAATGGTCTGAAAATCAAGACTATTACTTTTGGGCTCTATAGCCCTAAAGTCGATTTGACAACTAATTAGTCGTTATTTTCCCACTTTAAGACATTTTCAAGCCCCATCTTTTTTAGGGAAGTTCTATATTAGTATTATCTTTCAAATGCAGTTGGAATTTAACTTTTTCATTTTTTTGGCCTTCAAATGGGACATAGTACCTTTAACAAATCCAGAAAACTAAACAAAACATGTGTTTTAAGTCTTACCAGCATTTTCTCAAATTTGGGCACTGTTGAAAGGTGACAAATGTAGACAGATGGAATGGATGTCCAAATGTGAAAAGTGGAAATACGTCCCAAACTTAGAAAAAAAGAGAATCGGGGAGGACTTCTAAAACCATCTCCAAAGGAAAGAAATTTAGTTTGCTTTATCAAACAATGACCATGGTTTATTATAATCTAAAATATGATTTAACTTCAGAAGAATCATCCTAAAAAATCTATATCACCTGCTGGCCAATCTTTCCCAAAGACTTAATCATCAATAAAACCATTTTGTGTTGACATATATCTGTAGGCTATGTACAATCAAGGAGATTCACCTTGAATCTCCTTGGTACAATGTAGCATGTAGGCCTATGCATAGAACACCAAACAAAAGGGCATTTATTTTTCATAAATTCTGCTTTTTTGTGCAGTTATGTTAAAACAATGATTGTATCACAAAGTGAATTCATGAGGCAAATTTTTAAGTTAAATTTTCCTTAAAACAGGCTTGTTTAAATAGCATTTTGACTGAGTTAAAGTCCTCCATTTTTACTCCGCCTATTTCTCCCTTTTATATCTTTATAATTCCTCAGTACGTAGAGATCGAGGCTACCGCAGTTATATGCGCTATAAAAGCACTGCAGTATTATTTTAGAGTTCAATTAAGGACCCATCAGAAGTGAAAAATGAAATAGATTAATAATATCAACAAAAAGGTTGTAATAGCCATTTATTACAATAATACCAATTACAGGAGTAACTGCTCTCTGAAAACTCAAAATCTAAAGCTTTGAAAATCGGTAGTTGTCGACCTAAAAACTAGCTTTCGACTGGATGACATCATCTAGGTGGAGTACCGGTATAGGCATATTCACAATGACTTTGCATCAATTAAGCACAGCTCACGGCCTCAGCTATAAAGGCTAGCCAATCGGGTCCATGTGTTATGTCGTCACCATCACCACAGCAAATTTTATCCATTGACCCGTAATTTAGAGGGGTGAAGGAAATGAGGTTTTAATTTGCCTTTGTGTATTAAATACTGAAAGAGAAAATATGTGTTATTCCTTTGTATTCTATGTTCATTGTCCTCAGTTGATATAAATTTGTATTTTTCATCGAAAAGGGTTGTTTGTGTAGTCCCATATTCACCTTTCTGTGTACAATGCATGTGACTTAAAGTAAAACTGGGCAATTTTTTAAAATCATTTTGATGATTCCAAACTCCAAAGCCTCATATTATACACCAAAACTGAAGTGTAACATAATCAACCTTTCCAATCATTCCAGACAGTTTCACGATGTAATCACATGACCAGATCTCAACTTTTTTGGTTAAAGCTAAACTCAAGAAAAGTGTCTTCACCTCACCTTTACAATGAACACTGATAAGATGGGGAAGAAAAGAATCATGTGAATCCTTTGTATTTTCCCTCATCGATGCTTGCCTGCATTCTTCACCTTCATCTGGACTCCCTTCGTTCACGAGTTCAAAGATTCAACGGAGCTCATTAAAACCTCCCACCTCATCGAGAGTTCAAGGGAGCAATTCTGACTCTCTCCGATGACGCATTCTCCTTCTCCGCAAAGAAGACACAATGGGTGAATTAAGGAATGGGACTGGGGTATGCACACGTACTGTACAATACAATGTAGCGTGAAAAAAATGTTTGGCCCACTTCTTGCATTCTCTCTCCCTCTCTCTCTCTCTCTGTCTGTCTCTCTCTCTCTCTCTCTCTCTCTCCATCTCACTATATATTGTACAAGTTTATATTACCTCCCTAACACCCCCTCACCCCACTGTTAACTCCCACCATTTACTTGTTTCTCCCTCCCTCTCACCATCCCCCACCCCTCCCCTCTGTCTCTCTCTCTCTCTTTTTCCTTCTGTCTCCCCTCCCTCTCAGCTCCCCTCCCTGTCTCTTTCTCTCTATCTGTATGAATACCTACAAATGCTATTAGTTGATTAAACACAAAAGGTGCAACACTTTTTAAAATTCTAAAATTAGGGGGAAATAAATTATTGTATCAATAACCTAAATATCAAATTTTCCTCTTATACTTAGATCTTAACTTGGATGAATCAAAAACTGACTCTGTGATGTAGTGGAGGACAATATTCCTACTTGCTCCAACACACAAAATAACTAAAACTATAATTTTTTTCAAAAATGTACGAGTCTGCATGGAAGGTCTTTTCTCTTTATGGGACCTACAATAAAATGGTAACCATAATATATTTTGAGTACTGCCCCAAGGGAAATAGCGCTTTAATAAGAGAAAAACAGAAATTAACAAACAGATATTTCCAAATTGGAGAATTGTCCCCAACCTACAAAAGGGAGAGTTCTCCCCAACTTTATCACTATCCACTGACCAAACTGCCATTTCAAGCATGGACCTTATAGTGATCTCATATTTCCAGCATTCGTAGCTTTCTTATTACTGCTCCGATTTATTTCGAATTTCCACCATTCTTTTAATCTTATTTCTCTGCTTTCATACAAATAGATTTATTACAAGAGTTGGATTGCCCTTTAACATTTTCTTGAGATCAGCCAACTAATGCATGCACGTATACTTTCCATCGCCTTGTAATGTAAATATCTCTAAGCATCTACACTTTTATATTACAACGAGTGTGTGTGCCAGATTCCGGTGAACTCTTTCGAGCAGAATTTACGATTGTTCTTTGTCACTGGAGAGCCTGACACCTCTGATTCGACAGGGAAAGCACCCCCTCAAGGGCAGCGGAGAGACAAGACAAATGGTATTTACTTGGATCTTCTAGCAGTGATTGTTCATTTCTTGATATAAAGCACTACTGCTGCAGTGATTTACTACAGAGTTAAAATGCTTGCATTGCTCAAATAACTAGGCTTTAAAAAATAATATATATTTCCAATGCCTTTGTTCTTTCTGTGCTCTCTAGTATTGAATATATCGACGTTCAAATTTGTTACATGTACAAGCTACATGTGCATTGTATACTATGTACATTGTTTGTATTGTATGTATTGTAATGAAATTGTAAATTATTCTAAAATCTGTACATACAATAGACTGGCTTCCTAACATATTCAAATTCATGAAATACGAACTCTACGTAAAAGCTTAAAGGGAAATCCCACCCAAATAGACAACTCCTCTATAAAAAAAGGAAGCAAAAACATCAGAGAAGCAAACTGATAAAAGTTCAATTAAATCTGACTTCATACAAGAAAGCTGTAATCACGACATGTCTGGCATTTCAAATTAGCTGAAGCGGTAATGTCAATGTGATGTAGTGCCAGACTACTTTCCAATCTGTTTCCAACATATAAAATAACTCAAATTGAAATTTGTCAAAAAATCATAGCTCAGGAGGGTCTATTCTTAACCTATTTCAGCTTTGCATAGAGTAAGTGATCTCATACTTCAAATATTCCTAACTTCCTTATTATTGGTCAGATTCATTTCAAACTATTGCCATTAATTCTGTTTCTGTTATTTTTCTACTTTTATACAAATCAATTATTACAAGGTTAGGATTGCACTTTAATTGTAATTTTATATTACTCAAGAATCCCGAAAGAGAAAGAACAACAATACTTTGTATTTAAGTAAATATGTAGTTCCGTGTACAAGAACACGAAGCCTCCTATTTGGCCTTGCGCATGACTGTGCCTATGACTAGTAATATTACACATGACTGAGGTGGTTTCCATAGTTACAAAGAGAAATAGTAATTGTAATTTTATATCACTCAGGAATCCCGAAAGAGAAAGAAGGGCCATTCCATGGTAACTCGCGTTACACTTAATGGGTACATTGACACGATAATGTGCCTATATCTTTAGAACTGCTAGGATCTACAAGATACTTTTTTCAAACATGGGCAGGGTAGATATAGAACAACTAAATGAAACAAAAAAGAAAATTGAAGAACAAACATTTTTAGATTCTTGGATTATTGAATTTCAGTAACTCGCGTTACAAAAAAAGGACATGGTCAATTCTACGAGACCCTCTTTTCTCCTCATACTAGACAATCTTGACAAAATCTTTCCTACTTTAATTTGATAGTAGGTTGTGACTTACTAGTATAAGATCACAATATTAAAGATAAGAAACAATGGACTAGTAAAATGCAGGAAGCAAATATGTCGGTAACTCACGTTACAGTAACTCGCGTTACATTTTGTCCGGAGGCCATTTTCACCCCTATGTAATAGATTAAATATCACAGGACCCCTTAGAATATGGAAATATATTCATCTTTTTCCATTTAGCGAAATTTTCAGGAAAAAATATTACAAGAATCCTGTGTAATCTGCAATAAATTGTTTTTTTTCAGGAATCCCGAAAGAGAAAGAACAACAATACCTTGTACTTAAGTAAATATGTAGTTCCGTGTACAAGAACGCGAAGCCTCCTATTTGGCCTTGCGCATGACTGTGTCTATGACTAGTAATATTACACATGACTGAAGTGGTTTCCATAGTTACAAAGAGGAACGTCTACTATCTCATATTGCAACCGTAGCCATCACTAGAGCGAGGCTGCTTGTCCCTCTTCCATTCAGAATTTTTGTTTTCCAGGAAATTTGTAAATTTGTTTGACCTTTATTTGATTTTAACTAATTATTCTGGAAATGTAGTCTGACAACCCTGCTGTCATATCCCCCAATATATACCCCTCCCTAACTCTCTTTCCCAGACTCTGTCCTTTAAATTGATTTATCTCCCCACTCTCTCCCTCTGATAAATGAGAAATTTACTGAAATTTGCATATTTCTCCTGATATTCCAGTTCTTTTCTTGTTTTCTCTCCTTCTCTCATACCAGGAGAAATATGAAAATCTCAGTTAATTTCTCATTTATCAGAGGGAGAGAGGAAGAGAGAAAGAGAGAGAGAAAGAGAGAGAGTATTACGTTCTTACAAGGATGCCATATCTTAAGAAAATAAATTCATTTTCTTTGATAAGATTATGTACATCTCTCTTTCTATCTCTCTCTCTCTCTCTCTCTCTCTCTTTCTCTGTCCCTCCCCTCTCTTTCTCCCTCTCTCTCTCTCTCTCTCTCTCTCTTACTCTATCTACCTATCTTTTCTACATAAATGCAAAATATATATACATGTATCTCTCCCTCTTCTTCTCCGCTTATATGACATAAAAATAAGCCTACTTTAATTCACAGTCTCTCTAACAAATAGGCTATATTTTTGTACCTGCAACAATCAGGTAAGAAAAAGTGGCTAATTTCCTGCAGTGTCCTCTCTCATTTATCCCTGGGCAATGAATACATTTCTACCCCCACGGGACACCGTATTTCCTTGACCCTAATTTCTAATCATGACAAAAGAAAATACATCCATGTTCATCCTCAAGGAAATCATCAATAGCTCAATTGCATCCTGTTTTTTGGGTTGTCTCAGATAGGAAGGAACGATGTTGTTGATCAAGAATTTAAAGGTAATGCAAAGTTTTGGAAAATGTTGGAAATTGGATGGATAGTAACTCTTTAAAATTTTGATATATTTGGATGCCCCTGTGGATGTAGTTATACGCACTAAAAAATTAGCCCCTAAAACACTTCTGCTTTCGAGCAAATTGAATAATAACAAATTTCCGGTGCTCCCGGTAAATTTCAAATATTTCAAATAGGCCATTCCATGGTAGCTGCGACCATGAAAATCTCAGAATATGCAGTTCTGATATATAATTTCCAAACGCAAAAAGCAAATCGGTCGATTGTAGTCACGAAGCATTGCTTTAAAGCTAAAGTAAAATCAGTGTTGAGAGGGCGCTATATAACATAAAGAGTTTATTATTTACAATTTCATCACTTTAGACTAGATTTCAACCGCGACAACGATCATTCCATAAAATGGTATGCTTCCTATATGTTCATTTGAACCAAATTCATGACCCCATACCAAAACTTTGTATTACCTTTAAGAAGTAATCTGCATTATTTTTGGAGACTGCAGAGACCAGAGTCATTGACTTGTACATATATGATCCTGCTTTAAATTTGGTATCTGGACTGAAAAAGTATTCTGCAAATTTACTGTGCTGGCAAACATACATTTAGGTTAAAATATGACTGCATGAGTACATGTACGAATACTCATATTGAATGCCATACATACCACCATATCCTCTCTGCACCCAGGTGTTAAATGGGTAACGTGACATGTACAAAGGAATTCCTTGAATGCTATGAGTACCACAATCGGCAGTAGCAATATCTCTTTACAGAATATTTTACACTTATATTCTGCATATTATACCAATATGGAACCCCTAACATACAAAGTAAAAATTTATGGGGGGTGATTGATACACTTAAATTACATAGTATTACATTGTGTGTTACATTTACATGTTTATGACAGACGAATGCTAGCTTCCATACACAGCAAGATAACCAAGAAAATATCTATAAGATCAACTGACAAAACCTCCCTTCCTCCCCCCCCCCCCTCCTTAAAAGAGTGTCATTAGATAATTACAAGAGATTTGGTGCAATTCAAGAAAATAGTGAAAGAGAGAGAAATATCAAAAAGATGATCTTTATTTGCTAAAATTTCATTATTAAAGCATAAACATAGATCTTTTTTTCTAGCAGACAGATTTTCAGCACACATTTTTCTTTAAAATTTCTGAATAGGGACTTTTAGATTCGCACGAATTAGACAATAGGTCTATGCTACGATCGACGTCCTTTTAATGCACTGCCTTGAATGGACGTCACACGTATCAGTCCACGCAAATCTAAAAGTCCCTAATAATAAGCCTACTGGTACATGTGTACAAGTACCTTTAAAGTTTTACATTGCACAATGAAGAGTCTAAACTGCTACCTATCGCATTCATGGTCACACATATCTGTGCGAATGACCTTACTGACGTAATACTGGCAGTATACACTGCACCACATCCAGGCAAATAGCCAGATAGATTATCACTATCTTGGTTTATATTACCGAACATCAAGGATATCAATGCCTCATCATGCTTCTGGGTGACTGGCTGAGCTTGATTCACACTTTATTATTTAGACGCTTTTGCACGTTTGCGTGTTATTTTGATAATAATGATAATAATTAATAATCTGGATTTATATCTATATAGTGTTTAATACGAAATACAGTCTCCATATGCATATTATTATCCCAGTCATCGGATTCATTCGCCCACAATGTGCAGTTGTGCACCATCTCCACTCCATGGGGAGTGTTCCTACCCATATATATTATTACCCCGGACATCGGATTCGTTCACGCACAATGTGCACCATCTCCACTCCCTGGGGAGTATTCCTACCATGTGGTCACTGTGAGGGCATGGCAATTATTAACACAGATGCTTTCGTCATTCTACCAGGTCGCCCATTTCTCTCCTGGATATGGAGTGGCAAATGCAGATTAATGCCTTGCCAAAGGACATTACACTGCCGTGATCAAACCCACGTCCCACGTTATTGGTATTTTGATTTAAATGACTAAACATTAAGATACCCGTCATAGCCCTAGTTTTCAAAATAGCCTGCTAATTCTGATCAAGCAGAAATATAGCCCAACCACGAATGACATGAGCTAATATCCAGCGACGAAGTAAATAGCTGACTATATCTCTGTCATGCTTATCTTATATCTTTCACAATAGTTTCTTTCCAACTGGATTCACATGACCAATACTTTATAGAGAAGTTAATCTTTTATCTTGACCATTTCCAAAGTACAGCAACGCTTGGTGGCCTTCATGATTGTAATACACTGGAAATTTATCTGATCTCGGATTGCAGATAATGATGACAATAACCTGTACAATCAGGCTCCAAATTGTGCGTGGAATGGGGCTTCTGTGTTGAAGGTCTTCAATCCTGAGCATTGTTGTCTTTTGAGGCCTGTCCTCATCAGCTCGAGTTTGCCAAATAACCCTTTTTTTTCAGACTCCGGATATAATCCCGAGGCTCAAAATTGCGTCGGCGTCCTCACCAGATCGATACGCTCATCACAAACTAGCTCGGACGGGCGCAATTAATTAGCCCGCTATTTCCGTAATAGCGGGATATTTTGGAAACAAAACCAAAATTTCTCTGGATATTTTCTCAACCAAAATGTCTCGCCAATTGCAACTGCAGGCTGATGAGGACGCAAATCAACTGGTTAATTTGCGATTGGGATAATTAAAATAGCGAGTGATTTGGTAAACTTGAGCTGATGAAGACAGGCCTTTTGCTATGCGAACACTGGCCTCCATGATTAGCAATATAATGGAAATTAATCTGCGGTAAAGGGATGATCCTATATCAACAACAATTACAATGATAACTGTATCCATAAAGTTGTTTCATCTGATGATCAGGTGGAAAAGTAGTAGGTATTGGTGTTGCAAGTCTGAGGTCATCGATTCATGTGTATGACCCGTCAAGGCCAATTTCATTGAAGCCAATGTATTTTCTACATAAATTTTATTGCACCAATTAAATATTTATTATTTCTGTTGACCCAGCCTTCAAAAATAACTGTTCTGACTTCTCCTCAGTTGCATCACCATCCCCATCTCTCTTTTTCTTCTCTCTCTCTCTCTCTCTCTCTCTCTCTCTCTCTCTCTATCTGTTTCTATTGCTCCTCTCAATAAATCCTTCATTCTCTGTTTGTTGTAAACAATCACCAGTCATATAATAATAATTGAGGCGTGGTCTATTCAATCTGGGATTTAATAAAACAAATTAGTTGGTTTTTCTGTTTGCTTACTTGCTCGTGTTCTTGTACACGGAACTACATATTTACTTAAATACAAAGTATTGTTGTTCTTTCTCTTTCGGGGTTCTTGAGTGATATAAAATTACAATTGCGGTAAGCCTTTATGAAGGGTTGGTATTTTATCAATACCATAAGCACTAATTTGGATGCATTAGCAAATTATGCTTGTTTTTTTTTGTGTGTGAGTGTGTTTATTTGTCGGTTTTAAATAGGGAGGGGGGAAAAATGGACGTACATGCAGTCTGTCCCTGTACATGCAAGTGTTAGTGGTATGCTCATGACACCCTTGCCCATTCCCCCTCGTTTCCATCAGAAGAATAATCTCCATATTATGTGCTTCTTTACAATTTTCTGTCCACCTTTTATTTGACATGGAATGCCAATATTTTTCCAATGCTGAATAAAAAAACACAACAGTACTACGGATTAACTCACCACTGGGACTGCAAACTTTTCATCGATGGGAAGGATAACGGGCGATTTCTGAAGGATTTTCTTTTGAGCTCGCTCGCTCGGTCCACAGTCTTATTCCCTGAAATGTCTTGACCTGCGGCCGGCCGTGAAGCTTTGAGCAACAGCTGCCGCGCTGTGGGCAAAGGAATCCTTGATAATCCTAGGTATTCAGCATGGAATGGTCCCAAGGAAACCGAGGATTGCTCAATCAGGAGCTGAGGTCATCGTGAAGGAGTGCGGCCATTAGTTCTCTCCAAGTTCAAAGGGTGACTTGATGTCTAATGAGGAGAAAATGAAGTAAAATATGTTAAATGTAGTTTTTGTTGTGTATCTACCACGCTGCTAATTTACTCAACTGCTCATGAAGTGCTGTAAAAACAGAAAGTACTGTAAAAACAGAACCTTCTGTGTACAATTTAATCAAATCACACTCTCCACAACATTACATTTTGGAAATTTATGAAATTTCTTGCCATGAAAACGTCTCTTATTGGATTACTAGCACAAGATTTCTGTTGAAAAATTTATGGTTGCAATTATATTTTGTACTATAACAAAACAAAATCCACTTTACCTTCAATTTAAAACAGTGACCCAAAGTCATGAGGAGGGAGGCTACTTCGAAGCTGGAAAGCTTTCAGAGGTGAGGCAGCTAGTTGTCTGGATGATGGCTGAGCTAAGACTGACTCTATTCAGATAGTGGGTGCACTGCCCTCTATGTTGGCTATTCAACAGGGTTGAGTAGGTGGTTGAAAGAATGCGGTGTCACACGAAGTGACTCACAACCTCTTTTTTGTTAAATAGAGAGATAAAATGAAAAGATATTTAGACGTGAAAGGATGGAAGAGATAAACATGACTGGAGGACAAAGTTGGAGAGAGATAGAAACAGAAAGAAGAGATTATTGATCATGTACAATATTAAATCATGCAATCATTAACCCATTCCATGCCGGAACCAAAGGGTTCGTGTATTAAGCCTACGGGAATGTCAGAATCAAGCAGTCAACTGGTTAACAATAGAGTTAGAGTAGGGAGAGGGATGAATTAAGGAGAAATATTGAAGACAAAGAAAATGAGATAGAAATATAGACCAATGTTTTAGGAGAATGAGAAAGAGAGAGGGAATTTGAATGGGGGTGGAAGCGAGAGTGGGAAAGGAGGAGAGAGAGAGAGAGAGAGAGAGAACAGAGAACGACATGAAAAGAGAAGAGACCGACAGTTTGGAATATACGGTATCATTAGATTAAAATATGGCAATGAGAGTGTGCAAGATAGTGACTGAGGAAATATACAGATATCAGTTCGAAAGCAGCAAACTATAGCGAGGGCATTTAAGCAAATGAACGATAAAAGATATACATGCCCCTATAATAAATAAGGATTTATGCACATTAAATATACACAGCACATCCCTGAATACCTTTGCTTCAAGTCATCATATCTATTTGCTCAACTCCAAATGCAAATATCCTGTTCAAATATCGATCCCATTCCTAGATGAATAAAACTACCCTACTTTGTAAATGTAAATATTGCCAAAATCACTTCAAATAGCGTATCTTTCAATCCCTCTAAAATGTTATTGCAAGAAAAACATACTGGTATACAATTGTGAGCAGGAAGATTTAATGTTATTCAACCAGAACAATATCCTGGAAAATTTTCTCTAGATCTAAGAAGCAAAAGAAAAGTAGAAGGCGTATTAACTCCATTTTTCACTTCCTACGTCTTTTTATCCAAACTTCCTTCGGCGGCCCACCCCCTGTATTAATCTTTCTAAGCCTTCTTTACTCTTTAGCAGAAAGAAAACGGTGTCAGTGTCCCATTTTTTATAAATGTAAATGCATGTTTGACAAAGTTGCCTGAACTTCTTCTTTCAAGGAGAAGTCATCCAATATTCAGTTCATTACGTGGGAGGGTTTTCCCTTACGCACGTCACAACAACATCGCCATTCAGCGGGCTTTCATTCATTCGCCTGCGGGGATATTACGACAATTGTATCTTGATAGATTTTCCTGCGTTTGTTTTCTTTTTCTTTTTCTTTCGCCGTGCCCGCCACCATGTCACATTTCCGGGTTAGCTACGAACGTTGCTTGTCCAACAGACAATAGGTGCGTCCTCATCATCTCGAGATTGCCAAATAGCCTGCTATTTCTGATTTGGGAAACAATCCCGAAGTTAAAAAATATGTCTTCATCAGCTCGAGATTCGACCTCGAAACTTGAAACTTGATCTTGAGAAATTAGCTCAAGATATTTTGCTCAGTGTTCAGGCTGGTGATGACGCACCGGACAAATAGCGGGATATTTTGCAAACTAGCCCAAGACATCTTGGGTTGATTATCATGACCAAATATCCCCCTAATTGCAACTTCAGGCTGATGTAGACGCAAATTAACTGGATAATTTGCGATCGGGATAGTTCAAAATCAAATAGCGAGATATATTTGGCAATCTCGAGCTGATGGAGACAGGCCTAATGGCACATGATGTTGGGACTTATCTGACATTGATAAGGGCTTCGAGAAGGTGCCCTTGAGAGAAATAGATCACTGAGAATTTGAGAACAAAAAATGGAAATGATGCGAATACAATGGGTTTGCGATAGCCAAGGTCACTGCATGTATCTTTTGGCGCTCAGGGGGCGATATGAGAAGCTTTATGCAACAGTACTGTAGCTATGACACTCCCATTTTGGAAATTGAACAAAATTGTAAATTTCCCTGGGACAATGCTTAAAATAGTGGATACATGAAGCATATAAACTTCCTCCGTCAATATCAAATTCTTTAAAAACATTAAAAACTGTGCCAAATTAAAAAAAGAAAAGAAGATGGTATCTATAAATGGAATTATGTTTCTACTGAAAAACTACCAAAAAAGGACTACTTGTAAACTTAGAAATACCAAAAAAAAATCCTTCTAGATTGGCTAAGGTTTAAGTAGTACAGTATGTACATATCAACCAGGGAAAAAAAAATTAAAAACATTTCTGGGGCTGCTTTTCAAGCTTGCTTGCATGAAAATAACACTCTTTAATTTGTTTTGCATTGAACTCTATGCAAATTTGGGGGGCTCTTTTATGAATTTTGGGGGCTCTTTTGGGACTTTCGGGGGCTAATTCACCCTGAGCCCCCGTATATTTTTTCCCTGATATATAAACATTTGAAAACATTAAAACAGTGCAGACAAGAGAAAAATATTAAGGCTGTCCATAGTAAATTGAGAACATCAAATTCAAAATGGCGTTCTTTCTACGATGACAACTCTATTTGGGGGGAGTGACTCAACAGTTTGGGATTCATCATGTCAGCTTAATTGACGTCAACTTTCTTTATTTTTGCAATAAATCTTTGGAATAGATCTATAAGAGTTCTTGGAGCATGCAATTGTATGTAAATATTTACTATTACTGTAATTGGTAAGCATGGAAACATGTATAATATTGTATGTGCATTGTGTCAACTGAAGCGAATGAATGAGCGCACCCAACCATTAGACAGTAGGGTTATGTAAACACTACAAGAATCATAGGGAATTTTTTTGTTTCATTTCTTCAATAATATCAAACAAAGGTTTCAATTTCTACAAATCTACGTTCAGATATGTACATCAAATTCTACATGTACCCATTTAAGCATGGTAAGTATGGAAACATGTACATGGTGTATTATTGTATTATATGTGCATTGTGGCGACTGAAGCAATTGAATGAGCGCACCCAACCATTAGACAGTAGGGCTTTGTAAACAGTAGAAGAAATGCATGGGGAATTCATTATTTCATTTTCACAATAATACATCCGTTTACAATGCAGATTTTTTTGTTGGAAAAAGCATTGTTTTTTGTGACTACCATTCAACATTACGGGAAAAACCCTACGAAAAACCGGTGTTTCCTAGTTCTTTTTTTTTTCTGTGAGTTGTGCGCATGCACCCTCTTTTCGCTGCTTTGCATACAAAAGAACGGAAGTGATGAGACTCACATAAGAAAATCTAGATATTTAACCAATGTTTGGAGCATTAACACCACCAAAAAAAGTTAGAGTTTAATTCAGGCGATGTTTTAAAAATCCATGCACAATCCAGAGGTAGGTTTTCTTTGTTATTCAGGTTTAACATTGTGTTTATGGATAGTTGCCTAGCAACTTCCTAAAAAAACTCTGGAATGTGAGAAAATTCCAGTGGTTTTTTGCTTGCAGTGTAAATGCCCTTTATATCACAAAAAGTTTAGATCTCTACAAATCTACCTGTATACATTGTAGCTGCATATTTTTCATGTGCAAGTACACAAATGGCTTATTGACCTACATTAGCATATTATGAAACCATTTTGAACTGTTTGCAAGCTACATGCATGTACAGGTAGACTTATATGAAAGGCAACAAGTTGTTAAATCGCCAACATTTTAGGCCACTTTCCAGTTTCCATGCATATACACATTTGGAGCCCCCCCCCCCCCCTCCATTCAAAAGTAAAATTTTACTTTTAACATCACAAATCTACATGCAGATAAGGTCTACAACCTGAAAATATAATATATCGTCTGCTAAGAGGAAGAAGGCATTAATTACACATGCATGATTATATTTTAAACAGATTTATTATCATCTAGTTCACAGCTGATATATAATGACGTAATGCATATATATAATTATACACATACTTGTTCAAATATTCATATTTTTTCCATGTATCTTTCAATTGATCAGAATGTTAATAATTATTATGCATATAATTTTATGTTAGTATGTTTTGTAAAACAAAATATTCGTGTACTGTGTGAATGAAGTTTTATGACAAATACACAAAATACACAGAATAAAACAATTTTGCTGCTATTACCTGAGATTACTGTGCAATGTAAATACTAGCTGTTGGCACTTGGGAAGACTTAAATCTAATTTTCCTCAGTCACAGGTCCATCCATGTGTAAATCAACAAGAAAATATCCTTGCAAAAAGCCCTGATGCAACACAATTAAGAGCTCCAAAGTTGAAGAAAAAAAGCAACAAATATCATCATTTTAAAGCAAACAGAGCCTGACAGTGGTTTACAAAGTTCATGCTCATAACTATCCAGCAGCTTTGCGTCCTGGTAAAAGTCACAGGAATCAAGAATTGAGCCCACTAATTGTAAACACTCCTTCTCTATAATTATACCCTTCTGCATGTGGCTACAGAGTGTGTGCTACGCTCCGTCTGAGGTCATTCAGTTAATATGCTTTTTTCCCTTGTTATCCCATAGATTTCCTAATGACCCACTATTTAGTAGCCTTGAACTGGCTCTCTCCCCCTCTCTCTCTCTCTCTCTCTCCATTTTTCTCCCTCCCTCTCTCCCTGCCCCCCCCCCCCCCCTCTCGATCCTTTCTCACACTTCCTCACTATCAATCCAAGTCTTGAAATTTGACCGCCCCTCTCTCACCCCCCCCCCCCCCTCTCTCTCTCTCTCTCTCTCTCTCTCTCTCTTTCTCTCTCTCTCTCTCTCTCTCTAAGTACTCAAATGTGTCAGAGAAAGGCATCATATAACACTAACACTGCCAGGTAAATTTGGATCAGTAGTAAATTTGAGAACGTAAACAAACTCATAATACCCGGTATTATGTAATATTCCAAAGTAGATCATGAAAACCTAGATAGGCAGCGTCTCAAGGCTACTTACTGCAGACTCAAGAATGATTAATCTTTTAAAGCTATAAACAGAGCATTTGCAGTGTTATGTCTCCTCTAACATAAGAAGGTTCAATACAGGGATACATGTACATGTACATATACTGGGTGCTCTGGTTGCCCCATTGCCCGGGCAACTAAAATGATATATTCATCAGCTTTTGAAAAATGAGTCAAAGATAAATAGATAGGTGCAAGACAAGTTACATGTATATACTTAAAGAAAAGAAATTGTATTTGTTTCATAGTTTAAGTTAATAAAATGAAGTGGACAAACTTGAAGAAACAGATCAAATGTTGACATTAACATCTAAGTAAAAGTACCAAATGCCAAAACATAAATTGACTGTTCAGAGCCAGAAGGGCTTTAACTCTATGTCTAAGTTTAGGAGTTAATACCCTTCTACATGTAGCTGCAAACAGACAGAATTTAGTACGCCAAAATCTAAAAGAAAGACAATTTAATGTTCCTAAAAAAGTAATCCTTCCTTTTAAAATTTCACATGGTTTACATGATGTAGAAAAAAATTGTTTTGTATCATTGACGGCTGGAGTAGCGAGAGAAATTGAGCTCTTACATGTACTCTCTTTTACTTGTCCAAACTCCAAGCGCCAGTTAAAACAAATGCATCAAAATAAGCGGAAGAACTGTCACCTTTTCTGTTTCAAATAATCTTTTATAAGAGGTCTTGCAATTAAT
Organism: Strongylocentrotus purpuratus; assembly: GCF_000002235.5. Classification (NCBI taxonomy): domain Eukaryota; kingdom Metazoa; phylum Echinodermata; class Echinoidea; order Camarodonta; family Strongylocentrotidae; genus Strongylocentrotus; species Strongylocentrotus purpuratus. Next base: position 7,783,584 of record NW_022145602.1, on the reverse strand, counting down.
TATTCATATACTGTATATAATGTATATATACTGTAAGATGTGCAATAGTCCTAGCAACTCAAGCTTGCGTTAGTAGACTACAAAAATTGATCATTATGATCACGTATTAACCGATATTCACTATTCATCCAAGGTGAGCAGAGGACAATCAGAGGGGCGGAGCTTAATCCTCCAGGATGTCAATCATTAGCATGCATAGCAAGTCTCCCTCTGGACACCTCATTGACTGCAGAGTATCACGTTTATCGAGCTGATGTAATTTCTTTACAACCTGCATTTTTGTCTGACATGAAAACCATTTATTTTTCAAGGATATTTTTTCAATTTGTTTTCTTTTCGCGATATTAACTGTGTTTACACGTCAATGTATATGTAAGTGTATGACAAAATCTACTCTGAATTTTCAATGTCATTACCTATTAAACTAGACTTCATCATCATCATCATCATCATCATCATCATCATCATCATCATCAACATCATTACATGTATCACATCATTATCAATTTGATCATCATCATCATTTCATCATCATCACCATCATCATAATCATCATCACCATCATCATCATCAATTTAATCATCATAATATTCTTCTTCTAAACTTCTTCTTTACCACTGCCATCAGCATCATCATCATTATCATCATCCCCACCACCATCATCCTCATCAGTACATCTTCCCCATCATCCTCACGATCATCATCATCATTATCACCATCTTCTTGTTCTTTTTACTCTTCTACTTCATCGCCACCATCAGCATCATCATCATCATCATCAACATTAGCAGCCACACCAGGAGAGTTGAACTAAACTTTCACTGTTACAGGATTGAAGAAAAAAAACTGATTATAATTTGGAGAAAGACTCAGTTATGGATGAGTACAGGTAAGTTACCCTTTTCTTTCTCTTTTTCTCTTCTGCTTCCGCTCCTTTTAACCATTTTTACTTCCATCATCTTAATTTCACCTTCCTCCTCCATCGATATCACCCGATAAATCTCTCAGAACCACAAACAACGTCTAATGAGAAGACAAAAGCCTTTGTTACGCCCATGAATTAGCACCTACGGTATGATTACTTTACAACGCAAGATTTAATTAAAGACCACAAAGCGGATGTGATCAATTTTCAGAGAGGGCAGAATTGATTGGAGTCGCGAATAAAAGGCTAGAAGTGTGGGAACTTTGCATGCAGAACTAATGTATGCTCTTTTCCTGAAAGTACTATTAAACTTAAGTTCATTAAACATGAAACTTTTCTATGTTAATGATGGCTATTTTTTACAGAAAGAGACTTTCATGTTGCAAAAGTATTAGGGTTGTGTTTATACCGTTGCATCAAACTTATGCAAATCAAAACCACTCTCAAAATTTGGCAGTTTCAGATTTCACAATCTTTACAATCTATGTATACTAGGGGATTCAACATCATGAAGCTACATTTTGTACCCACCCCCTCCTCTAGCTCTAGCCCCCATCCCCTTCATTCTCCTTCTTAATCTCTCTCTCTCTCTCTCTCTCTCTCTCTCTCTCTCTCTCTCTCTCTCTCTCTCTCTCTTATACACCTCTACTAACCCTCGCTTTTCTTTGTGCATAATGAAATGCCTGCAATATGCACCAGTAGAATTACACATGTATTGTAAATCAAGGACAATACAGTCCTATAAATACAACATGCATGTAGTTTGGAACACCCTTGGAACGTGTGCTATAACTGCCCACAGAAGAAGAAAAAAATCCTGGACTAAAAATAAAAAGTTCTTCAATGACAAATGTATTGAGCAAAACAACAGGTGATTTTTGAGTTATCAAAACAACATACCAGCAATCAGAAAGCACCATGGCCAATCGGCCAACCAATCTTGACATGATTCAGACAGAGATGTGTTACATTTGACAGACTCTTTCCATGTTATTTGTTATATTAAAGGTACATTGTAACATTGTGTTGGAACTGTGAATGACAGAAAACAAATTCTCATAAACACAGTAATGAGATTAATACACCGAATGTTTAAACAAAAATATATTGGATTATAACTGCCAAACAGTGTTGTAATGTAAGAAAGTTTTGTAAAGTTGAGTGAGTAGTAAGCAGGAAATAGGTCTCAGTGAACTGTCACCTCAACGGGAACGCAACATGAACAAAAGAAAGCCTGTATAACTATAGTAAGGTTCACACGATAGTTCTATAACTTAAAGTTAAGGTCATGGGTATCAACTTCAAAGTTATCTTGTATTGTTAGGGACCACGTGGATGCACTCATTTTTACAAAACTTAAAGTTAACTTGGAGTGACGATTCCGTTTGAACGTAGCCTAGTATAGGATTTTGATAGAGCCTAGGTGTCACAAAAAGCTGACCAGTACAAAACAAACATCTGGTCACTCTTGAGTCTTGACCGAACACATCTCCAGGTCAGCAACTCAACACATGTGTGTTGTGAAAAAAATGATTTCCCATCATGTAAAGAGAATTTCGAGTTCTGGAAAGACTAAAATTGAAAAATAATTTGTGAACCTTTTCATTACTTTTAATCTGATGTACAATATATCATAGAACAAATGTTACCTGGGAAGGACTCCTTTTCAAATTCTCTCATATTCAAAATGTAAGAAATTAACTGAAAAAGTTTGGATCTAACTTGGAATGCCACATGGTTTGTGTAGTCCCATGTGTGTCCCATGTGTGTAGTGTAAGTGTCTTTCGACCAGACAGAGTCATTTTTTTTGATAAGATTCCAAGCCTCACAGTAAACCATGCAACAACTTTTTTTACTTATTAACTTGCTTTCTGTTTTTTTTTTCACAATGAAATATTTACATGTCTAGTACTGAAGTTGTTAAATATACAGTATATTGAAAAAGAATCTAACTTTTTTTTAAACTGGACTTGAGAAGTGGTGGAAAGATGCCCCCGATAAATATGATGACAACCCCAACCAAAGGAAGCCATGGATAGGAACAACAGTCTAAAGACTGAATAATCCTGGATCAAGTGAGTAACAAGTGAGTTAATACTCAAAATCACCCAAGAAGTCCTAGAGAGATACATGTATATATTGCTTGCAAGTACATTGTACATGTTGTACCCACTAAAATGCTATTGCACACTATGACATTTACAGGTGTTGCCTACATGTAATCGGGGTCTGATATTTCTAAAGCGGTCATTTTTGCAATGACGACCTTCGTCATTGCCTTGTTTTCGTTCACATTCTGCCCCATTAATATTCTCCTTTTCCTCCTTTTCCTTATCCTTATCCTTATCGTCAGGAAATCGCATTCGTTTTGCACGTAGTGTTTGTGATTCCTAGTTAGGTGCTTTCCTCATGTCCTTTTCCTTTCAAATTTCATAGGCATAGTCTCTAACATCTCATCAAGGTCACTACATTCTTCGATTTTGGAAATCACTCATGCATGACCGTCCAGGCGCCATTTTGTCCGTTTCTGGTCCATTTTAAGGCCTTTATATCTTACTTCCTATCTCACTATCCTAGATCCTACAAACTTCTAACAAATTCCTCTAGATAGTCTGAGAGATGTTCTTTCATCTGCGACGCATGACTTGACCTTCAAAATGCCATCTTCATACTCGAAATTCAAATCTAAAACCGACTCCGTCAAAAATCTCTCAAGTTCTTGAAAAATGGACCCCTAAATAATCTAAAACTGCCATAACTTTCTCATATAAATTCCGTTTTGTATTTAAATCTCACAGTATCTTTATCTCATAATTGCACATAGCCATGCTAAATTTCATGCTCCAATGGCTTTGCACAACATAAATAGCGCCCTCTAAAGTTCTGGGAATTGGCTTTCTCTCTGTGGCCGTATCTCCATAATGGCTTAGCAAACCCGTACCCTTTTTTGGATTTAGATACTTGAAGATATGCCCTTTCCAGCCATATACAAAATTATATACCCTATCACTGACCAAATTTGAGAAAATTGCCCTCCAAATTCGCCATTTTCAAGAAAATTCCGAAATAACTTCAACTTGCTCTAAAATGGCGATCTTTATACCTACATCAATGAAACTTGGCAGACATATGTATCCATATACGTGACAACTGTTTACCAAGTTTGGTAAAATTCAAATATGTCAGCGCAAAGTAATCGCCCAAAATGATGAATTTACTATGCATTACGTAATAGCGCGTTTAATGCGTGCAATACATTGCGCGCAGATAACAATGGTGTCAAACTGACCGCAATGAAGTGCCCTTTCGAATGATACCAAGTATGGTATATGTTTACACAGAAAATTGTGAGTAAATCGCATTTGAACAAGGGTCACTATACGAATTCCGCCCGATTATAACACTTATCGGCGATGACGTCATTTTTTCAGACTACTTTTCGCCCCCTAAACATCCTTTTTTTTCGTTGAAAATTTGCAATGACATTCCGAGATGCAATACGCAGGGCACCTCGTGGCCGGATTTTTGAAAGTAGTCAAGGGGGTCATTTAAGACGCCATTTTGTCCTTTAAATCTATTTTACATCACATGTTTCGATAGGATTATCATAGAAAAAAAGAGAGTAGTTTACAATAACAACCATGAAATTCTCTTTCCAATGAAACCATATACGGCCCATAAAGAGACATAAAGAGAGAGAGAAAAAACAATTTAACTCCGGTCATAATACAGATCCTGTACGTTTTCCGCCCATGCATTACACGCATTGTCTATGGGGCAAATCGGGTTCACGCTTTTGACCCCTAGAACGATCTTGATTGATTTGACGAACATGCAACTAATCCCATTTGTTTTTGCACGCAGTGCTTGCGAGCCCTTTCTAGGTTCTTTCCCCTATCCCAATTTCTTTCAAACTTCGTAGGCATAGTCACTACCATCCCATGAAGGTCACTATTGAGGCCTTTCTTTCGCCCTACCTGTCTCCAATATTACAGAAGCTAAAGACTTCGTACAAATTGCTCTGGATAGTCCGAGAGAAGCTCTTTCGTTCGACACGTAGAAACACGGCGTCATTGCACGCACATCGTTGTGACACGATTGCATTTCTAGTTTTCTTCTTTAATAATTCACTTCCAGGTCTCTTCCATTTTCTGACCTTAACCTGTCTGCAGCTGGCCTAGGAAACCTAACAAGAGCTGGTGTTACTCATACAATTTGTTCACTGATCTGGTGATAATGGACATTGAATAGGAAAGGTCAAGTTATGGAACTGGTATTCAGATTATAATCTCTCTCTCTCTCTCTCTCTCTCTCTCCCTCCCTCTCCCTCCCTCTCCCTCCCTCTCCCTCTCTCTCTCTCTCTCTCTCCCCCTCTCTCCCCCATTTGTGAATTTAGGATTCCATTATTCTTCATCTCTCTCTCTCCCTCCATTTGTGAATTTAGGATTCCATTATCCTTCATCTCTCTCTCTCTCTCTCTCTCCCTCCCTCCCGCCCCCCCCCCCACTCAGTGTTATTTAGGGTACGCATATGCTTGCTCCCTCTTTTTGAAAGCACCCCCTATCTGAGGACTGCAAACATTTCCGAACCCCCCTTTCGCTGGCTTTTCGTGGGCTTTTCCTGCCATGGAGACCCCCCTAAATGATGAAATGCTCAATGTACCCCCCCCCCCCCCCCCCATAAATTCTGAATAATTTCTCAGGAGTCCAAAGAGATGAGAGAAAAAAAGAAAAAACACCCCCTTTTTAAAGAAATCTCCGGGTGAAAAGTTAATACACCCCTTTTTTTACAATTCTCGGGCCGGACTTTGTCGCACGAAAAGTACCCCTTTACCGGACATTTTGGTAACACGCATGGGGTCCGTCCGTTCTTGGAGTGGGGGGGCCTGGCCCTCCCTCTCCCTCCCTCTCTTCCGAGGTTTCTCTGTGTGTGTGTGTGTGTGTCTCTCTCTCTTTCCTCTCCTTAATATTTCCTTCTCTATGTACTCTTCTTCGATTCAGAGCACCCACATATTTAGATGAATGTTCTACCCAACATGCCCAACAATGAGCATGCAACCATTAACTTGTTCCATCGTCCAGCATATGAATTTAATTTTATCACATATGCATTTGCAACAATGAAGATCGACATCCAATAATGACATTAATAACATAAATATTTGGTTGGCCACATCAAACTCTTCACTCATCAACATTAGAATCTGTTATACAGTCTACTAGTACTAGTATCAAAGTGAAAATAATTAGGAATAAAACCCAACTCAATTTGAATCAATTAATTTTCAAGATGTCAAATGAATGATATTTAATACACTTACGCAGAAAAGCTTATCAATGCAAAAGCCTTGAAGGCAGAAATTATTTTTATATTGATGATTTGTCCACTGTGATTTTGTGACTCAACACTGAACAAGCTGTCATGCAATACTGCTACGTTTCAGTTTCAATCGACATGATGGGTCTGAAATCTGAACTACACCAGAATCTCTCCAAATGATGCAGACAATACCAGAATGTTCCAAATTTCATACTCACCATCAATCAACAATATGTAGTATGTAAATCTAGTCTTACTTTATACTGAAATTAACATCTATTGAAAGAGTATTATACATTATAAATCACTGAACATGCATGTAGATCTACCTCCATCTTCTTATTGACGTAGTCTGACCAAGCATCATCTAATAATCCACGCCGATACTCCTGGCACCAAACCTTTCGGAGGACCGTACAAATCTTTCACATGGACCACTGCATCACGCCCACATCGATATTTTTGCATGCAATAATTGAATCGACGTGCCTCTCGCATCGCTATATTTCTTCATCATTTTCACACCTCAAAACCACTTGGCCACATTCTTATAAGCTCTAAAAAGATATGGGCCCACCACAAATCTAGTCTAGACAAGTCTCACTCACCAAAAACTTTTCGTTCTAGCCGAAAATCGCTGAGAAGATAAACAGCACAATCGTTAAGTCCACCTGTCAAACTGCCTACCACAGACTGTCAATTCTTTCGGGGGTGACTCAGACGAAAATGCACCCCATGCATTGCGTGCATTGGTGTTTATTGATTGTACTCCTTTCTACGAAGACGGCCGTGCGGAGTAATTGTACAAGAGGCGAACAAGATCGGAGTGCAGTCTCACACGAGAAGACCGTGCCAAGATTGATCGAGACGGTCTGTGGGGTGGGAGGAGTATCCATGGAAACAGAGAACTCGTACATGCAGGCGCGTACGCAGGATTTTTTTCAAGGGGGGGGGGGGGGGGGGGGGGGGGGGGGGGGGGGGGGGGGGTGGGGGGTTTAACATTTATAAATCGGGCAGAAAATTTTGCAACGACTCAGCCAGCCGCTGAATAAGGGGTAAGAGGACACTTTTTCTTTTTTTTTGGTCCCAAAAAAAATCGCAACGACTCAGCCGACCGCTGAATAAGCGGGGGTGGGGGGGGGGGGGGGGGGGGGGGGGGGGGGGGTATCAAGAGGACACTTTTTTTTTTAAGAGGACACTTAAAAAAATAAAAATAAATCCAAAGGAGGGGGGGTGGTTTAGGGGGGTGGCGGGTGGGTTTACACACATAAAAATACCAAAGGGGGGAGGGGTTTAACTCCTCACCCCCCCCCCCCCCTGTGTACGCGCCTGCGTACATGTATTATTAGTTTGTTACTACTACACATAATCGGAAGGAGTGATTATACGTTTGTTGAAATGCATAATTTTACCTAACAAAACGTGTATGAACATCATGGCTTCATTAATTTGAAAACACGACGTAGGCCCAAGGATAACACGAAGATCGAAGATGATGAAAATAATTATAACGCCTATTTTCTATTTTCTTTTCATGTAACGTTTGTCTGATACCTCATGTCTAAAGAAATGTTATAATTATTCATGTGATTTTGTAAAACAACATGTGTTCATCATACTTACAGCCTCCCCCTTCTCTTTTTCTCTCTCTCTCTCTCTCTCTCTCTTTCTCTCTCTGTCTGTCTCTCTATCTATCTCTCTATTATCTCTTTATCTCTCTCTCTCTCTCTCTCTCTCTCTCTCTCTCTGTAGACCTCGCTCACTCCTTTTGTTTGATTTTAGATGTTGTTGTTGTTGTTTTTCTGTCGTTATTCTTGTTTTGTTGTTGTTTGGTTCTATTTTTTGTACATGCTTCAGATTTTTAAAGCTGACTGAATTATTCTCACTTTTCTCATAGCATTAATGTTCTTATTCAATGTCATATCGATTTTGTTCTCGTTATATTGACTGAACATAATTTTTAGCCCTATTGTCTCTGACCTCTCTATATAAAAAATATCATCGTCAAGGTTATCAAAAGGAACGGCATATTATAGGACCCGGAAACAAAGGCGGTTGTCAGTTTGTCTAAATCTTTTGTATTACTGTACATAGTATAATATATAATAAAATCGCATATTGTCCGCATACTGTTCAATATCCGTTCTCATTCCAGAATAATATGGCGTTTAGAATTGTTTTTGATATCTTTAATATTTCACTCTACATTCAAATCCCTTTGGATATAACTGATGTTGAACCCTTTCAAGATTTATGAGTCGGGACAATGCGGTTTCTTTTCTTTCAATATATTAACCACAGTGGCAATTAATCGTTAACCATAGCCCACCTCCGCAATATATTTTCGATTTGTTTTTCTTACTTGACCACAGATGACTAAGCACATTGCGTTTTGTTCTTGATTCTGCCCCCCCCCCCCTCTCGACCCCCTACGAAATTTATTAATTTGGTATAGCCTATTGTAGCCGAACAAGAATTAATATCTATGCTCAGGTTCCGGGTTTATTGTTTAGCAAAACAATGCTTTCATATCTGGTCCAAACCAGTCTACCTTTCAATTCAATAGTTGATTATTTAGAAAAGCACCGGATATAATATTATTTGCCCTTTTGGACGTAGTTGTCTATGACTTAGGGTAATAATAGTGGCCATACATTAGTATAAAGGGACAATACTGACTTAAAACAATGCTTTCATATCTGGTCCAAACCAGTCTACCTTTCAATTCAATAGTTGACTATTTCGAAAAGCACTGGAGGTGCTTGCCCTGTAGGTATAGTTGTCTATGACTCAGGGTAATAATAGTGGCCATACATTAGTATAAAGGGAAAATAATTACTTACTCCACGGACCTACTAATTAGTAGGTCCATGCTTACTCCTATATAATAACCTTAGATGTTACTCGTTCTTTCTTTCTCTGTCTCTATCATTTTGATATTCCTCTCACTTCTCTATTTTTGGTATTGTTATTTTATCTACTGAAATCATTCAATAATTCTTTATTTCTTTCTCTCTCTTTCTTTTTCTTTTCTTCTTCCCCACGAACCAGTAAGATTAAAAGTTAATTAAAGATAAGTTATCAAGAGTTTAGTGTGAGGCAAGCTCAATACACGCTATATACAGCGGGCAAGCTCTGATGTTCGGATAAACGACGTTTACTTATCGCCCGTTAGCTGGCGCTATTACACTTCGTCGTTTGGGCAGACTAGCTCCATTCGTTGACTTTCTATCACGTCTTCATCAAGTCGATACGCTGTCTACTTCCAGTTGATCCGCTATAATAGTGCCCCGGCGTGTTGTGTTGGGAGTTGGAAACTTATAAAAAGAGAGTAAACAATCGGGACATGCATCATGAAAGGTAATACAAAGTTTTGGGAAATTTTGAAAATTGGCTGGATTGTGATTCTTTACAATTTTGATATATTTGGATGCCCCTGTGAATGTATTATAAGCACAAGAAAATTTTTGATAAATTTCAAATGGCGCCTACGGCCATACAATGGTAGCTGAGACCATGAAAATCTCAGAATATGTAGTTGTGATATATAATTTCCGAACGGGAATAGCCAATCGGTCGATTTTATTCAAGAAACATTGTTTTATAGCTAAATAATATATTGACATTGAGAGGGAGCTATACAACATAAATGCTTCCAATATGTTCATTTGAACCAAATTCATGACCCCATACCAAAACTTTGTATAACCTTTAACAATAATTGAAAATAATATAGGCCCCAACTTGGTACCTTGAGGGACTCCTACATTCTTAATTTTTACATTTGAAATAACTATAAAAACTAAATAACGTACATAGACAACAAAATGGAGCCTGCAGAAATGGGAGTGGTTCCATACATGTGCATATTATATGTGTGCATCAATCTGTATAGAGAAGACCCTTGCATTCACTTGCATTGTGAGTATGCATCTTATGAATAATAATGAGCAGCTGCACTCTGCATATTCTAAATTATAGGTTCAATCGCATGCACATGATTCTAAATATAACATGCTCTCCCTTGCTGAAATTGATATGATTGAACAATTTTTCAATAGCAAAACTGTTATACTTTAAATTGTGCAATTTCAACGACTTCAAATGTGTGCATAACCATCAAGATATTATATTCATTAAAATAATTTTAGAAGTATGCGTTTATGAAATAAATTGTTTCTCTTTACTTCAGTTTCTAAAATACCTGTACCCGTTTAAATAAATTCATGAGTTGAAAATAAAACTCGTCCGTTATCATGGTTTACTTTCAAGACTTTAGTTTTCTTATCTCAATCAGTTTCACAACTTCCAAAACCTGGCCACCTGACAATAATTGTATAACTCAGAATTTGTCATAATCTCTCAAGAAACTCTTGTACTTCTTTTACTCTCTACTTTGGTGAGTCATCTGGGGATTACCCCCCCCCCCCTCAACGGTCTCCTGAGCATTTTGAGCATGGAGACAAATGAAATGCATTCCAATTAGTGCTATCTTGTATTAGGCCAATTTTCGTAATGGAACCAAACTTAATGCATGAGTCATTGTGAAGTGCCTCAATACAAATTATTTCATTCACCTGATAAGAGTCATAGTATTTCAATAGACATATTCCGAAGTGCATGCATTAGTTTTTGCCAGGTAGGACACACATTTTGGCTTGACCTACCTAGCAACACTTAATACATGTATAGTTTGCATTCTTACTATTGAAATACCATTATTCTTATCACAAAGACTTATTAAATATTAAATTTGGTTGCATTACGAAAATAGCCTTTTGGTAAGTGGCATCTCCCGTTTGCTTGACAATTTTCATTGGGGATCCAAATGTCACTTGACCTAAACAAAACACGGTCGGACATTATTTTGTTCGGGGATTCATTTCGTGTTTAGATTTACAACCGGGTTTATATTAGAGGTTTAGGGCTAGGGTTATATTCAGGAGGCTTATAGTTTGACATTGAAATTACGAATTTGAAGTACGATGACCGCGGGTTGTTGGAGCATTTGGCTGTACAATCGTGCTTTAATGGTGGATAAAACGTTTATCCACAATTCATTACTATGATCTAAATGATGTAAATTGATGTTTACGATTAGTTAAAGCCAGCCTTACTTTGTTCTACATATATTATTTTTACATGTGTAAATTTGCAATGTTTGTTTGTTATATATTTGTAAAAATGCTAAAGAAAAAGAAAATCAAACAGAAATAAATAAATCAAATCAAAACATATCAAATCAACTGTAGCTAGGCTAGGCTAAATAGTTTTTAGGGACTTTTAGATTTGCACGACGATGAACGTGGACTGCCCTTTTAAGACAATGTGACGTCACTGCCTTAAAAGGACGTCACATTGCCTTAAAAGGGCAGTCCATGTTCTCCGTTGTGCAAATCTAAAAGTCCCTACCCTTTCATGACGATCATTGTGGTTTGACTCAATAAATTTTGATTCAGAGTTCTAAACATGCCAGATGCATCGAGTAGAAAGGTCAATCATTTTGGACACACTTCGGCCCATCTGTGCATTTTAGAATAATTACTGTCAAAGTGATGGAGGTGTTCATGAATACCTTTTGTTTGCCTCTTGAGAAGAATAATTCCACCTGTGTATCAGATAAATGTACTGTTGGTGCATAAATGAATACTGATTACATAACTTCCATGAGCACGATCCGAGTATTCGTCTCAATGGTTTTACAATTTGGGTCCGAATGACCTTGATCTGCCCATGCGCAAATCCTAATTACGAACTCGCTTATTTACCCCCTAATGTGAACCCTCTCATGTAAGGATTAACGAATAAACTAATCGAACCGGCACTTCATTCAGCCAACCATTAGCAATCGGCAATAGAGCGCAGACAACAACCATCAAGCAGTCACTGGCAGAGTCAGAAATAATGCAGTGCTGAAATGAGCTGCTGCTGTTTTAATTAAGTTCAAGTACATCTAATGTATGCCTGGTATTAATATCAGATAATTGCTATAGACTTCCAGACATACGAGGCGTCAGTTGAGCAAGGATTGATCAAACAGAGCATAAAGTGGGCAAGAAGGCCCATCAAAGTGACTCGGTAACATTGTCGAAGGTTGATGAAAAAAACTGCGTAATTTATGTATGAAATGTTACTTCTTATATTCCTTCTACTGTACTAACCCTCTAACATGCAAACATTCTCAAACCACAAAGATATTTATGGTTTTCTTTGAAGGCGTCACTGTGCAACACCCTCTAACAGTAAATTCTCCTAACCATTTGTACATGAAAATAAAACATAAGGCAGGCTTTTTAAAAAGCATTCAGTGACACCTAAAATGTAACTAAATGTTAATAATAAAGTTCAGAGCATTAAGGAATCGATCAGATTAGTTTTCCCTATTTTTATCATTAATAATGGTCTGTTTTCACTCAAACTTTCATATTATCTTTAATTGTACATCAAGCGTTGAAGTCACTACATTAGTACCATTTTCTCTCATCTTAACAATGTTACCAAGTCCCTTTAATACAGAATAATATCGATATCGTATATTTATCACCGGGATTTATCATTATAGACATTTTAACGATAATACACAGACTACGTCACTCAAATTACTCTTTCATTTAGTTACTTAATCAGGATTTCGACCCATCTTCGGAATTTATGATGGTGGTAAGCATAGACTTTTTGGTTCACCTAGTAACAAAGAACAAGTGGAATACAGCACAATTTATCATGTCAGTATAATTTATAGTCCTACTCAAAACTGGCGTTATTGAAAGTGAAAATAATGATGGGAGCTGGATTTATTTCCCTGGGTAAAGCACTCTTTTAAATTTAAATTTTATTCTCTCAATAGATCCTCTATACAGTTATACATTTTTTATACCACTTGTAAACTTTTGTTTTTCTTTCTTTTTCGTAAATCTTAGAATGAATGGTGGACTGGTTAAATGAGGTCTTTTGTTTAACATTTGTTTAGATTTAAGCTTCATTTTATTTGTCACATCCTCAGGAAGCATACATCTGGCGAAATTAATTTTTCTCATACTGTAGTTATGAAAGTACAAAACCTGGAAAGGGTATGAATGACTTAGTTGTTATCTTTATATATATATATATATATATATATATATATATATATATATATACATATATATACAGTGCGTACCCCCCCCCCCCCCAACAAAAAAAAACGAAACCGAGAACTATCGATGTTTTATCATAACTTGATGCATATTTCATGCATACATATATATACAGTGCGTACCCCCCCCCCCAAAAAAAAAAAAAAAAAACGAAACCGAGAACTATCGATGTTTTATCATAACTTGATGCATATTTCATGCATGAATGATTAAAATGAATATGAAGAGAGGAAACCAAAAAGTGATTTGGAGGGCGGTATCTGAATTTCAAAATGAAAATCACATTTCGAAAATGCTGAGTTTCTGCCCTTTCATATGACACCTCAATCATGAAAAATGAGCAAGGAATGACACAGTTCTGTTTGTTCAAAGTAGTGCTTGCAATTCCATAATTGTATCAAACGAATTAGTTTTCACTGGCTCCCTGTCGCAGCAACAAGCAGAATTGACAATAGACTTAACTCCGTTTCGATGACAATCAGCCATGCATGAAGACTTTCGTCTACGGCTGATTGTCAACGAAACGGAGTTAAGTCTTTTGTTAATTCCGTTTGTTGCTACAGCAGACAGCCAGTGAAAACGAATTCGTTTGATAAAAATGTGGAAATGCAAGCACTACTTTAAACAAACAGAACTTTGTCATTCCGAGCTCATTTTTCCTGACTGTGGTGTCATATGAAAGGGCAGAAACTCAGCTTTCTCGAAATGTGATTTTCTCTTTGAAATTCAGATACCGTCCGCCAAATGACTTTTTGTTTTCCTCTCTTCAAATTCATTTTAATCACTCATGCGTGAAATATGGATTATACGAGTTACATCAAATGAAAGAGGAGGATCTAAGCTTTACAAATAAGTGTAATTTATTAATGATAAATGTGACTAAGTTAAGATAAAACATCGATAATTCTCGGTTTCGTTTTCTCTGGGACGCACTGTATATATATACACAATGCGTCCCAGAAAAAAACGAAACCGAAAATTATCGATGTTTTATCACAATTCAATCACAATCATAATTAATAAATGACACTTATTTGTACAGCTTAGATCCTCTTCTTTCATTTGACGCAACTCATATGATGCATTTCTCAAGCATAGGTGATTAAAAATAATTTGAAGAGAGGGTACCAAAAAGTCATTTGGCGGGCGGTATCTGAATTTCAAAGAGAAAAATCACATTTCTAGAAGGTTCATCTTATGCCCTTTCATATGACACCTCAATCAGGAAAAATGAGTCATAAATAACAAAGTTCTGTTTGTTTAAAGTAATGCTTGCATTTCCATAATTTGATTAATCAAATTCGTTTTCACTGGCTGCCTGCCGTAGCAACAAACCGAGTTGACAAAAGACTTAACTCCGTTTCGTTGACGATCAGCCATGCATCAAGTCTTTCGTCTTCGATGTCAAATTGTGGTTACCATCTGTTTTTTTAACTTTTTTTTTTTGCCAGGGGTGGGAGCCCTATTTTTTTTTAAAGGTAAAATTGTGGTTACCAGTTTTATTTTATACTTCTTCTTATCGTAAAGTGTCAGTTAAAGGAAACCGAACCCCAACTAATAAATTTACTTATTCTGAGAGATTTATTATATTATTGCCCATAAATCTACGAGATTCCCCACCAACGTGTATGATAGAGGTATAAAGCAAAAATAAAGTACAGTTTCTCAGCACGACATGGGCATCGCCATTTTCTTGATAATGTGACGTACTATGCGAAGTCGTATATCAAGTAAATGTATTCAAATTTATGGATGCTTCTTTCCCAGACGTGTGTGGTGATGAAGCATTTCATTCACCTGCTATTATCCTTTGTACTATAATTGCCAGAACGCAAATTGCATAAATAAGTTAGTGCTCTTCTGGGCTGAAGTTTTCTCATAAATGAAATGGATTTGTCAACTGCTATAGTGTAGTATTTATAAATAAATTTTGTTACCATTGTGCCCCTGTTATTTATTTTTCACCTAATATAATTTTTATCATCTCAGTTATTATTTTTGTTCATTGAAAAGTAAAGTTTTCGTTATTGATGCTGAAAGGCATCACGTCATGCGAAGAATATCTTCATTTATATACATCTTGTACATTTTCGTAAGGAATATTGTAAATCAAAAGGCTGGAATACATCTCATTTTTCAGAATACCTACACTTATTCTTTGGGTTTAGGTTTCCTTTAATTTTTTTATCATGAAGACACCAATGATCTCGGCATATTTGTCTGTGATTTGAACTGAAAAGAGAGTCTTCTTTCATCAAACTTCCCTATCTTCCCTTGCATCTCAAAAACTGCTTAAAATTCTCCTTGAAGAAGACGTTGGTGAAAGCGTACAAGAATGGATTTATGGCAGAATTCAACCACAGAACGAATGACACTAGATGGGTTAGCGCTTCATTACGAACACCGGAGAAACGGAAATACGTATAGCACTCGTTAATATAGAAGGGCAACCAGCATAGTACGAAGACACTCAGAAGTAATGCCAAGAACCTTGCCGCTTTTTGATGTTGAGAACCTGATGCGCTTCTATGAATCCGCATGTCATCGTTTTCACAGGAGGTTGTCTGAGATGCTCTATCATCCAGTGAAACTGCTGATGGTAGGTGGTATCGACCTTGCCTGGTTTGGAGCCTGTTTGTACGTCTCTTCAAACGAAAATACACTGTGAGATTGAGGACGAAGACGCAAATAGCCGGAACCAGGAATTCGATCAAGAACATTATAATGAGGACGACCAGATTCTTTCCGTACCCAATGTCACACACGCCAATTCTGTTCTCATCATGCAGGAATCCTGTCCTTGAGGAGTAGGTGAAGGCTAGTGTCGAACGGGAAGATAGACAGGTCATCCAGAGGATACTGCAAATGATGGCTACCTTCTTGTGGGATTGTCTCGATAGATGCCGAAGAGAGTTGTGCACCATAAGGTACCTGTCGACGCTGATGGCGACGATCGTCATTACAGACATGTCCGTCGCTGTGTAGTCCAATACCCACATGACGACACAAAACGCCCCGCCAAACTTCCAAGTGCCTGTAAGATATACTGGAACATAAATTGCCATGACAACACTCACAAGAATGTCAGCCACAGCAAGGTTGAGAATATAGGCGTTGGTTGTATTTCTCCGGATCCGTTTGTCCCTCTTGTACGCCAACAGGACAAAGGTGTTTTCGACAAAAATTAAAATGGCACACGGCAGAAAGAAGACAGTGACCAGCACATAGCGAAGATAGGGTATATCCTGTTGTACTTCAGGAATACCTGTGGTAAGATTGGAAGGATCCATCATTGTCGGATATGAAATTTGGACGTGTGGTAATTCCAGAGTCTACAGCAACGTCCTGTAAACGTTCAGAAGGAACTGGATCCTTGTAGAGAGTGGGGGTAAATCGTAAAGAGGTACACTTCTGTGTTTATTATTATCATCAGTTATGGAATGTCCATTACCTCAGGAATTCTTTTGTCAGGTTATAACGATTCATCATGAAGTAATTTTGTCACGATAATGTTCATCATATATGGAAAGCGACGACTTGTCAATGTTCAGGTTAAAGAAAAACCCTGACTACTCGTAAAGGGTGGAGGTAATATAAACGTGGTGTTAAAGTACAGTTATAGGCGTGATGAGGTTTCCTTGACCAACATTATATAACGAAGATCCATCATAAGAATTTGGACAATACCAACAGCCGCGTCGAGTGACCTTTGAGAACACGCTGAATTTATGTTCTTGTAAAAAGTGAAATCTGATGTGAACACTTGCTGAAGATGTGCAGTTTTCTATCCAAATCAAATGATATGAGCTGCCTCACGATGATGTAAAAATGTGATGCATTCCTGAGGCTGAGGCACATGTCACCATTTCCAACCGTCAAAAATGAACGATAAGGATAGCAAATATTAGATCCATAGTGAATAATAAGCACAGATGACTCTCATGGAGCAGAAGTGAGACCTAGTGAAGAATTAAAAATGTCCCTGGGAAAGATATACCACTTTTGAATTTGCAAAGCTTGAATGTCGAAAGTATCGAGGTTCATGTATCAGGTTCAGTAAGGAGTTGAATAATTTCCAATGATTCAACCGTAGATGAAAGTTAAATCGTTGAGCTATTCCTAGTTAAGAATAATAACATAATGTCAGCGCACAGCAACCGCTAAAATATACCTATTCACAAGGTGGGCAATGTGCAGTTCCTTTTCAAGGGAGTCTCCAAACTGTAGCGTTCGTTAAATGATTCGCATCTACGAGCTCTGATTGCCCTAATGTACACCGTACATGATCAGTCGCTCATCAAACCGAGTCCAAACCAACATAATAATTTGCCAATTGTGATAAGCTAATCTTTTAGTTCTGGTTAATGTTCGGATATCGTCAATCTCCTTAGAATGACATCAAATATTAATGAAGTGCTGGCCGCCATATTTCAGTCACACAGCCAAAAGCGATTCCTTGCCGACCCCAAATTGAACGATTCACGGCTCTTCGAGGCAGATTGTTTTTCAAACTGTGTTCATGTGCCTGAATGTGTATGACAAGTTCAGTGAAGCGCCCAGCGTCAGGCTAGTCGGATATCAATCAGCCGTTGCAGACATGAGCTACTCCTATCTTCCAATCGTAAGCATGGCTTAACTTGTTCAATAAATTACCCGGATGAAACGAACAAATGTAATAGCGTCCGTAGAGGAACATCTCGAAAAGCCACCCTCGGCTAATTTGATCGCTTTTCTGTCACTTCATCCCCTAATTAAATGACCAGTGGGGGCGTTTCACAAAGCCTTTTTTCAATGACTAATGACAAAAATCATTGATAAAATATCTACCATTTCTTAACAATAATAAATTGTCATTTTAATTATACTGCATCTCGCTTTCCTCTCGATCGCTTTCAAAATCTAGCTTGAGTAAATTTGAACTTCGAGCATGAATCGTCACATTAAAAAACACCTGGGTGGAGAAGTAATTAAAAAGAGACAAACCAATATTTGTAAGCACTTTATCATTTCGCAATTTGCGTCAGAGCGTAATCGAGGCGACGTTTTACGATTGAAGAGTATTAGCTTCTGGATTACTAGATTACGAACGCTGGTGTCTTTATATAGGAGAGGCATAACCGGGCTTTGCCCCCTCTTTATAACCCTAATGGCTTACCTTAGTAATAATTTTGTCCTACCCCCCCCCCCTCCCCCAAATACGAGAGACACATGTCGAAAAAGAATGCAAAGAAACCCTAAACTCTCCCATTAAAACAGAACAGCTCATTGCCAAGGTGAGTTTCATGACTTTGCCTAAAAACTTTCAGCACAAGTGACATAGGTTTGTAATAATTTTTTTTTCTTCTGGAGGTTGATACTGCCAAAGATTCACTCATCCGAAGTAAGGTCCGAATGCTCAACCCGAAGGTTCGCAGTTCCGATCGAGGGTTCGTCACTACGAAGTTTCATAATCCGAAATTAAAGAGGGTTCATATAATTCAAAAAATGAAAATGATCAAATAATGTACCATTTACGGAATCATTAACCATATTTCATTTTTCATAAATAACGAAGAATAACCGATCTTTTGAATAATAATTATTAAGTATTTGGCTTCACTTGTGCCTGGGAGGGGAAAGGCAATCTGATTCACTGTGACCCACGGGTATCTTCTTCCGGTATAACTGATTGGGGTTGTGTGCAGGTTGACCATTTAACCAGAGTTTGCCCTACACTTTACAGGAATCGTGCAGTGGGTTCTTATCGTGCATGCAAAGGTGGTGACTCTCCGGTCCGCAGTGCCTTCATTTAACGTCCTATCAGAGGGTTGGGGTGTTTTCCACTGTAACATAGACTGTGTCTTTGAAACGGGGGAGGGGCACGATAACACACGACACAGGCTTCAGCCACACTCTAAAAAATATTGGGCAAAAGATTGCCCAATTTTTACACAGCATGAGGGCGATTATGTGTCCAACCAACTGTTGCGTAAATTCAAGATTTTGCATGATTTACCCAGTGTTGGATAAAAAGAAAATACCCAACTTTTAGCCAACAAAAATTTACCCAATCAGAAATTCACCCAATTCTCACCATAATGTGTAGCATACTTGACACTAGTTGGGCAAATAAGTTGGATAAAATATGATAAATATTATATATAAAATGACATTAGTGCCGCGGTGGGATTCGAACCGCGGACATTGTGATCCACAGTCCTGTGACGTATCCACACGACCACGACACCTCTAATATAAGAGTAGAACCCTATTGTTCCATAACTGTTGCTCGACTTACGTATGCCCAGTAACATCTGCCCAACCAATTTTCAACATATTTTAATTGGGTAACTATGTAGTAAATGGTTGGGAAAAAATAACCCAATTGCTGGAAAAAAACTCGCCCAAATTTAATTTGTCCAATATCATTACCCAATTATTTCATTGGTAACTACATGGTTGGTAGAAAATAACCCAATTATTGGACAACATTTGCCCAACATCGATTTGCCAAGTAACACCAACCCAACCATTATTTTGACCTAACATTAGGTAAAGTCATATATTAAATGGTTGGGAGATAATAACCCAATTATCGGACAGAATGTTTCCAAATTCGATTTATCCAGTTACGTCTGCTCAACTTTTTTTTTTACAGTGCACCCTCCTTGTCTTTATAATTTCATAGTTCATACTTTATCATAGAGAAACCATTGCTTTCTGCATCTTTGTCTGTGATTTGAGCTGAAAAGGGAGTCTTATTTCACCAAACTCGTTTGTCTTCACTTGCATCTCAAAAACTGCTTAAAATTCTCCTTGAAGAAGACGTTGGTGAAAGCATACAAGAATGGGTTTATGGCAGAATTCATCCACAGAACGAATGACACTAGATGGGTAAGCGCTTCATTTTGAACACCAGAGGAATTGAAAAATGTATAGCATCCGTTTATATAGAAGGGCAACCAGCATAATGTGAAGACAATCAGAAGTAATGCCAAGAATCTTGCCGCTTTTTGGTGTTGAGAACCTGATCCGCTTCCATGAATTTGCATGTCATCGTTTTCAAAGGAGGTTGTCCGAGACGCAGATGATACTTGGTGGTCTCGACCTTGCCTGGTTTGGAGCTTGTTGGTACGTCTCTTCAAACGAAAATACACTGTGAGATTCAGGGCGGAGACGCATATAGCAGGAACCAGGAACTCGATTAAGAACATTACAATGAGGACGACCAGATTCTTTCCGTACCCAAGGTCACATGCGGCTATTCTGTTCTCATCATGCAGGAATCCTGTCCTTGAGGAGTAGGTGAAGGCTAGAGTCGAATGGGCAGCTAGACAAGTCATCCAGAGGATACTGCAAATTATGGCTACCTTCCTGTGGGATTGTCTCGATAGATGCCGAATGGAGTTGTGCACCATAAGGTACCTGTCGACGCTGATGGCGATGATCGTCATTACAGACATGTCCGCCGCTGTGTAGTCCAGTACCATCAAAACAATACAAAACGCCCCGCCAAACTTCCACTTATTTGTAAGAAATAAAGGAAAATGAATTGCCATGTCAACACCCACAAGAAGGTCGGCCACAGCAAGGTTGAGAATATAGGCGTTGGTTGTATTTCTCCGGATCCGTTTGTCCCTCTTGTACGCCAACAGGACAAATATGTTTCCGACAAAAACTACAATTGCACACGGCAGAAAGAAGACAGTGACCAACACATAGCGAACATAGGATATATCCTGTTGTACTTCAGGTATACCTGTGGTAAGATTGTAAGGATTCATCATTGTCGGGTATGGGATTTTGGCATGTGGCAATTCCAGAGTCTACAACAACGTCCTGTGAACGTTCAGAAGCAACTGGATTCTTGTAGAGAATGGGGTAAATCGTAAATAGATACACTTCTGTGTATATTATTAATTCTTTTGTCAGGTTATAATGCATCATCATGAAGAAGTTTTGCTACGATTATGCATATCATAATTATATAGAAAGCGACGACTTGTGAATGTCTCTGGGTAAAAACCCCTAACTTTCTTGTAAAGGGTGCGGGTAATAACGTGGTGCTGAATTACAGTTATAGGAGTGTTGAGGTACGTGCGTGTATCCTTGATAAACGTATACTACGATGGTCCATCGTGAGAGTTTGGACAATACCAGCAGCCGCGTCCAGTGGCCTTTGAGAATACTTATTTTCTGAACTTATTTTCTTGTAAAAAGTGAAATCTGATGTGAACACTTGATTAAGATGTGCAGCTTTCTATCCAAATCAAATTATATGAGCTGCCTCACGGTGATATTCAAATGTGATGCATTCCTGAGGCTGAGGCACATGTCACCATTTCCATCGGTGAAAAATGAATGGTAAGGATAGCAAAATATTAGATCCGATATTAGAACATCATTATAGTGAATAATAAGCACCGATGACACTCATGGAGCAAAATTGAGACCTGGTGAAGAATTAAAAATGTCTCCGGGAAAAGATATACCACTTTTCAATTTGCAAAACTTGAATGTCGAAAGTATCGAGGATCATGTATCAGGTTTAGTAAGTAGTTGAATAATTTCCAATGATTCAACCGTAGATGAAAGTTAAATCGTTAGACTATTCCTAGTTAAGAATAATAACATAATGTCAAAGCACAGCTACCGCTAAAATAAACCTATCCACAAGTTGGGCCATGTGTAGTTCGCCCATCAAACCGAGTCCAAACCGACATAATAACTTGCCATTTGTGATAAGCTAATCTTTTAGTTCTGGTTAATTTTCGTCTAGGGGCGTTCTCCTTAGAATGACATCAAATATTAATGAAGTGCTGGCCGCCATATTTCAGTCACACAGCCAAAAGCGATTCCTTGCCGACCCCAAATTGAACGATTCACGGCTCTTCGAGGCAGATTGTTTTTCAGCCTGTGTTCATGTGCCTGAATTCGTATGACAAGTTCCATGAAGCGCCCAGCGTCAGGCTAGTCGGATATCAATCAGCCGTTGCAGACATGAGCTCGAGTTTGACCATGATGACGTTTCACTCCTATCTTCCAATCGTAAGCATGGCTTAACTTGTTTAATAAATTACCCGGATGAAACGAACAAATGTAATAGCGTCCGTAGAGGAACATCTCGAAAAGCCACCCTCAGCTAATTTGATCGCTTTTCTGTCACTTCATCCCCTAATTAAATGACCAGTGGGGGCGTTTCACAAAACCTTTTTTCAATGACAAATGACAAAAATCATTGATAAAATATCTACCATTTGTTAACAATAATAAATTGTCATTTTATTTATACTGCATCTCGCTTTCCTCTCGATCGCTTTCAAAATCTAGCTTGAGTAAATTTGAACTTCGAGCATGAATCGTCACATTAAAAAACACCTGGGTGGAGAAGTAATTAAAAGAGACAAACCAATATTTGTAAGCACTTTATCATTTCGCAATTTGCGTCAGAGCGTAATCGAGACGACGTTTTACGATTGAAGAGTATTAGCTTCTGGATTACTAGATTACGAACGCTGGCGTCTTTATATAGGAGAGGCATAACCGGGCTGTGTCCCCTCTTTGTAACCCTAATGGCTTACCTTAGTAATAATTTTGTCCTACCCCCCCCCCCCTCCCCCCCAATACGAGAGACACATGTCGAAAAAGAATGCAAAGAAACCCTAAACTCTCCCATTAAAACAGAACAGCTCCTTGCCAAGGTGAGTTTCATGACTTTGCCTAAAAACTTTCAGCACAAGTGTCATAGGTTTGTAATAATTTTTTTTTCTTCTGGAGGTTGATACTGCCAAAGATTCACTCATCCGAAGTAAGGTCCGAATGCTCAACCCGAAGGTTCGCAGTTCCGATCGAGGGTTCGTCACTACGAAGTTTCATAATCCGAAATTAAATAGGGTTCATATAAATCAAAAAATGAAATGGAACCATGGACCATGTTCGGAATTACTTACCCTATTTAATTTGTTATGATTAGCCAAGAATAACCGATCTTTGGAATAATTATTATTACGTATTTGACTTCACTTGTGCCTGGGAAGGGAAAGAAAAAACTGAATCTATGTGACCCTAGGGTCTGGTCTCTCCTTCCGGTATAGCTGATTGGGGTTGCGGGCATGTTGACCACTTCACCAGGTTTGCCATACACTTATGGGAATTATGCAATGGGTTCTTAACGTGCATGCAAAGATAGTGACTCTCCTCTACGCGGTGTCTTCATCTAACCTCCTTTCCGAGGAACGGAGTATTTTACACGGTAACATTAACAGTGTCTTTGAAACAGGAGAGGGGCACGTTAAGAAACAACTCATGCTTCAGCCATACCACACCCCCCCCCCCCCAGGTTTGATTCGAATGAATCTTTGGCTAAAGTAAACATTCCCGGAAATATAAACCTACGAAAACGATTGCCCCTCATCCGTCCGTTAACTCGTAAACCAATCAATGATCAATATGGAATAATTTAGTATTCGGAGAACAGCGGTGAATAATTAAGTTTATGACGGTAAGCATTTAGAATTACTCGCAAGAATGAACAGAGATCCTAAATTGGACGAAAATATGTAGTACGTGTGTATTCGTCGTTATTTTTCGATTTCGTAAGAACCAATACCATTATCTTTTTAATGTAATAGATATTTATTAATTCATTTATTTACAGTTCTATTTCAGCCAGGTTGTCTCCTCAGTTTATAAACTGCTATCCCTGTACAATAAAAACAATGTATATACAAAAATTACACTCTTAGACAAAGTAAAGTGTAAGTTAATACTTTTATAATGGAGAAACCAATGCTCTCTGTATCTTTGTCTGAACAGAGAGTCTTCTTTCATCAATCTTTCCTGTCTTCAAAGGGGTCTTCACTTGCATCTTAAGAACCGCTTGAAATTCTCCTTGAAGAAGACGTTGGTGAAAGCGTACAGGATTGGATTTATTGCAGAATTTATCCACATAATGTATGCCATAATGTATGACACTAGGTCGGTAAGCGCTTCCGTATGGACGCTTGAGGAATAGAAAAATGCATAGCATTCGTTGATATAGTAGGGCAACCAGCATAGTATAAAGACACACAGGAGCAATGCCAAGAACCTTGCCGCTTTTTGGTGTTGAGAACCTGAAGCGCTTCTATGAATCCGCATGTCATCGTTTTCCAAAGAGGTTGTCGGGGACGCTCTATAATCAAGAGGAACTGCTGATGATAGGTGGCATCGACCTTGCCTGGTTTGGAGTATGATGGTACGTCTCTTCAAACGAAAATACACTGTGAGATTCAGGGCGAAGACACATAAAGCAGGTACCAGGAACTCCACCAAGAACGTCATAACAAGAACAACGAGATTCTTTCCATATCCGAGATCACATGCGGCAATTCTGTCCTCATCATGCAGGAATCCTGTCCTTGAGGAGTAGGTGAAGGCTAGAGTCGAATGGGTAGCTAGACAGGTTATCCAGATGATACTGCAAATGATGGCTACCTTCTTGTGTGATTGTCTCGATCGGTGTCGTAGGGAATTTTGCACCATAACGTACCTGTCGACGCTGATGGCGATGATCGTCATTACAGACATGTCCGTCGCTGTGTAGTCCAGTACACACAAGACGACACAAAATGCACCGCCAAACTTCCAAGTGCCTGTAAAATATAATGGAACATAAATGGCCATGACAACACTCACAAGAAGGTCGGCCACAGCAAGGTTGAGAATATAGGCGTTGGTTGTATTTTTCCGGATCCGTTTGTCCCTCTTGTACGCCAACAGGACAAAAGTGTTTCCGACAAAAATTACAATGGCACACGGCAGAAAGAAGACACCGACCAACACATAGCGAACATAGGATATATCCTGTTGTACTTCAGGTATATCTGTGGTAAGATTGTAAGAATCCATCATTGTCGGATATGCAATTTGGGCATGTGGCAATTCCAGAGTCTACAGCAACGTCCTTTGAACGTCCAGAAACAACTGATCCTTGTAGAGAGTAGGGTAAATCGTAAAGAGATACACTTCTGTGTATATTATTATCAGTTATGGGATAACATTACTTTAGGAATTCTTTTGTCAGGTTATAACGATTCATCATGAAGTAATTTTGTCACAATAATGTATATCATATATAGAAAGAAAGCAACAAGCTGAAAATGTTCAAGGTAAGAAAAACCCCGATTACTCCTAAAGGGTGGATGTAATATAAACGTGGTGTTAAAGTACAGTTATAGGCGTGTTGAGGTACGTGCGTGTTTCCTTGACCAACATTATATAACGAAGATCCATCGTGAGATTTTGAACAATACCAACACCCGCGTCGAGTGGCCTTTGAGAACACGCTGAACTTATTTTCTTGTAATGAGTGAAATCTGAAGTGAACACTTGGTGAAGATGTGCGGTTCTCTATCCAAATCAAATTATATGAGCTGCCTCACGGCGATGTTCAAATGTGATGCATTCCTGAGGCACACACCATTTCCAACTGTCAGAAATGAACGATAAGGGTGGAAAAATATTAGATCCAATATTAGAACATCCATAAGCACCAATGACGCTCATGAAGCAAAAGTGAGACCTGATGAAGAGAAAAAAGTTCCCTAGGAAAAGATACACCGATTCGAAAAGCTTGAAGGTCGATAGTATGGTGTATAACGCATCAGGTTCAGTAAGTAGTTGAGTTAGTTTCGAGTGATTCAAACGTACCGGTAGATGGAAGCTAAATCGTAGTTAAGAACGATAATATAATGTCAGGGTCAGATGTTACTCAGCAACCGCTATAATAAACCAATCCACACGCATAACAAGGCAGGCAATGTGAAGTTCGTTTTTAAGACTCCAGTTTGATCGGTCACCAATCAAACCGAATCCAAACCGACATGATAATTTGCCATTTATGATAAGGTAATATTTTAGTTCGGGCTAATGTTCGTCTAGAGTCGGTCTTCTTAGCCTGACTGAAATCAAATTAATGAAGCTATGGCCGCCAGACTAGGGGACTCGAGTACCTCCATCTTTTTCCATTCATCTAACGGACTGGCGACGGTCCATGGACCAACGCCCTTCGTTTATTTTCTTTTTTCCCCCTCACTTCGCTCTGCCGAATCGCCATGACAAATTAAACTCTCATGGTGCCCGTGCTTTGATAATCTTCTTCTCGTTATTGAGTAATGAGAGGGTATTATCATCCATCTTGTCGCGACATGCGACAAGCAAGATAAGCAATAACAGATACTACTTCCAGATTTAAGCTGAGAGGAAACACTCGTAAAGGACCTATCTAGCCAATCAAAGAGAGAAGGGGAGCTGAAAGAGAGAGAGAGAGAGAGAGAGAGAGAGAGAGATAGAGATTCAACTGTCACCTCCTCTTTGCAGGCATTGGGATGTTCGAACATATCCTACATAATTTTCCAAATATCTACCATTATGTTTACGATAATAATTCGTCATTTTGTTTACTATAACTCGCTTTGCTCTCGATCGCCTTCAAAATCTAGATTGAGTCAATTTAAACTTCGAGCAAGAAACGTCACCCCCCCCCCCAACATTGGTGAAGAAGTAATTAAAAAGAGACAAACCAATATTTGTAAGCACCTTAACATTTCGCAATTTGTGTCAGAGCGTAATCGAGGTGCATTTTTTTGTTATACGATTGAAGATTATTAGCTTCTGGATTACTAGATTAAGAACGCTCACGTCTTTATATAGGAGGGGCATAACCCCCCCCCCCAACATTGGTGAAGAAGTAATTAAAAAGAGACAAACCAATATTTGTAAGCACCTTAACATTTCGCAATTTGTGTCAGAGCGTAATCGAGGTGCATTTTTTTGTTATACGATTGAAGATTATTAGCTTCTGGATTACTAGATTAAGAACGCTCACGTCTTTATATAGGAGGGGCATAACCCCCCCCCCCAACATTGGTGAAGAAGTAATTAAAAAGAGACAAACCAATATTTGTAAGCACCTTAACATTTCGCAATTTGTGTCAGAGCGTAATCGAGGTGCATTTTTTTGTTATACGATTGAAGATTATTAGCTTCTGGATTACTAGATTAAGAACGCTCACGTCTTTATATAGGAGGGGCATAACCGGGTTTTGCCCCTCTTTATTACCCTAATGGCTTACCTTAGTATTAATTTTGTCCTTTACCCCCCCCCCCCCCATTTACGAGAGGAACATGTACAAAAATGAATGCAAAGAAACCCTAAACACCCCCATAAAAACAGAACAGCTCCTTGCCAAGGTGAGTTTCATGACTTTGCGCATAGAATTTTCTGCACAAGTGAAGCAGGCTTGTTATGACTTTTTTTTCGTTCTGAAAGTACATATTTCCGAAGGTTCGCTCATCCGAAGTTAGGTCCGAATGCTCAACCCGAAGGTTCGCAGTTCCGATCGATGGTTCGTTACTACGAAGTTTCGTAACTTTCTGTGTGCCCATGCCTTGAGCAATAATGCATGGTCGTACAGAGGATTTTTTTAATGTTGGGGACCGGGGTGAAATTCAATGAATTATTGAAAATTATTGCATTTTATTTTTTTATTTGTGGGAACTGCCCTTTACCCTAGCCCCCGCTGCGTACAGTCATGGTTCAGTGGCAAAGCAATGGCCTCGTAACTGTGAGGCCCCAGGATCAAAACCGTGTCGATGTGCTGTATTAGTGCCCTTTTGTGGGGCATTAATCCTCATATCTGTCATTTATGACTTAAGGGCGTAGGTCCCCTAGTTGATAAGCATAGTAGCATACACATGCTTTAGCAGTCACGCAAAACAAGCACTGGCGAATTATTATTCAATACAATCTGAGAATGTAAACAATCATCTAGATATATTAAGAATAAATCATTGTCAAAATAATTCCATAAATTGGGGTAAAACAAAAATATTCCAACTGTATGAGCGACAGTGTATATTCTTTTGTCATGTGTAAATTTGCAATGTTTGTTTGTTATATGTTTGTAAAAATGCAAAAGAAAAAGAAAATCAAACAGAAATAAATAAATCAAATCATATCAAATCAAATCAACTGTAGCTAGGATAGGCTAAGTTATTTCATCCACTCAAATCATTGAAAAGTTATGTATTTCTTTCTCTCTGTCTTTCTTTTCTGTTTCTTCTCCTTCTTCCCCACTGACCAGTAAGATTAAAGGTTAATTAAAGATTAATTTTCAAGCGTTTAGTGTGAGGCAAGATCAATAAACGTTATATACAGTGGGTAAGTTCTGATGTTCGGATAAACGGCGTTGACTTATCGCCCGTTAGCTGGCGCTGTTGTACTTCGTCGTTTGGGTAGAATAGATCCATTCGTCGAATTTCTATCTCGTCTTCATCACGTCGATTTTTGTTTTTTATAGGGACTTTTAGATTTACACGACAAGAGCGTGGACTGCCGCGTGTGACATTGTGTTAAGGCACTGGGCCGTGCTCGGCAGTGCCTTAAAAGGACGTCACAAGTGGCGGTCCACGTTCTCGTCGTGTAAATCTAAAAGTCCCTAATGATACGCTGTCTACTTCCAGTTGATCCGCTATAATAGTGATCCGATGTGGTGTGTTGGGAGTTGGAAACTTATAAAAAGGGAGTAAACAATCATGACATGCATCATTGACATTGACCATAATTGAAAATAATATAGGCCCCAACTTGGTACCTTGAGGGACTCCTACATTGTTAATTTTTACATTTGAAATAACTATTAGGCTAAATAAAGTATAGAGACAAAGAAAAATGAGCCTGCAGAAATGGGTGTGGTTCCATACATGTACAAATTACATGTGTGCACCAATCTGTGTAGAGAAGACCCTTGCATTCACTTGCATTGTGAGTGTGCATCTTATGAATAATAATGAGCAGCTGCACTCTGCATATTCTAAGTTATAGGTTCAATCGCATGCACATGATTCTAAACATAACATTCTCTCCCTTGTTGAAATTGATATGATCGAACAATTTTTTCAATAGCAAAACTGTTATACTATACATTTTGCAATTTGAACGGCCTAAAACTTGTGCATAACCTTATAAGATCGAATATTCATTAAAACGATTTTGGAATAGGCATGTATTTTATTTTATTTTATTTCTGCAATTTGTCCAAATATAATATTACTGAATAACAAAGAACATAATGACTGTAAGGTATTATACAACATAAACAAACAATAATTTCTTCATGTCAACATGTTTTTTTAAACATAATATATGTATATATAATAACGAAAATTAATATTTCCATAACAAATTATCATAAGATTAAAGTATTATCCGAACTATTCTGTTGAAAAAGTGTAGGAGACCGCAATCATAAGCATAGCTTGACAAGGATGGCGGCCTCAAAAAAACAAAAAATATATAAAATCTTAAGGTAAAACTTAAAATGTGTGTGTGTGTGTGTGTGTGTGGGTGTGTGTGTCTGTGTGTTAGCCTTCGTTACCCCTGTCATTTCTATATATAATATTGTTCATTGTCATTTTTATGTTGTTTTTAAACATAGCCCTGTTGTAAACCAGCCTATTTTAATGTTTTTAATAATGTTTCGTAATGATTATGTAGCTGAACATGATACTCTGTATAAAGATGCGAAATAAATAAATAAATAAATAGAAAATGCCATTTAATTTATTTAAAAAAACAGCAAGTCGATTTGTGTACTCTCTTGAACAATGTCTCCTGTTCATCCAAGCGTAAACACATACCACACAAAATCATTTGGGATAAAACACTTTTTCATAAGATGTGATGATAATTTACTGTTGATAGATGATTTTTAAAATTATTAGCAATTTTCTAGGTGTAGACTTCTTTTTTACTCACACTGGAAAAAGAAGTGTAGAGGTCAATTTTAGTTCATAATAATAATCATGCTACCACTACTACTACTACTACTACTACTACTACTACTACTACTACTACTACTATTACTACTACTACTATGACTTATGATGATGATGATGATGATAATGATAATTACGATGTTTATAATTATAATGTTAATAATAATGATGATGACAATAATAATAATGCAAATAATAATACGAAGAAAAGAAAAGGAAAAGAAGAAGAAGAAGAAGAAGAAGAGGTACCAGCAGCCGAAGAAGAAGAAGAAGAAGAAGATGATTAAGAGCGCCACAAGGTGCACGGAAATAAAAGCAGAAAGTCCAAGGTCCAAATATGTGCCATTCTCGGGTAAAGCATTGCCCCCAAAACAGGTTAACATAACAGTGGCGGATCCAGGGGGGGGGGGGGTTGGGGGGTTGCAACCCCCCCTTGGGCGGCCCCCCCAAAAAAAAAAAAAAAAAAGGAAAAAAAAAGAAAAAAAGAAAGAAAAAAAGAAAGAAAAAAGAACGCACGCTGGAGAGAAACCCTTTCAAGTGCAAATATTGTGAGAAGATATTCAACTCATCAGGTAACTTAACCAAACACATGATAACTCTGGATATAACTGTGTATTTAACTGTTACTTGATTTAAAAAGACGTTATCATGCACTGCTTTTTATGGTCTCCATTGTGTTAATAGATGCCAGGAAAACATCACTTACGGGGTTCAAATAAACACCCCAAAAAAAATCGGCTCGCCGCTTCGCGGCTCGTGGACGATGCTCCGCATCGTCATTATTTTGGTCAACCCCCCCTTAGCAAAAAGCTAGATCCGCCCCTGCATAATATGTTTCAAGAAACAGATTATCATTCTGATAATTCTGCGTTTTTTCGATAGCCAAATCCGATTTCATAATGCTTAGAACGGACTTCTACGCAAAAAGATTAGAGCAATTTGTCGATTGCTTTGAGTACAATAATCAAGTCGTGTAAATTACTGTGTCTTCATGTAGGAAATAAATGAATAAATAAAAATGAAAACAAAAACCAGGCCCGGTAGATCCCCTCCCCCGCCCATTCGAAAAGAACCGATAGAACGTTGAAGGCACTCCAGCAATTAAAGCATAGAAAGTCAATGTTAATGCGTATTGACCTTTAGCACTGCACTACGTGTTACTAATAGGCAGCATTTGCACACATGAAGAGTCAATACACTCATTATACACAAATGCACACAATTATGCCAATGTGGCTGATCGGCAAGTTTGACAGTAGACTTACATTTTCTAACATCGGTAGGTTTAAAAAATTGTATTTTACTGCTATTTAGGTGTCATCAATTGTCACTAAAGTACCGATTTTGAGTGAAATCAGTTGAGTTTTGTACAGTGGTGTTTAAAATGTTGAGAATCAATAGCACAGCTTTTAATACCCCGGCCCCCCACTTAGGATTCAAAATGACCGCATGCGTGTTGCCAAAATGTCCTTTTCGTAACAAAAGAAAAAGGTCGAGCCGTATTGACTTTACACACCGGACTTTTGCTGAAAAGGGGGGGATGCTGAAAAAGGCTCGTATACAAAAGAAAAAGGTCGAGCCGTATTGACTTTACACACCGGACTTTTGCTGAAAAGGGGGGGTCGGTTGGAACACGCATATGCGTACCCTAAATAACACTGAGTGGGGGGGGGGCCGGGTTTAATACAAAGCCAGGATAGTAATGCAGCTATGTGTGGTTGGAGGTGAAGTGACATCCAATTATAATTTGATTCCTGTTGATGTGCAGGGCTGCGTACAACTCATAATTTGTTATTCAAATATCTAAATATATTCCATAGATTTTCAAATATTAAAAAAAAAAAAATTCTCAGACCTGCTAAGCTCCACCTTTAATAAACGTTCCAGATCTCACTCATCTTGTGACATAATCTGTCAATCATTAGTGAGCTTACAAGAGACAGTGGCATGTAGCTCCACCAGAGCTGACCACCTGTTTACAATAGACCATACATTATCAACATAAGAGTTGCTATGTCAGACGTGCTGTAGCATCACCAGGAAAGGTAATGTGGAGGTATTGTATGAAAGAACGCAATTCTTGTGTGAGCTTGTGCTGAGCTGGGTGAAGTTACATACCACTGTCTGATTGACGGATGATGTTGCACAATGAATGAGATCTGGAACATTTCTTTAGGGCGGAGCTTAGCAGGTTTGAGAAAATTATTTAAAAAAATTATTTTAACAATATATGAAAGATATTTAGATGTTGTAGTAACAAAATATGAGTTGTATGCAGCCCTGCACTTTGACAGGAGTCAACTTATATTTGGATTTCACCCGACCTTTATAAACAAAAATAGGCTTAAATATCTTAGTAGCAATTAGTCTTCAGCATGTACAGCACTCCCGCAGGCCCTGTGTCTCAGCTTTTAGCCATAATTAAGGTTGAATATTTCACTATAACATCTGAAGGAGCACGTGTGCATGCATTCCCCATAGCCCTTTTGATGTCGCGCTTCTGGTAGCAAAGACATCCCTCCCCCTCGTTTGTATATTACTATATATTTTGTTCAGATTTTAATTATATCAACTTGTGGGATTGAACACCCAGGGGGTGTTTCATCAACTAAAATCGAAATCAATGTTAGGCCCTTAAAATAGATCGGATCGATTTGATGGTTAAGTATAACACCCCCTGGTCATCATCACTTTTTTCATCTAAGGGTCCATTAGTATTCACAATACCATTTGTGGCAAAATGTGCGTCATTGAATTGAATATTTTGTTTGCCTTCATATTACGGAGATGGCTCCCTGGCGCAACCAACGCCACAAATGTCAACCCAAATTGGCCTTATGCTCTATATTACAACACGAAAGCAGGGGCGATTCAAGGATTTTGTAAAAGAGGGGCGCAATATAGCTAGGGTTTTCTACCATGCCACACAGGTATTAAGGTAAGCCACTTGGGTTTTAAAATGGGGGAGGGGGCACGGCCCTGTTATGCTCCTCTTAAAGAGGCCAGTGCTCGTAATCTAGCAATCCAGAAGCTAATAATCATCAATTGTAAAGCGTCGTCTCGATTACGCTTTGACGCAAATTGCGAAATTTCAAGGGGCTTACAAATATTGGTCCGTCTCTTTTTAATTACTGGCTTACGCTTCTTCCTCAAATATCGAATTTACTTATTCTAGATTTTATGAGCGATTGAGAGCGAAGTGATATATAACAAACAAAAGAAAGATTCATTAAAAATAAATGGTAGATAACATATTTTAGAAAATTATGTAAGAAATTTGGACATATATCAATGCCTATATACAAAGAAAGATTCATTAAAATTAAATGGTAGATAACATATTTTAGACAATTATGTAAGAAATTTGGACATATATCAGTGCCTATGCACTCCAAGAAAAAAAGGGTGCAAAAAAGGGTGCAAAATAAGAGTGTGCACCCTTAACATAAAAATGCACCCTATTGAAGGAAAAGGGGTTCAAAAAAGGGTGCAATATAAGATTTTGCACCCTCCCCACAAAAATGAACCCTATCGACCAAAAAAGGGTGCAAAATAAAAGTTTGCATATTGCATGCATATTCATGATTACTTTCCACATGTTCACATAAAGATACATTTATCATGATTTGTTAAGTAAATTATGACAATGCACATCAATTTTGTGATTTGTATTTTCCTTTGGCAATCATTAACCAATACATTATTTTGTCTGATCATGTTACAATTACATTCACGTTTTAGCAATAAATATATTGATTATATGACTACTAACCAAGAAACATCATGCATGTTTAATATGTATTTGTGTACGAGGAAATTTTACCAGTATTCCTCGATGATGGGTGCAGGATTGCACCTTTTAAAGGGTGCAGGATAGAACCCTCTAAAGTTGCTGCTATTGCATCGGTTTGCACCCCTAATGGAGCAGGATTGAACCATTAAGGGTACTAACATGTCTCCTAAAAGGTGCCTCTGGCACCCTCTTAAAGGGTGCAGGATTGAACCCATAAAGGTGCTGCTAGTGTTGCATCGGTTTGAACCCCTAAAGGTGCAGGAATGAACCATAAAGAGTGCTATTTCACCTAAAAGGTTCAATCTGGCACCCTTTTAATGGGTGCAGGATTGCACCTTTAAAAAGGGTGCAGGATTTAACCCCTAAAGTTGCTGCTATTGTTGCATCGGTTTGCACCCCTAAAGGTGCATACTTGCACCATTTTTTCTTAGTGTGTAGGTGAGGTGACAGTCGACAGTCTCTCTCTCTCTCTCTCTCTCTCTCTCTCTTTAAATCTCGCTGTCCCTCTGTTCTCTCTCTCTCTCTCTCTCTCTCTCTCTTCTTTCTTATCTCCCCTCTCTCTTTGTCTAAATATGTCTAGACACGTCCTCAGTTACAAGTGTTTTCTTTCAGCTTGAAGTGGTATCTGTTATTGCTTATCTTGCTTGTCGTGACAAGGTGGATGATTACCGTCTCATCACTCAAAAACGAGAAAAAGAATATTAAATCACGTGCACGATGACAGTTTAATTTGTCACGTCAAGTTGACAGAGCGAAGTGAACGAGGAAAAAAGATAGACAAAAACGAAGGGCGTTGGTCCATGGAGCGTCGCCAGTCCGTTAAGATGAATGAAAAAGGATGGATGTACTCGAATCCTCAGGTATGGACGCATGAAGTATGGCGGCCAGAGCTTCATCAATTTCATATCAGTCAGTCAAAAAAGACCGACTCTAGACGAACATTAGCCCGAACCAAAATATTACCTTATCACGAATGGCAAATTATTATGTCGGTTTCGACTCGGTCTGATGGGTGACTTGCCCGCCTTGTTATACGTGTGGATCGGTATACTATGGCGGTTGCTGTGTAATCGCTTACATTGTGTTATTATTCTTAACTACGATTTAACTTCCATCTACGTTTGAATCACTTGAAACTAACTCAACTACTTACTAAACCTGATACGTGAGTAATACACCATATGTTCGACCTTCAAGCTTTTGGAATTATCTTTTCTTCATCAAGTCTCACTTTTGCTTCATGGGTGTCATCGGTGCTTATTTCACTAACGATGTTCTAAACTTGGATCAGAATTCATTCTTTACAAGAAAATAAGTTCAGGGGGTTCTCAAAGGCCACTGGACGTGGCTTCTGGTATTGTCCAAACTCTCACGATGGATCTTCGTTACATTATGTTGATCAAGGATACATGCATTTTCTTCATGAAGAATCATTATAACTTGACAAAAGAATTCCTGAGGTAATATACACAAAAGTGTACCTCTTTGCGATTTACCCCACTCTCTACAAGAATCCAGTTCCATCTGAACGTTCACAGGACGTTGCCGTAGACTCTGGAATTGTCACATGCCCAAATTTCATAGCCGACAATGATGGATCATTACAATCTTACCACAGATATACCTGAAGTACAACAGGATATATCCTATGTTCGCTATGTGTTGGTCAGTGTCTTCTTTCTGCCGTGTGCTATTGTCATTTTTGTCGGAAACACCTTTGTCCTGTTGGCGTACAAGAGGGACAAACGGATCCGGAGAAATACAACCAACGCCTATATTCTCAACCTTGCTGTGGCTGACATTCTTGTGAGTGTTGTCATGGCAATTTATGTTCCAGTATATCTTACAGGCACTTGGAAGTTTGGCGGGGCGTCTTGTGTCGTCTTATGGGTACTGGACTACACAGCGACGGACATGTCTGTAATGACGATCATCGTCATCAGCGTCGACAGATACCTTATGGTACACAATTCCCTACGACATCGATCGAGACAATCACACAAGAAGGTAGCCATCATTTGCAGTATCCTCTGGATAACCTGTCTAGCTGCCCATTCGACTCTAGCCTTCACCTACTCCTCAATGACAGGATTCATGCATGATGAGAACAGAATTGCCGGGTGTGAGCTTGGGTATGGACATAGTCTGGTCGTCCTTGTTTTGATGTTCTTGGTGGAGTTCCTGGTTCCTGCTATATGCGTCTTCACCCTGAATCTCACAGTGTATTTTTGTTTGAAGAGACGATCCAACATGCTCCAAACCAGGCAAGGTCGATCCCACCTGTCAACTGCAGTTCCTCTTAATGATAGAGCATCCCAGACAACTTCCTGGGAAAACGATGGCATGCGGATTCATGGAAGCGCATCAGGTTCTCAACACCAAAAAGCGGCAAGATTCTTGGCATTGATTCTGATTGTCTTCATAATTTGTTGGTTGCCCTACTATATCAACGAATGCTATGCATTTTTATATTGCTCTGGCGTCCATACGAAAGCGCTTACCGACCTAGTGTCATACATTATGTGGATAAATTCCGCAATAAATCCATTCTTGTACGCTTTCACCAACGTCTTCTTCAAGGAGAATTTTAAGCAGTTTTTGAGATGCAAGTGAAGACAAACGAGTTTGAAGAAAGTAGACTCTCTTTTCAGTTCAAATCACAAACAAAGATGCAGAGAGCATTCGTTTCTCTATGGTAAAAGTATAGACATACATTTTACAATATTGTATTCAGCTTTGTTTTCATAAGCTTTGTTTATAATGTTATTTATGTCTTCAATATTTGGACTTATTATAGTGTGTAAATATTTTGTATGCATTGTTTTAATTGTCCAGGGCCCTCTGGGATAGCACTTTATAAACTGAGAAGGAAAACCTGCTTAAAAACAAATGCACAACCCCACTCAGTTATACCGGAAGGAGGGACACGTGGGTCACATTGATTCAGGTTGCTTTTCCCCTCCCAGGCACAAGTGAAGCCAAATACTTAATAATGATTACAATTATTCCAAAGATCGGTTATTCTTGGTTATTCATAAAAATGAATAGAGTTAGTAATTCCGAAAATTGTACATGGTTCCATTTCATTTTTTGAATTATATGAACCCTGTTTAATTTCGGATTACGTAACCTCATAGTGACGAACCCTCGATCGGAACTGCGAACCTTTGGGTTTAGCATTCGGACCTAACTTCGGGAGCGAACCTTCGGCAGTATCAACCTCCAGAAGAAAAAAAAAAGTTATTACAAGCCTACGTCACTTGTGCTGAAAGTTTTGGGGCTAAGTCATGAAACTCTCCCTTTGGCAAGGAGCTGTTGATGGGGGGGGGGGGGGGTGTTTAGGGTTTATTTGCATTCATTTTCTACATGTGCCTCTTGTAAATGGGGGGGGGGGGTACGACAAATTATAAAGATGAGGGCACAGCCCGGTTATGCCTCTCCTCTATAAAGACACCAGCGTTCGTAATCTAGTAATCCAGAATTAGCTAATAATCTTTCATCGTAAAACGTCGCCTCGATTACGCTCTGACGCAAATTGCGAAATGATAAAGTGTTTACAAATATTGGTCTGTCTCTTTTTAATTACTTCTTCGCCCAGGTTTTTTTTTAATGTGGCGATTCATGCTCGAAGTTCAAATTTACTCAATCTAGATTTTGAAAGCGATCGAGAGCAAAGCGAGTTGCAGTAATTAAAATGACAATTTATTATTGTAAACAAATGGTAGATATCTTATCAATGATTTTTGTTATTTGTCATCGAAAAAAGGCTTCGTGAAACGCCCCCACTGGTCATTTAATAAGGAGATGAAGTGACAGAAAAGCGATCAAATTAGCCGAGGGTGGCTTTTCGAGAGGATCCTCTGCGGACGTAATCACATTTATTCGTTTCATCCGAGTAATTTATTAAACAAGTTAAGACATCCTTACGATTGGAAGACAGGAGTGAAACGTCATCATGGTCACACTCGAGCTCATGTCTGCAACGGCTGATTGATATCCGACTAGCCTGACGCTTGGCGCTTCGTTGTACTTGCCACACGGGCACCCGAACACAGGCTGAAGAAACAATCTTCCTCGAAGAGCCATGAATCGTTTAATTTTGGGTCGGCATGAAATCGGTTTTGGCTGTGTGACTGAAATATGGCGGCCAGCACTTCATTTATATATGATGTCAGTCTAAGGAGAATTACACTAGACGAACATTAACCAGAACTAAAAAATTACCTTATCACAAATGGCAAACTATTATGTCGGTTTGGACTCGGTTTGATGGGCGACTGATCATGTACGGGGTACATTTGGGCAATCAGAACTCGTTGATACGAATTATTTAACGAAGGCTACAGTTTGGAGCCTCCCTTGATGGCCCACCTTGTGAATAGGTTTATGTTGGCGGTTGCTGTGCGCTGATATTATGTTATTATTCTTAACTAGGAATAGACCAACGATTTAATTTCCATTTACGAGTGAATCATTGGAAATTATTTAACTACTTACTGAACCTGATACATGATCCTCGATACTTTCGACATTCAAGCTTTGCAAATTAAAAAAAAGTGGTATCTTTTGCCGGGGACATTTCTAATTCTTCACTAATTCTTCAGCCTAAGGAATGCATCACATTTGAACATCATCGTGACGCAGCTCATATAATTTGATTTGGATAGAGAACTGCACATCTTCACCAAGCGTTCACATCAGATCCACTCTGTACAAGAAAATAAGTTCAGTGTGTTCTCAAAGGCCTCTGCATGGACGCGGCTGCTGGTATTGTCCAAACTCTCTCTAGCATCGTTATATTATGTTGATCAAGGATACACGCAAGTACCTCAACACTCCAATAACTGTATCTCAACACCACGTAATACCTCCACCCTTTACGAGATATCCTTAAAACCTGATAAAAGAATTCCTGAGGTAATGTAAACCCAATTATATACACAGAAGTGTACCTCTTTACAATTTACCCCACTATCTACGAGGGTCCAGTTCCTTCTGAACGTTCACAGGACGTTGCTGTAGACTCTGGAATTGTCACATGCCCAGACCCCATACCCTACAATGATGGATCATTACAATCTTACCACAGATATACCTGAAGTACAACAGGATATATCCTATGTTCGCTATGTGTTGGTCAGTGTCTTTTTTCTGCCGTGTGCCATTGTCATTTTTGTCGAAAACACCTTTGTCCTGTTGGCGTACAAGAGGGACAAACGGATCCGGAGAAATACAACCAACGCCTATATTCTCAACCTTGCTGTGTCCGACCTTCTTGTGAGTGTTGTCATGGCAATTTATGTTCCAGTATATCTTACAGGCACTTGGAAGTTTGGCGGGGCGTCTTGTGTCGTATTATGGGTACTGGACTACACAGCGACGGACATGTCTGTAATGACGATCATCGTCATCAGCGTCGACAGATACCTTATGGTACACAATTCCCTACGACATCGATCGAGACAATCACACAAGAAGGTAGCCATCATTTGCAGTATCCTCTGGATAACCTGTCTAGCTGCCCATTCGACTCTAGCCTTCACCTACTCCTCAATGACAGGATTCATGCATGATGAGAACAGAATTGCCGGGTGTGAGCTTGGGTATGGACATAGTCCGGTCGTCCTTGTTTTGATGTTCTTGGTGGAGTTCCTGGTTCCTGCTATATGCGTCTTCGCCCTGAATCTCACAGTGTATTTTCGTTTGAAGAGACGATCCAACATGCTCCAAACCAGGCAAAGTCGATCCCACCTGTCAACTGCAGTTCCTCTTAATGATAGAGCATCCCAGACAACTTCCTGGGAAAACGATGGCATGCGGATTCATGGAAGCGCATCAGGTTCTCAACACCAAAAAGCGGCAAGGTTTTTGGCATTGCTTCTGATTGTCTTCATATTTTGCTGGTTGCCCTTCTATATCAACGAATGCTATGCATTTTTATATTGCTCTGGCGTCCATAACGAAGCGCTTACCGACCTAGTGTCATACATTATGTGGATAAATTCCGCAATAAATCCATTCTTGTACGCTTTCACCAACGTCTTCTTCAAGGAGAATTTTAAGCAGTTTTTGAAATGCAAGTGAAGACAAACGAGTTTGACGAAAGTAGACTCTCTTTTCAGTTCAAATCACAAACAAAGATGCA
Organism: Strongylocentrotus purpuratus; assembly: GCF_000002235.5. Classification (NCBI taxonomy): domain Eukaryota; kingdom Metazoa; phylum Echinodermata; class Echinoidea; order Camarodonta; family Strongylocentrotidae; genus Strongylocentrotus; species Strongylocentrotus purpuratus. The sequence continues at coordinate 7,743,469 of NW_022145602.1, read as the reverse complement.
GAGAGCATTCGTTTCTCTATGGTAAAAGTATAAACATACATTTTACAATATTGTATTCAGCTTTGTTTTCATAACCTTTGTTTATAATGTTATTTATGTCTTCAATATTTGTACTTATTCTAGTGTGTAAATATTTTGTATGCATTGTTTTTATTGTGCAGGGCCCACATGGATAGCACTTTATAAACTGAGAAGGAAAACCTGCCTAATAACAACTGCACAACCCCAATCAGTTATACCGGAAGGAGAGACCCGTGGGTCATATTGATTCAGGTTGCTTTTCCCCTTCCAGGCACAAGTGAAGCCAAATACTTAATAACAATTAATAATTATTCCAAAGATCGGTTAATCTTGGTTATTCATACAAAATAAATAGAGTTAGTAATTCCGAAAATTGTACATGTTCCATTTCATTTTTTGAATTATATGAGCCCTATTTAATTTCGGATTACGTAACCTCATAGTGACGAACCCTCGATCGGAACTGCGAACCTTTGGGTTTAGCATTCGGACCTAACTTCGGGAGCGAACCTTTGGCAGTATCAACCTCCAGAAGAAGCAAAAAGTTATTACAAGCCTACGTCACTTGTGCTGAAAGTTTTTGGGCAAAGTCATGAAACTCACCTTGGCAAGGAGCTTCTATTTTTTATTGGGGTGTTCAGGGTTTATTTGCATTCATTTTCTACATGTGCCTCTCGTAAATGGGGGGGGGGGGGGGGGGTACGACAAATTATAAAGATGAGGGCACAGCCCGGTTATGCCTCTCCTATTTAAAGACACCAGCGTTCGTAATCTAGTAATCCAGAAGCTAATAATCTTCAATCGTAAAACGTCGCCTCGATTACGCTCTGACGCAAATTGCGAAATGTTAAAGTGCTTACAAATATTGGTACGTCTCCTTTTAATTACTTCTTCGCCCAGGTTTTTTTTAATGTGACGATTCATGCTCGAAGTTCAAATTTACTCAATTTAGATTTTGAAAGCGATCGAGAGCAAAGCGAGTTGCAGAATAATTAAAATGACAATTTATTATTGTAAACAAATGGTAGATATTTTATCAATGATTTTTGTCATTTGTCATCGAAAAAAGGCTTTGTGAATCGCCCCCACTGGTCATTTAATAAGGGGATGAAGTGACAGAAAAGTGATCAAATTAGCCGAGGGTGGCTTTTAGAGATGATCCCCTGCGGACGTAATCACATTTGTTCGTTTCATCCAAGTAATTTATTAAACAAGTTAAGCCATCCTTACGATTGGAAGACAGGAGTGAAACGTCATCATGGTCACACTCGAGCTCATGTCTGCAACGGCTGATTGATATCCGACTAGCCTGACGCTGGGCGCTTCGTTGAACTTGCCACACGCATTCAGGCACCCGAACACAGGCTGAAGAAACAATATGCCTCGAAGAGCAGTCAGCTTAAGGAGAACGATCCTAGACGAAACATTAACCAGAACTAAAAGATTAGCTTATCACAAATGGCAAATTATTATGTCGGTTTGGACTCGGTTTGATGGGCGACTGATCATGTACGGGGTACATTAGGGCAATCAGGACTCGTTGATGCGAATTATTTAACGAAGGCTACGGTTTGGAGCCTCTCTTGAAAACAAACTGCACATGGCCCACCTTGTGAATAGGTTTATGTTGGCGGTTGCTGTACGCTGATATTATGTTATTTTTCTTAACTAGGAATAGACCAACGATTTAACCTTCAATTTACGAGTGAATCATTGGAAATTATTCAACTACTTACTGAACCTGATACATGATCCTCGAGACTTTCGACATTCAAGCTTTGCAAATTGCAAAGTGGTATATCTTTTCCCGGGGACATTTGTAATTCTTCACCGAGTCTCACTTTTGCTCCATGAGTGTCATTGGTGCTTATTATTAACCATAAGTTCTATTATTGGATCAAATATTTTGCTATCCTTATCATTCATGTTTGACAGATGGAAAGGGTGACATGTGCCTCAGCCTCAGGAATGAATCACATTTGAACATCGCCGTGACGCAGTTCATATAATTTGATTTGGATAGAGAACTGCACATCTTCAGCAAGTGTTCACATTAGATTTCACTCGTTACCAGAAAACAAGTTTAGTGTGTTCTCAAAGGTCACTGGACGCGGCTGCTGGGATTTTCCAAACTCTTATGATGAATCTTCGTTACATACTTTGATCAAGGATACACGCACGTACCTCAACACGCCTATAACTGTACCTCAGCACCACGGTTTTACTTTCACCCTTTACGAGAAGTCAGGGTTTTTCTTTACCCTGAACATTCACAGCTTGTCGCCTTCTATATATTTTCGTGACAAAATTACTTTATGAGGAATCATTATAATCGGACAAAAGAATTCCTGAAGTAATGTAATCCCATAACTGATGATAATATACTCAGAAGTGTATATCTTTGCGATTTACCCCACTCTCTACAGGGATCATTTGCTTCTGAATGTTCACAGGGCGTTGCTGTAGACTCTAGAATTGCCTCATGCCCAAATTGCATATCCGACAATGATGGATTCTTACAATACTACCACAGGTATATCTGAAGTACAACATGATATATCATATGTTCGCTATGTGTTGGTCAGTGTCTTCTTTCTGCCGTGTGCCATTGTCATTTTTGTCGGAAACACCTTTGTCCTGTTGGCGTACAAGAGGGACAAACGGATCCGGAGAAATACAACCAACGCCTATATTCTCAACCTTGCTGTGGCCGACCTTCTTGTGAGTGTCGTCATGGCAATTCATTTTCCTTTATATCTTACAGGTAAGTGGGAGTTTGGCGGGGCGTCTTGTATCATCTTCATGGTGCTGGACTACACAGTGACGGACATGTCTGTAATGACGATCATCGCCATCAGCGTCGACAGGTACCTTATGGTGCACAATTCCCTTCGGCATCTATCGAGACAATCCCACAAGAGGGTAGCCATCATTTGCAGTATCCTCTGGATAATCTGTCTAGCTACCCAGTCGACTCTAGCCTTCACCTACTCATCAAGGACAGGATTCGTGCATGATGAGAACAGAATAGCCACATGCGACATTGGGTACGGAAAGAATCTGGGCGTCATCATTATGATGTTCTTGGTGGAGTTCCTGGTTCCTGCCATATGCGTCTTCGCCCTGAATCTCAAAGTGTATTATCGTTTGAAGAGACGTACCGACATGCTCCAAACCAGGCAAGGTCGAGACCACCTAGTATCATATGCAGCTCCCCTGGATGATAGAGCGTCTCAGACGACCTTCTCGGAAAACAATTACATGCGGATTCATGGAAGCGCATCAGGTTCTCAACACCAAAAAGCGGCAAGATTCTTGGCATTGCTTCTGATTGTCTTCACAATATGCTGGTTGCCCTACTATATCAACGATTGCTATACGTATTTCCATCTATCCGGTGCTCGTAATGAAGCGCTTACCCATCTCGTGGTATTCATTCTGTGGATGAATTCTGCCATAAATCCATTCTTGTACGCTTTCACCAACGTCTTCTTCAAGGAGAATTTCAAGCAGTTTCTGAGATGCAAGTAATTAAAGACAACGAGTTTGGTTAAAAAAAAGACTCTCTTTTTAGTTCAAATCACAGACAAATTTAATATGCAGAGATTATTGGTTTCTTCATGATAAAAGAATGAACTTACGCTCCACAATATTGTATTCATATTTTGTCTTAAGTTATTCATCTTTGTTTTCATAACCTTTGTTTCTAATGAGTGCGCGTGTGTGTAATTGGGTTTTTACAGACGTCTATCGATCAGATATGATTATTTACGTCTGCTATGTTTGTTTGACTTCAATTTGTTCTTATGAAGTATACAGACAGTGGCGGTACAAGGCTGGGGGCTTAGGGGCACGGCCCCCACCCCTGGCAAAAAAAAAGTTTAAAAATGATGTTAACCACATTTTTCCTGTTTTTTTTTTTTTTTACTGCTCAAGGGGGTGTTGAGTTTTATATAAAAAAAAAAGTAGTGCTCGCTACTTTATGGCTCAAGGCATGGGCACACAGAATATTTGTTAATGTTGGGGACCGGGGGGAATTCAATTAATTATTGATATTTTATTGCATTTTCTTTTTTTTTAAGCCCCCGCTGCGTACAGTCATGGTTCAGTGGCAAAGCAATGTGCTACATTAGTGCCCTTTTGCGGGGCATTAATCCTCATTACTGTCATTTATTACTTAAGGTCGTAGGTCCCCTAGTTGATAAGCATTGTAGCATGCTTTAGCAGTCACGCAAAACAAACAATGGCAAATTAGTATTCAATAAAATCTGAAAATGTATACTATTATCTAGATCTATTAGGAATAAATCATTGTCAAAACAATTTCATAAATTAGGGTAAAAAAAATATTCCAACTATATGAGCGACAGTGTTTAAAGGTAGCAGCTGAATCATTCCTACCCTTTCCGGGTTTTGTACTTTAATAAGTATGAGAGAAATCAATTTGTCCAGATTTATGTTTCTTGAAAATGTGACAAACGAAATAAAGCTTAAATCTAACCATGTTAAACAAAAAACCTCATTCAAACAGTCCACCTTTCATTCTAAGATTTACGGAAAAAGAAAAGAAAAAAGTTTATAAGTGTATAATTTGTTTGTTAACTGTATGGATGATCTATTGAAAGAGCAAAATTTAATGTTAAAAAAGTGATAAATCCAGCTCCCCTCATTATTTTCACATTAAATAACACCAGTTTTGAGTGGGACTATAAATTACACTAACGTGATATAAAATTGTGCTGTTTTCTACTTGTACTTTGTTACTAGGTGAACCAAAAAGTATATGCTTACCACCATCATAAATTCCGAAGATGGGTCGAAATCCCGATTAAGTAACTAAATGAATGAGTAACTTGAGTGACGGTGTCTGTTTATTATCGATAAAATGTCTATAATGATAAATCCCGGTAACAAATATACAATATAGATATCATTCTGTATTAAAGGGAATTGGTAACAGTGTTAAGATGAGAGAAAATGGTGCTAATGTAGTGACTTCAATGCTAGATGTACAATTAAAGATAATCTGAAAGGTTGAGTGAAAACAGACCATTATTAATGATACAAGTTGGGAAAATTGATTTGATCGAGTCCTCAATGCTCCCAACTTTATTATTAACATTTAGTTACATTTTAGGTGTCACTGAATGCTTTTTAAAAAGCCTGCCTTATGTTTTTTTTTTCATGTACAAATGGATAGGAGAATTTACTGTTAGAGGGTGTTGCACATTGACGCCTTAAAAAAAACCACATAAATATCTTTGTGGTTTGATAATTGTTTCAGGAATGTTTGCATGTTAGAGTGTTAGTACAGTAAAAGGAATTTAATAAGTAACATTTCATGCTTAAATTACGCAGTTTTTTCATCAACCTTCAACAATGTTACCGAGTCGAGTCACTTTCGTGGGCCTTCTTGCCAATGTATGCTCTGTTTAATCAATTCTTGCTTAACTGACGCTTCGTATGTCTGGAAGTGTATTGCAAGTATCTGATATTGTGTCAATACCTCGCATACATGTATTTGAAGTTAATTGGAACAGCAGCAGCTCATTTCAGCACTGCATTATTTCTGACTCTGTCAGTGACTGATTGATGGTTGTTGCCTGCGCTTTATTGCTGATTGCTAATGGATGACTGAATGAAGTGCCGGTTCGATTAGTTTATTCGCTAACCCTTACATAAGAGGCTTTATTTGGGTGCTTGATTGATCATATGTTTTTATTCAAATTGGCAACATTAATATATATGTTTCTTTTATTGCTTATAATTATTAAAACATAAAATGTTATTTCTCTGAAAACAATATACATGGGCCTGAATGTTGTTGAAAAGTTGAAAATAAAAATTTGTTTGAAAACAACTCTTTATGATCTCTATATTTGTGCCGATTTAAATATTTTAAATTTTAGTTTCATTTTCAAATTTCCTGGACCAGACGTCATGAAATAAACATGGATGCTGTGTGTGCAGCATGATTGACTTTTCTTCTCCTGCATCTGGCATGTTTAGAACTCTGAATCAAAAGTTATTGATTCAAACCACAATGATCGTCATGAAAGGGTTAATAGGGACTTTTAGATTTGCGTGGACTGAAACGTGTGACGTCCATTCAAGGCAGTGCATTAAAAGGACGTAGATCGTAGCAATCCGCGTTGTCTTTGTGTAAATCTAAAAGTCCCTAATAACTACTTAGCCTAGCCTAGCTACAGTTGATGTTGATTTGATTTAATTTGATTTATTTATTTCTGTTTGATTTTCTTTTTCTTTGCCATTTTTACAAATATATAACGAACAAACATTGCAAATTTACACATGACAAAAGAATATATGTAGAATAAAGTAAGGCTGGCTGTAACTAATCGAAAATATGAATTTACATCATATTTATCTTAGTAATGAATTGTGAATAGACGTTATATCCCCCATTAAAGCACGATTGTACAACCAAATGCTCCGACAACCCGCGGTCATTGTACTTTAACCAAATTCGTAATTTCAACGGCAAACTATAAGCCTCCTGAATAAAACCCTAGCCCTAAACCTCTAATATAATTGACCCCGGTTGTAAATCTGAACACGAAATGAATCTCCGAACAAAATAATGTCCGACCGTGTTTTGTTTAGGTGAAGTGAAATTTGGATCCCCAATGAAAATTGTCAAGCAAATGGGAGATGCCACTTACCAATAGGCCATTTTCGTAATGTAACTGAATTTGATACATAAGTCTTTGTGATAAGAATAATGGTATTTCAATAGTCAGAATGCAAACTGCATATATTAAGTGTTGCTAGGTATTCATTATGGCTTGATCTATAGATCAAGCCATAATGTGTGTCCTACCTGGCAACAACTAATGTATGCACTTCGGATTATGTCTATTGTAATACTATTACTCTTATCGGGTGAATGAAATAATTTGTATTGAGGCACTTCACAAAGATTCATGCATTAAATTTGGTTACATTAAGAAAATGGCCTATTGCAATGTGTGCACATGCCTTGAGCCATAATGCATGGCCGTCCAGAGGATTTTTTATGTTAGGGACCGGGGTAAAATGTAATAAATTATTGAAAATTTATTGCATTTTCTGTTTTTTTTTTAGTTTATGGAAACTGCCCCCTACCCTAGCCCCCGGTTCAGTGACAAAGCAATGGCCTCGTAACTGTGAGGCCCCAGGATCAAAACCGTGTCGATGTGCTATATTAGTGCCCTTTTGTGGGGCATTAATCCTCATTACTGTCATTTATGACTTAAGGGCGTAGGTCCCCTAGCTCATAAGCATAGTAGCATACACATGCTTTAGCGGTCACGCAAAACAAACATTGGCAAATTGTTATTCAATAAAATCTGAGTATGTATACTATTATGCAGATCTATTCTTTTTAAATTATTTTTAAAATAATTCCATAAATTGGGGTAAAAAAAATTATTCCACCTTTATGAGCGACAGTGTAACTGATTTCAACATGCAGTAGGCAATTGTCAAATTTTGGTCACATTGCAACTCAGTTTTGCAAAATTTTGTTTTCTATTTCGTATTCTTGGTTTCCTTTATTGTAAAGGCTATATTTGTTTCCACTCCACTATACCACACAGAGCTACGTGCACTCCCACTTAAGTTACAAACACCTACAAACACACACGCACACACACCTTTTTTTAAAAGCAATTTTGTTTTATTTCTCCAAATGTATAATACAAACCATAACATACAATTGAATAAAATAAACTTGTTCAATATTGTTACTTCGCACCTTGATAATTGCAATTCATTACTCTTTCGGCTACCCGCCAACCAAATTAACCGATTGCAAAAAGTTCAGAATGCTGCTGCTCGCCTTGTAACTAACACCAGAAGATCATCACATATCACCCCTATCTTGAAATCTCTGCACTGGCTTCCTGTTCAACAGCGTGTGATCTATAAAATTCTACTCTTAACCTATCGTGCACTAAATGATCTAGCTCCAGAATATATTTCATCCCTTCTATCACCACACTCCGCAGGTCGTTCTGGTTTACGTTCATCACATAATATTAGACTTAAAGAAATACGTACCAAAAGAAATTGGGGGGGGGGATAGAGCATTTGCATCAGCAGCTCCTTCTTTGTGGAATAAGTTACCTTTCTCTATTCAGACGGCCAACACTCTCTCTACTTTCAAAACTGGGCTTAAAACTCACCTGATGCTCAATGAATATTGTTAAATTTCAATGTTCTTTTTATACAATGCATGCAAAACAAACAATAACACTGTGCCGCATTGTATGTACCTTGGCACCATGAACTTGTATGATCTAATGGCAGTTAACATTCAATATTTTTTAATCTTAAGTATGTTGAATATTAATTTAAACTATTTGTATGCGCCTTGAGCATCTCTAGAGATGGATATGATGCGCTTTATAAATATTATTATTATTATTATTATCATTGATTGCTTTGACATAAACATAATTAAACAAAAGCTCATTTGCACAACTATATATATAACTTAGCAACAAAGTAAACGTATAAGTACCTAAACATAATATATATGTCAATTGTAAATGTTATTCACTTATATAAAATAAAACAACTTAAACAAATCTGGAGGTAATTTTAACTGGAACAATGCCTGCTCCTCCCTGCCCCCTCCCTGGCCCTGTCCCCTGCCTCACACAAACACCCCACCCACCCACACACATACTCACCTACCCATCCCCCCACACACACACTACTCACTCAGTGGATGTCTGCTAACATTCTCAACTCAAGAAAAATATACTAAATAAGTAAGTTATACAGGCCACAAAATAGAGTTACACTTTTAACAGGCTTACGGTGGAGAAGAAAACAAATCTTAATTAATCTTAAGCTGCTCCCACTTTAAGAAATGTGATCCCAACTTTCCCATTCTAATTGCTATTTTCTTTTCCTCATCCCTATACTTAAAAATGCTTTTTTTTTCATCTTTTCTAAAGTTGGTACTCGCCCCCCCCCCCGATCTTGACATAAATGTTACATAGTTCACCATGAAAATGATAGTATTACACATTTTTATTCTATATGAACTTCCTGCCAACCCAACAAATATATCTCGCCATCTTTAATTTCATCTAACTCAAAAAGTTGCACTAAAACCTGCCATATCCTTTGAACGCTCCCGCAAGATAAAAATAAATGTTTGTATGTTTCTATTTCCTGGTTACAAAACGAACATAAATTATCACCAACAAAACCAAATCTATGAAGATGCTCATTAGTATATATGGCTCCATGCAATAATTTAAATTGAAACTCTCGTTGTTTTCTAGTGAGTATAGTAATTTTTGGTCTAACAAATATTTCTTTTAATTCTTTATCTATAAAATCATAATCATTTTGCCCATCCCTTCATCACTTATGCGCGAAATGTGCATTATATGAGTTACATGAGATGAAAGAGGAGGATCTCAGCTTTCCAAATATGTGTCATTTATCAATTATAATTGTGATTAAGTTATCATCAAACGTCGATAATTCTCGGTTTCGTTTTTTTTGGGACGCACTGTATATAGGCACGAACGTAAACTTGATACACCACTATGCTCAGCTCCTCCTCAAAACAAGGTTATACCCTACCAGCAGAATATATAAGGACATTTGGAAACTACTTCATCGTATAGCAAGACGTAGCTTGCGATTCACGACCCTTCAAAGAAAACAATGTTATTGTGCCACAAGTACAGGCGCCGTGCATTTGTTTGTAATGAGGCACAAGGGGATGATTGTTTTACGAGCTCGAATAATGATTACCCCCAATCAGAGATGCTCATTTAATATTCATGATCACGAGCTAGCCGGCATCTGACTCGCAATGTAGCGATTTTTCTCAATCCGTCGTGGACACCTTATGATACTTGCTCTCATCTATCTCGCTAGGGAACTTATTTGGCTCAACTGTCTCATTTCGGGTGATCTATTGTTGACTGGAGGGCCAAATACAACTGCGGGGTATGTTATGAAGCGTGTTTATCTGGCAAGGAAACGGCGCTGAAGTACTATTCGAATTACTCTTAACGTAATAGTTCGGAATGGATTTCAACAGTGGCTCTGTTCTAACACAAGGACCTTCACCAGAGCAAGGTTAAGTTATATTACAACTGCTGACACCCATATCAGATCATAATGGATCACCATAATATTACCGAGGATATATTTGAAGAACATCATGAAATTTCTTATCTTCGCTTCGTGTTGGTGAGCTTGTTTTATGTACCATGTATGGTTATGATTTTTATCGGCAACACGTTCGTCCTAATGGCCTACATGAGGGACAGCAGAATTCGGGAAAACATAACATACGCCTATATCCTCAACCTAGCTTTGGCCGATCTACTTGTGGGGGTTGTCCTGGTGATTAATACAGGAAGCTTTTACACAGGAACGTGGAGTTTTGGAGGACTGCTTTGTATTTTAGCGTGGGTGCTCGACTACTCTGCAACAACTGTATCCGTGCTGACCATCATCGCCATCAGCGTCGACAGGTACCTTATGGTACAGAATCCCCTACGGCATCGTTCGAGACAGTCCTGCAAGAAGGTAGCCATCATTTGCAGTATCCTCTGGATAACCTGTCTAGCTGCCCATTCGACTTTGGCCTTCACCTACTCCTCCAGGACAGGATTCATGCATGATGAAAACAGAATAGCCGCGTGTGACCTTGGGTACGGAAATGACGTTGTCATCATCTCGATGATGTCCGTGGTGGGGTACCTGGTGCCTGGTCTCTGTGTCTTTTCTTTGAATCTCAAAGTGTACTTCCAACTGAAGCGACGCTCCAGCAACTTCCAACCAAGGTTAAGTATGGACCAGTTGGGATCAAGTGAAGTTCCTTTTAAGGATGGTCGCACTCGCACCAGCTCCTGTAGATTAAATGACATACGGATTCACGGAAGCTCAGCAACAGGTTTCCAACATCGAAAAGCGGCAAGGTTCCTGACGTTTCTTCTAATTGTCTTCGTCTTATGCTGGTCACCTTTCTACATCTACCACTGCTATACCTTCGTGACTTCATGGGGGAACTACAGCGTTGTTGTAGATAATGTCGTTTCTCTTATTCTTTGGTCGAATTCTGCCATCAACCCATTCCTATACGCTTTCACCAATGTCTTCTTCAAGGAGAATTTCATGCATTTCCTAAGATGCAAATGAAGTGATCTTCAAGGAGAATTTCATGCACTTTCTAAGGTGAAGTTAAATGCCGGATTGGAGCAGACCCCGTGCCTATGAAGGGCCATCGAGTCTGCTATGATGTTTGGGGTTACAGACAGCTCCTGCCCCATTTCTCGAGAAACTATGTTCTATGCACTGTAACTCTAAAGAATGTGTATAGAGTTCACATTGTTGATTTGTAACCTTCATTTGCCGATCAGCACAAAAATAAAAGCACAAATAAAAAGGAATATTGCTTTGTACGACACAAACGTTACAAAGGCTTTGCAAAATCACCCGTATTTCAAAGAGAAAATCACATTTCTAGAAAGTTAAGTTTCTGCCCTTTCATATGACACCTCAATCAGGAAAAGCGAGCCAGCAATAACAAAGTTCTGTTTGTTTAAATTAATGCTTGCATTTCCATAATTTGATTAAATGAGTTCGTTTTCACTAGCTGCCTGCCGTAGCAACAAACAGATTTGACAAAAGACTTAACTTCGTTTCGTTGACGATCAGCCATGTATTAAGTCTTTCGTATTCTTTGTGCATGGCTGATCAGTGAAAATGAACTCGTTTAATCAAATTATGGAAATTCAAGCATTACTTTGAAAAAACAGAACTTTGTTATTCCTGGCTCATTTTTTCCTACTTGAGGTGTCATGTGAACTTTCTAGAAATGTGATTTTCTCCTTAATATTCAGATACCGCCCGCCAAATGACTTTTCGGTTTCCTCTCTTCAAATTGTTTTTAATCACTCATGCGTGAAATATGCATCATATGAGTTGCATCAAATGAAAGAAGAGGATCTAAGCTTTACAAATATGACTGTCATTTATTAATTATAACTGTGATTAAGTTATGATAAAACATCGATAACTCTCGGTTTCTTTTTTTCTGGGACGCACTGTATAGCCTTCCAACACCAGTATCGATTTGTCTTGCACTAGCGACAGTTGAATAATCTTGAAGCCTTCGGTATATCTACCCCATACTAATGTGGAAAACGGAGATTAAGTTAGTGTGTGGTATCTAAAGAACCTTGTGTAGAGTATCTAACAAAGTGGCATAAACGGCTGAAACACAATTCACATTCTTTCCTTTATCAAGATTGTCAGATACCGTATCCTGAATTCCTAAGTATAATTTGACAGAACTGGCAAGTAATTGTGGGCCTGGTCGCCCCCTCCCCCCACCTACGTCAGGCGGGTCAAGCTCGCTATCCATAAGGACCGCTATTCATAAGGACAACTATTCATAAGGACTGCTCAAATCCATAACGCGAGACTAAAATGAATAGCGGTCTTTTATAAATAGCGGTCCTTATGGATAGCAAGCAGACCCCCAACCGGCATACGTGTTGTTTGTATTTCAATATTTTTATAATGGAACGTCTTTGACTTGAAATGAATTATAAAGTGTTTTGTTTTAAATCCACATGGAAGCCTGTACACTGAATGACATGGATCGTTTTTAAACGACCTCTTTGAAAAGATAAAAGATTAAAAAACGAACAATTAAAATTAATACAAAACCCGCTAAGAACAAGCCTGACATGAAGGCAAGTTTTGCTCGTTTGTTATTCAAAACATCACCCACGTTGGGTGTACAATACGTCATAGCCCTTATTCCTTAGTACCCTCATCTTTATCCGTTTAACCCAATACATATTAACAGTGTAAGTATACTCCCACGGATATTCGTATTGTAATTGCAGTTACTTCATCACTTTAATGGAAAATCTAATATTAATGGACAACGGTATAGAGTACCGAAGCTGTGACGTCATAAATATCTATTTTTAGAATTTCTCAATTTTTTCTTCATTTTCCGAAAGAACATCAAAAATAATGTCCAAATATCGAAAACCAATAGAATATGTTAAGTTTTGGCTGAGATATGACCATCTGAATAAATATACCCCCATAGGAACTCAGTGTTATATGCTCTGGCTCCTAATGGTTAGGAGCCAGAGAATATAACACTGAGTTCCTATAGGACATATATTCATTCAGATGGTCATATCTCAGCCAATACTTAACATATTCAATTGGTTATCGACATTTGGACATTATTTTTGATGTTATTTCGGAATATGAAGAAAAAATTGAGAAATTCTAAAAATAGATTTTTGATGACGTCACACTTCACCACTCTATTACACTTTTGCCTCAGTCACACCTTTGCGTATTTGGCTTGCGTATTGATGGCAAGCCGTTTTAACATTTATTCCTATTTCTTGATATCAAGATATGAGTTTACGTTGTAAAGCAATGGTAATTCTTGGTATCAAGAAATATGAATGAATGTTTAAGCGGCTTGCCATCAATACGCATCAAACCGCAAGCCAATTACGCAAAGGTGTGATGAGGCATTAAAGAAAAGCAGACAAACCGGAGGAAGGGAGTGGACGAGTTTGAATAAAATCGTACACAAATAAAAGTAAAATTTATCAATGATGTAATCAATATTACGTGTGGGCGCTTCAAATTGGTTGAATCTGTAATGTCACCTTAATTGACGCAGGGCCGGACAACTTTCCCATTTGTTCCAACACACAAACTAATATGTACATTTTTCAAAATGTGTGATTCGAGAGGATCTATAAAAATATACTATTCATAATATATTATATTGATTATTGCTTCAAGGGAGAAAGTATACTTAAGACCCCCCCCCCCCCTCCATAAATTATTGATATTTTTAGTATACACGACAAACAAGAGATTTGTCCGTGACTACGTCACGATCTACTGACCAAATTGCCAATTTGAGATTCGCATAGACTCAGTGATCTCATATTTGAACATAATGCTTTTATTATTGGTCTGATTTATTTCAAACTTTCGCCATCTTGTTTCTCTTATCGTTTGGCCTTTACACAGTTGAATTGATCACAAATGATAGGTTGCCCTTTAAATCGCCATCTCTAATGGCAATTTGCCTCTAGCGATCCATTATGTTAATGGTCTAACATGATGAATCGTGGATTATTTGTCTCTGCTCAGCAGACGTATTAATGTATGTGACATTAGAGGCCTGTATGATGTTTGGCTTGCCATCTCAGGGGAAAGCTTTATAGAGCTTTCAGCTAGTCGATGATAAACGTGACTGGTTCATTTTCACCAAATCGGTCAAGGTGAAAATAAAGTTAGTTAGATCATGAGGTTTCATCAGGTGATGGTTTTAATGATGATTAATAATAATAATAATATTTAATTTTTATATAGCGCTTATTACAAATGTCTCTAAGCGCTTTACAAATACCCGGTCATTGGATTCAGTGCTTGCCCGCACACACTGTGTGCACAATCTCCACTCCCTGGGGAGCATTCCAGCCAGGCGTTGCATGACGCTCAAAAAATGTTTGACCAACAATTATTTAAAAGTTCTTGTAATATCACATCCAAGAGGGAAATTTACCTGTATAAACATTTCCGATGTTTAGAGTTCAGACATCTTCCTCAGACGCAAGTTGACAGATTTGCAGACTGAAAAAGAGTTAGGTTGTATATCCAATAGTCAAACCCGTCTATTAAGGTCATCCAAGGCAAACAGATAAAGCGGCCATTGTAAATAGGTGGCGCCTATTTATATACAGGGGGGTGTTTCACAAAAATACTAAGTTGAACTTATCTCTAAGTTGGACTTAACATTCATGGAAAGCCGTTAGCATCCTTGAAAATATTTTGTATAAGTTATTATAAAAGGAATAAAATGTTAATTCTAATCCTTTTTTTTTCTATTATCATGGAAGATTTCATGTTCTTGATGTTGAATTTATGAAAGTCTAAAATACTTGAATGTTTGCTTCTGAATAAATTTCATTATAAGGCTACAAATGGCTCTCCATAATATTTAAGTCCAACTTCAGTTAGAGTTAAGTTCGACTTAGAATCTTTGTGAAACACCTCCAGGTTTTACATCACATTTCATTCTCGAGAAAGTCAATGAAATACATGCATGACCACGATAGACAGGTGGCCTTTTTGATAAAGAGGTGAAACACGGGTTTGATTGAATAACACTAATAGCCAAATTAGATCGAAGATACAGACCGAGAAATTTGACCTGTTGACCTTTGACCTTCAGACAAGAGAACATGTCATTCATTTGTGCAATTTACAAAAGAAAATGTTCTCATTATGACCATGAATGGATGTCTATTTAATTATTTCAAGAGTATCGTTCAATTTTACTTGATAGTCGGTTTCATCATATTTTTTCTTGAAAAAAGGGGGAGGTCTCTCCTTGTCTGAAAATGCAACGTCTTTGATATTGAATGTACATGATTGTAAATAGCTAAAAAGAAATGGACTCACAACAATACAGGTAGTCATTATATCTTACTGAAATTGTCGTTTTCTAGTAATTATTTGACTTCACGAACTTAATTGACTCATCAATCACCCACGACTCATTATGCTTATCTTTCAGGGAGGCCTAAGCGGGTCTTTCCTTTATTATTGATGGTTGGCACTAATTACGTCATGTGCAAAATTGCTTCGAGAAAGCGCATAGAGACTCTCCAGTACCATGTGCTTTAACAATATTATTAGATTAATCATCATTATACTAACAACCTATTAATACCCAATCTTCGTACTGACAATAAACGAGGCTATAGACATTATCGCTGGCATGCCTGCACATTCGGGCGGAGAAAAGGCAATTGTCACCAATTATTTGGTCCGAAACGGGGTAAAACATGCAGAATGAAGTCTGAACAGAGACTGAAACATAGGGGGAAAGAAGAACAATTAAAGAGAGAGAGGGGGAGGGAGGCAGGGAGGGAGATAGTAGTAGAGTGAGAGAGAGAGAGAGAGAGAGAGAGAGAGAGGGGGGGGGGGGGGGGTTATATCATGTATACATATAGATATATATATATATATAGAGAGAGAGAGAGAGAGAGAGAGAGAGAGGGTTATTTATATATCGAGAGAGAGAGAGAGAGAGAGAGAGAGAAAGAGAGATAGGGGGTTATATCATGTATACATATAGATATAGAAATGTATATATATATATATAGAGAGAGAGAGAGAGAGAGAGAGAGAGAGAGAGAGAGAGAGAGAAAGATAGGGGGTTATATCATGTATACATATAGATATATATATATATA
Organism: Strongylocentrotus purpuratus; assembly: GCF_000002235.5. Lineage (NCBI taxonomy): Eukaryota > Metazoa > Echinodermata > Echinoidea > Camarodonta > Strongylocentrotidae > Strongylocentrotus > Strongylocentrotus purpuratus. Next base: position 7,727,150 of record NW_022145602.1, on the reverse strand, counting down.
GAGAGAGAGAGAGAGAGAGAGGGAGAGATAGGGGGTTATATTATGTATATATATATATAGAGAGAGAGAGAGAGAGAGAGAGAGGGATAAGGGGGGGGGGGTTATATATATATATATAGAGAGAGAGAGAGAGAGAGAGAGAGAGAGTGCATGATCACTAGACATGTTACTTTGTTTTGCAGTTTAAGGGACCCTCAATTTGAACACCAATCATTTGAGATATTCATCATCATTTTCCTTTCGAAAGTCAGAAAATCATTTTCATCACAACATATCGGCCGAATTTTAAAATATTGGCAGCACAGTCGTGCTCGGGCATTGTCTCACTCGAGCTCGATCACCGGGGAAAGTTTGCATAGATAGTTTCTATATCAATGTATTTTTTTTTTTATAATACTTGTATGGTGTCTGATCGCGCACCACGTTTTGTGTGCTAAAACCCTTCCCATAAACATTGCACACATCCCTGTAGAGTCTATGTGCATTGCAAAATTGGTCAAGTTTTTAAAAATAAATTTAGATTCAAACCTTAATCTGTTGTGATCCTAAAGGTGATACTCAATAAATGAGGTGTCATATGAAAGGGCAGATTAATTCCCATATTTCCAAAAGGGAGTCATTTCAAATTTCTAAACATATCTTGGTCAAAACAGTGATTTAAATGTGTTTCCATGGCAACTCGGAAATTGTCCAACTTTTGAGAATCGACCCCCCCCCCCCCCCCCCCCCGAGGGATAATTAGTTCAAGTCGTAAGGAATATGTTGATGTTCTTTTTTTTTCCCTAGCCCCAAGGGATCACGTAGGATTTAAGTTTGAAAATACCCTTCCGCCACTTTTTGCATATAGCCCAATGGATTAGAATGCCGCTGTTGAGCAAAAAATGATAACTCGGCGTGAACCACTTTTTTTGTCCATTCTGACCAAAATGCTGTGAATATTGCAGAGTTTTTTAGGGCCTGTATCTTTTGATAGAAACATTGGTGAGTCTTGAAATTTGAAATGCATTATTGTGATTACATTTTTTATTCGAATATCCAGCAAAAATGGTGAAAACGATCCCAAATTGAAAATTGAAAAATCGTTCAGACATGAAAGTTTGATATAGCGCCATCATCGACAGGGTTGCTTAGAAACATAACGCAGCCGCAAACCAATCAATCATCCCACCGAGAGTATTTTTAAAGGTAAAAATTACCGTTTTCTCATTATAATCATATCAGTTCACCTAATTATATTAAGTACCGTTATTATTCCTTATAAAATAATATTATGCCAGTAATGACAGGATTTCGTAGCGTCTACAACTAGACAAAAGCATGAGCGTTGTCGAGATTTCTGCAAATTCCGTTCAGCGTTGTCCCACGTGTTGTAAATGATGTTTGTTATGTATGTTTTCGCCAGAGAATGACCAAACATGTTTTGATATTTAGTGGAATTTTCCTTCGTTTAGTTGATGTAAAAGATCCATAATTTCTTTTTTTTTTTTGGTTGGGTTTCCATGCTAGAATTTTATTTCAACATTGAACAAACTGGAGACTTGACTGAGATCTAACTTGGGGTCTAAGTTAGACTAGAGTCTAGATTAGATCGAGTCTGCATGACAGAGACTTCAGATTTCAGAATCAGACTCGGAGAGGTTGAGTTTTAACCTTGATTTGGAATTTGTGTTCCCACACAAATTCTCAGTACAAAGTTCCAAGCGCGTAGCCAGGATTTCATTTTAGGGGGGGCGGTAGTGAGCACGCGAAGCGTGCGAATCACTTAAAGAGCGCGCGAAGCGCGCTCCCTAGGGGGGTGGGTGCAGGGAGGGGGGAGTTTTGAAAGAAGACGATTCGTTGTACCTTTCTCGACTCATAATCCTTGTCTGAATTCAGTCCCACCCCTCTCTCGCGCGAAGCTTTGACGTTTCATTAAATTATTAGAGAAAGAAGTCGATTCGTTGTACCTTTCTCGACTCTTAATCCTTGTCTAAATTCTGTTCCCCCCCCCTCTCGCGCGAAGCTTTGACGTTTCATTAAATTATTAGAGAAAGAAGACGATTCGTTGTACCTTTCCCGACTCATATTTCTTAATTTAAACTCAGTTTCCCCCTTCCCGCGCGAAGCGCGGAAGCTTTGACGATTCATTGTACCGTTCTCGACTCTTTTTCCCTTTTTCTTCCTAGATCTACGTCCTCTTTCTTTTTTTTCTTCTCTTTCTCTCTCTTTTTTTTTTTTTGGCCGGCGTTTTGGGGGGGGGCGACCGCCCCCACCGCCCCCCCCTGGCTACGCGCCTGCAAAGTTCAAACAACAGAAAATAAATGGGCTAGGGATAGGGAAAGTGATTTGAAGAAATTAAACTAGACCTGACACTGACAGTTATGAATTGATTAGATCTACTTGACTGAAAATTAATATGAATTGATTAGACCTAGTCTACTCGTCTGATACAACACAGTCTTCTTCTTCTTCTTCTTTTTCTTCTTCTTCTTCTTCTTCTCCTCCTCCTCCTCCCCCTCCTCCTCCTCTTCTCCTTTTATCCTTCTCTTTCTTCTCCTCCCCCTCCTCCCCCTCCCCCTCCTCCCCCTCCTCATCACCCTCCTCCTCCTCCTCTTCTTCTCCTCCTCCTCTTCTCCTCCTCCTTCTCCTCATCCCCCTCCCCCCTCTCTCTCTCTCTCCCTCCTCCTCCTCTTCTTCCTCCTCCTCCTCCTCCTCCTCTTCTCCTCCTCCTTCTTCTCCTCCTCCTCCTCCTTCTTCTCCTCCTCCCCTCCTCCTTCTCCCCCCTCGTCCTCCTCCTCCTTCTCCTCTTCTTCTTCTTCTACTGTTCCCTCTTCTTCATATTCCTCTTTCTCTGTTGGAGTCTCAGATCTAGTGAGATTGGCTTTGATAATGGGTTTGTCTATATATGAGGGCTTAGTAATACACATTCCACCAATAAAAGTCTAATAAAGGCATTTGAAGATACGAAATAAGCCAACTTAGCCAAGATATTAATAAATCTTTATTGCATTTCTTTTTCTGGAGAAACAATCTATATATCATGGATTTCCTTTATGGCTTGACCTAAATCCTGCTATAATTATAACACTTTGTTTTCCCCACACCAGAGTCGTTCATCGCATGATATAACAAGATGGATGAAGAAGTAGACATCAGGATGGCCCCGCAGCAGGATAGCAACAAGTTTGACATGCTCTGTGATGGCGTCCTCAACTCAGTAGCCTTGGTACAGGCAACACTCGTAGAGGTACGGAACTCTTTTACAATTGTTTCAAATAATACCAGCTAAAATACAATATAATCAACAAAGTCAGATGACTACTTTTCAGTTCAGTGTATTAATATCATCATTTCGCTGCCTAAATTTGAAATTAAAAACAAATCATATTTCTTTTACAATTGTTTCAAATAATACCATATAAAATACAATATAGTTAATGAAGATAATGAATCATCATCAATACTTATTTCATTCTTTAATTGCTGACATAGGCTTAATAGAGAAAAAACAACAGTTAATGCACTGGTAAACATACTTAAACATGATTAAATTTACTTGTTCAGTGGCAAAATGAATTTCTAATCACGTTTTACTATTGTATCATTGAATGAAAACAGGCTATAATTACACATTATAGATCAAAAGTCCAAAATGTGATCTCATCTCTTTTTTTCCCTTATATGTCAGTCTTTTAATTTGAATGTCCTTGTCTCCCTTAAGGCTAGAGATTATTTTAAGAGTAAAGGATTAAAAATTCTTTTTTCAAATTGGCTGTTTATTATTTAACTGACACATTATTTAAACAAATCATTCCAATACAATGTAAATAGCGTTGATTTGTATTGTATTCATTAATTTTTTTACCATATATTATCCACTTCTGGTTCCCTTATGATTCCTAAAGGTGCACAAATTTGGGAGGAAAGATTCTTTGCTCACGCTTGTCCTACCTTTATGGAATAGCCTTCATGAAGACATCATAAAGTGAACAACAGGCTCTGTTTCTTTTAAAAATCATGTAAAAACACTGTTTTCTTAATTATTTCTACATGCGCCTTGAGCACTCCACAGAGTGGATTTGGCGCTAGATAAGTTGCATTTATTATTATTATTATTATTCTTATGAATTTAGTTTCTTGGGCGTTCCTTTTATGCAGTTCCTCTCTTTGAAAGATGAGCTCCTCGTCCATGCTCTACCCCCTACACTGATGGCAAGGCTTATCATGGTGTCGGGTAGAATATTCAGAAGGTAAGTCATATAGTAGAAATGAAAAGGAGTGAGAGGGGGTGGGGAGTGAGCAAGGGAGAGGGGGAGAGGGAAAGGGTGGGATAGAGGAAAGGTGGTGAGAGGAAGGGAGGGAGGGAAAGAGAGAATAAACTTGTCTGAAATTAGAAAAGGAGAGAGTGAGAGATCAGAGAAAAGGAGAGGCAGAGGGGGATGATATATCTATTGAAAGACAAATAAGAGACAACAAAAGAAAGAGAGATAGAGACAGAGACAAAGAAAGACACACACAGACAGAGTAGCCATACTTGTAACTTTACAAATAAAAAAAGAACTGTATTATTGCTGGACAATATGTTGAGCTCCATTGTTGATCTTTCATATCAGCTAGGCAATCCATAATAATACTTGAAGCTTGGTGGTTTTAGCCTGTTTATACATGAATATGCCTCCGCACCATTGCAGTATTTGACTGGCTCAAAGTATACCATAGTGCGTGTTAAGTTCAGAAATTTTGGAGGGATGGGGGCTAGCAAGAATATTTTATAGCCTAACGCCTCGAAATGAATCAAATCACTTCTATTATTTCAGCACCAACGACCTTCAGACCCCGGTCAACGAGCTGGTGAGACTGGTCAGAGTTTTCTCTGTTTCTTGGGAGGAGAAGAGTGCCGCCCTGAAGAAACTTCACAATGACTACGAGAGCAAGCACAAGCAACTTAATATCGCCGTCAGACGACTGCAGCTCCTTGATGCACAGGTATGATCAGACATTTAAAAAAAAAAACCTTCATGGTGTACTATCAACAACAAAAAATGTACCAAAGATACAATTCTGTGAAACAAATTGTCACTCATAGCTCTGTGTTTTGTTGTTGTTTGTATTTTGGGCGTTCAGTCAAAATTGACTATTTACGCCTGTCTGTTAAGTAGTATCTATATTGTCTATGTCCGTCAAATCATTTCTTGTTGAGAAAACTGTGCGCCTGTGCTCTTTGTATATTTATCACTTTTATACAGATGTAGTTTCTTGATTTCTTACATCACAATTTGAAGTGCCTACTAGACTAGAAGAGTTGGAGGCTACGTCATAAACGGATCAATCCAGTCTGTTGTTAACATGAGTTTAACCAAGGAAAGCAAACACTGTGAAGTACATTATGTCAAACATTAGCTGCAGGAGATTAATGATATTAAAGGGAGTGTAGACTGACGAGACTATGTGTCTTTCCCGTGGCCTGACTTGGGGCCAATCGGGTATAATACGACTACGGACGATGTGACCGCAGCAATCACGTGCGTTCAACATACGCAAAACCCATGTGTGAGGAGAACTTCGGTCTGTTTCGCGAATGCGCTGACCATGTAGAGATTAAGTCGCTGACTACAGTTGATCAAGTCTATTCGAATACGTGCAGTTGTCCAAATGAAGACGAAGATGGTGTTAACCAATATTTGCCAAGTTACACTCCCGTTAAATAGGTGCTTTGCAAAATGGATTTCAGCACACTTACGCAAAAGAAGGCAAAGGAAATGGTATGAGTGTGTGTGTGTGTGTAATTGGGTTTTTACAGACGTGTATCAATCAGATATGATTATTTACGTCTGGGGAGCGACCTTTAAACATCACCATCCAAAAGACGTGGCTCAGTTTTGAACCTGCATCCTTGGCTTAATCAGTTTGCAATTTCCACTTTTAGCTGGATTACAGGCGCATGCCACAACACCAAGTTTATTAAATAGGCGCTTTGCAGAGTGGATTTTAACACAATTACGTTACAGAAAAGAAGGAAAAGGAAATGGTGTGATTTCAATTCTTGTTGTTTTGATTGACAGGCAAAGAGAATGGCCAAGGAGAAGAGGATCATGATGTGGGAGAAGCTCTTCTCAAAGGTCACCAGCTGTAGAGGTCACGGACGGAGATGGAAGTTCCTCATTGATAACTTCAAGCAGAAGTCTAAATTAGGGTAAGTTGCATGCCGGACAAACTATTGTGACTCCTTTATTTTGAAAATATACAGTGGTGAAAGAATTCCATTATTTCTTGATATAGTGTGGTAACAGTGGACAGTTTCTGCTATCAACCTTCGTGTGGCAAAATTTAAGATTTGATATCTGATTTTTACTAGAAATATACTAGAAATATGTGATGTTTGGATGACATCTTATATTTTATAATATTGAGAACAAGGTTTAAAGGGGGAGGGGGTGGGCTCTATTTATGGGGATTTATCCAATATTCCTACACCCCTATAAGTTGCTTAGCTATCATGGGGGGAAAGAATGAGGGGGCTGTCTTACCCATAAATTTAATAATAATAACAACTTACATTTCATAGCACATTACATAATGCATAAACAATTTAAGATACTTGTCTTTCATTCGCTTAGATACAAATATAATTTAAATGGACCATTTTAATTACAAATATATTAAACACAGAATGGAGCATCTGCAAGCCTACATTGAGTCGTTAGACAAGGAACCTGATTCTGACGGGGAAGGTGGAGATATAGACGATAGCAGTGAGCTAGATGGCAGGAGTCAATCGTCAGTCAACGAACTTCAGTTACTCAGCTCAGTAAGTATCTTTATACTCGGTAGGATACAACCGTCATTGTTGGTCAAACAGTTTTTGAGCATCAAGTAAAGTCTGGCTGGAATGCTCCCCAGGAATGGAGAAAGTATTGAATCCAATGACCGGGGTAATAGTACAGGTATATCTGTGAAGCTCTTAGAGACACTTGTATTAAGTGCCATATAAAAGCAGAATATTATTTTTATTATATTTATATCTGCTTTATGCTACATGCCAATTCTCACTACCGCAACTACTGTATTTGACCATAGAAGGCATGCACCGGCCATGGATATATACCTGGCAAAGGCAGTTCTGGATACCATACAACTACAATGGGTCGAGAACTGAAAAGTCAGTTGGAATTCATAGTTTTGGCACCATATAACTATAAGTGTAACAAATTAAGATGGTGCCAACATGGACCTTATCAAATCATTGGGGGATTTCATGAAACCCGAATAACGTTTAGTACAATAAGGAATTAGACACTGCTGTAAATTCTCTATGGAAGCTCCGGGAAGAAACCTTGCCTTAATTCTTACCCAGTATCGTAGCTGCGCATATATGTGCTGACGTGCGCAGTGTGGGAGGGAGGTCGCCATCTTTTGTCGAACATCATTTGCGGGAGGGTCAATTGTTGCGAGGTACATGTAGTTGAAAGGGAAGGTGCCGGTATTGTGGTAAAGATGTAAATCCATTTGTGAGCATTCTCATATTATTCAGAGCCCGAAGAGCATATTAACTTTTGTGTTCAAGTATATGAGTTAACACCCTTCTTGCTCTGAACCAACAGAATATCCCCTGAAAAGGATTGCACTTCACATGCCCTCTTATAAAACATATGATGATAAATAGATTAATTAAACAAACTTTTGACCAAATGTTGTGTGTATATAGTAGCCCCATATACCCATTTATGTGTGCTCTTAATGTTTAGTGCATCAGGGAAAAGACAGGGAATTTATTGTCATGAAATGCTTGAAACCTTGTTGATCAGTGCTTTTATTGGTAAAGTGAGAAACTGAGAGTGATGAGAAGTATAACCACTAGAAACTCTGATGAAGTTTTCAATCAGTAAAGATCATTAATGATGATTTTTTTTCCCCTCCTTTTTCTTTCTCCTCTTTTTCTTCCATAGTCCGATGAACTTGATTTCACGGAGGAGGAATCGGAAGACGAGGATGATGGCAAAGGTCATGAGAGTAACGCCAGAGCGACTGTACAAACACAGCAGGATGAGCTGGATAGTGACATAGCCACACCAGCTAGCAAGGTATATATTCTTAAACTCTTTTATTGTTTTAGATGATCATATACAAGAGAATCATCTAAAAAAACAAAGAAACAACCAGAAAAACGGACACCCCCAAAAATACTAATAATGATTTGATACATGTACATCTTGATAAAATTAACAATTATAACAAAATTAATGATGCATTCTTGTTCGTTATATATTAGGTTTAAGGTGTATGCAAAATGTTGCAGTGATCAGTTGCAAGCTTGGCAGCTGGGACATATAGGCAGGCTATCCTTATCCCATCCCCTACAAGCTCCTTGCTATTATGGTTATTAATTATAGATGTGTAATAATAGTAATGATTATATTGGATATTTGGACATTGGATATATCAACATTCAAGGTGCTTAAGGGGCTTCAATTTGACCCCCACTCTGCTAGGCTACCAATTTCGGTGCTCACACCATTCAAGGAATTTCTTCTTACCGGTACCCATTTAGTACCTGGGTGGAGAGTGGCAAATCTGGAATAATGTCTTGCCAAAGGTCACTTGGGCTATGTCAGAGCCCAACCCCAAGCTTCATATCTTCAGTCAAGTGTTAAACCACTCAACTACGACACTTACAACACCTACGACACATCACCATAACTCCTTATTTTTCGCATTTCCAATGTGTTCTCTCTTTGTTGCCATAGCGAGTGACTTTCAACGACCCCAAGAAAGGATTGGGAGGGGATGGTCCAGAGGTTATCCCAGAGATGGTGATTACGGTGGAGGTTCCTGCTCCAAAGCCCCCCTCTGCTGATAAGACTGTTTGGACTCACGAGCCGGAGTATGATTGGTTCTTTAATGTCAAGGTAAGTAATGTTGTAATGAGTTAGGCATTTGGGCAGAAGAAAAAGGAGTAAATTTTAAATTATTCTGTGGGGTGTAAATACAAGGAATTATCTTGATTGCCAGGGATACTAGCAAAATAGAGTAATTCCTCAAAAGGCATCTACATTGCATTTTGTATGATAAAATATTTGTAAACATATTCTGTCTAAAGAAACAGTTTTAAATGGTTTCATATGTGTTGAGAATTTGTAGTTGCTGTTGCATGTTTTGCCTGAACTCTCACCACTTTTTATTAAATCATTATTTCCGATAAATATATATATGTATATATTTTTTCTCCTCCTTCTCCTTATTTGCTTCTGTCATGTTCTGCTTCTGAATCTTCTTCTGTTTCTTTTTTTTCTTCCTCTTCTTAATCTCCTTTTATTCTCCCCTTTTCTTGTTCTTCTCCTTAATTTGTTCTGTCTTCTCTCTTCATCATCATCATCATCATCATCTTCTTCTTCTTCTTCTTCTTCTTCTTCTTCTTTTTCTTCCTCCCCTTCTTCTTTCCCCTTCTTTCTCTTGTTATTCCTCCCTTCCCCTCTCCTTCCATCTTCTCTCCCTTTGCATTCCCTAGGTCTTCCATCCAGTTGGTATCACTGGATCAGACATCAAATGCAGCATCAATTTCAAGAAAGACTTCAAGAAGACCGAGTTTTATGCCAGACAAGTTTCAAGGGGTAAGCACATCTGCATTCATTAGTATAATAAATGACAAAATTCCACATTATATGGTTTGGTAATGTCAGTTTGTAGGAAACATACATAAAAACATCATTCAGTCCAGCCTAAGATACATGTATGATGTCCAAATGCGATTACAATGTGCTTTGCAAGTTTGGTCCTAACCTCAGTATATACATGTACGGGTAAATGAATGACTGTGAAAGTTGTGATTTGTATTGTGTATTAACAGTCTTTTCACAGTCAAGTGATCAGTTGTGGATATCATATCTTTAGGATGCACAACATGCTTTTATAATTAAACCGATTGACTTCTGAATTTTTCTCATTCCCATAGACTTAACACAGGGACTACCCGGTTCCCGTAGAAAATGGGTTAACAAACACTTTTGCTTGATCGATTTCTTCAGAAAAGAGTTTTAGACATTCACATCTTCGGTCACGACTCAGTATGACTCGGTCCAAAGTAGGGAACAATATCCAGTTAATTCAACATGATCTGAACATGTGCTTGTTTATCATTGTATTTTGTTTGTTATAGCGGTTAGATACTTCGGTGGTAAGCGCTTTATAAGCACCGTTTCTATTTTGATTTTGATTATATTATTGATTAACATTTTCAGAAAAGAGTGGTAGAGTATCACAGCTCCGGTCTGGGCGTGGCATGATCGGATCCAAAGTAGGGAAGAACAGCCAGTCTCCCAAAACAGTCACATTACAGGTTCCTGACGATAAAAAGCTGGATGACAGGTGAGAAATGTCAGGTGGCTGGCCCAAGGGGTCATGTGACCTGCTAACTTTTGCATACCAGTATATAAGAGTAAAACAGTCAACGATGTAAATATTATTTATTAAAAAAATGAAATGATAATACTGATACCTGTGCAAATACAGGATTAGTGAAATGTAGAAGTTTGCTCTAGTTTGATTTAATTTGAGGAATAAAAAAAAGCTTTTGTTTCTTAAAATTATCAATGACATTTATTCAAGCTGCATGAACATGTAAACAGTTACAAGTAATTTGATGGGTAACAATGATATATTTATGAAGCAGTTTTGAACGTATATATTTGCAAACACATTGGCGCATGTTTTGAAATTGTTCAATGTGGTCCTAAGCTGGTGGGCAGAAGAGAGAGAGAGAAACTACATAGGGAGAAAGTGAGAGGGAGAAAGGGGGAGGGAGAGAGAGAGAGAGAGAGAGAGATAGAGGAGAGAGTGGTAAAAGGAGGGGAGAGGGAGAGAGATAACATAATTGTTTGCCATCCATGTTGGTGAAGTTAAATTCAATTCAATTCAATAAACATTTATTTCATCCGAAAAAAACAAAAAATCATCAGGAAATATATATTTACGATGTTAGGTAGAAAGGAGGCAAAATTCCCTTCAAGCACAGAGCTTGTGGTGGGGGTCGTCATAACAAAACAGACATACATGTATGATACATAAAAACTACATAATGAATTAATATCAACCATCCTAATGTTTGCTTTAATCTGTTCTTCTGTTCCATCAGATGGCAGAACCTGACATTTCCTCTCGGTGACTCTCCTCTCTTTGATATGGAGGATGCTCTAATAAAGAAGGATGAGGCCCCAGATGAAGCCAAAGACGGAGAGAAGGATGGCAAGAAAGAGGTAGTTGCCCTTTATTTACACACATGGTTTTCCTTTTTATCCTCTTAGGAACCTTGTCATGTTCATTTAAACAAATAATATTCTGATTCATATCATTGATTTCCAAATTAGCCCTTTGGTAGAAAAATTTAATGAATTTCAATTACATTTTGGAAGGTTCTAATCACAAGAAAATAACTATGTTTCCAAATCGTTGTTATTGTAATTATCAGCTTTGGCATAGCATGACATTCTGTATGAGTCTTTATGACCTTTTTGAAGATGAAGAGGGGAATTTTCTTTTGTTTTTTGTTTGTATTCCTTTCTATAATATACTTTCATAATGACAATTGAAATTTTAAAAGATATCATGCTGTATATAATTTAAATAATAACTAATTCCTACGTAGTGTTACTTTTTCAAAGATTCTGTAGGATCATATTCAACAAGAACAGTTAACAAGTTTGACTACCAATATTTGATACCTTATTTAATCTTATTCAATCTTATTTACAATACGGGCACGTCAAGCTATTTTGCTTATTTCTGTAGCCCTCCTGCATCTTATGTATGTTAATTATACATTCAATATATTTGTTTAATTTCGTTTATTATCTGTATAAAATTATATACACTTAAAATATTGTATCAAACCATATTATGTTCATGAAAATGTATGATGAAAAAAAGAAAAAAGATGCAGAAACCAATAAATCAAATCAAATCAAATCAAAACCGTATTTAATGTTATTTAATCTTATTTACTACCTTATTTAATCTACCTTATCCTTTGCAGCCTGAAGAAGACGATGGAGAGGAGGAAGAAGGGGAAGACGGGAAGGAGGCATCCGGCAGGGTCCAGTCCGGTCACTCAACGGTCTCGTCCCTGGGAGGTGAGATGCCGGTCAAGCTAGGTGTCCATCAAGGTCATCTAGATGAACTGATCGCCATGGGTAACATCGACCTTGCTGACCTACGAGGCGAGGTAAACTTTATTTTGTCATTTTCATCTTTATTATTGTAATATTACAAGAATAACCATGTAATTCATTGAATTAAAACTGTCATTGATATTGCCCGAGTTTAATTTTGTGTGTGTGTATTTTGTCAAATTAGATGTTCCGGGCTTTCCAATGTCTATAGTTTACTCCTGTGGTATCATTTAATTTGTATAACACAATTAAGAGCAAAAACAGATATTAAGTAATCTCCATTTTACACATTCTTATCTCTCCTTCTCTCTGTTTCTCTCTTTCTTTTGATCTCTATGTTTATCTCTCTCTGTTTCCCTCTACCTCTTTATCTCTCTTTTTATCTTTTCTTCTTTCTCCTTCTCTCATTTTTTTTGTCTTCTCATTTAAGTTTATAGTCTTACCTACAGGTAGATGAATGTGCATGTACCTGCCTTGTGTTTTATTCTCTATTTTACTTCAACATTCAGCACAATCAGTTTGCATTTGAAAGTTCTTATGGAAGCTCTTATTACCAATCATGTGAAAGAATATATTTTGACTGACAGGTGATGATTGCCTGGAAACTGCCTACTAATTGATATATTTGGTAAATTATCATATCGACCCGACCTGGATAGATATTGCGTAGTCCCATATACATCTTTCTGTGTACAGAGCTTGTAACTTTACCAAGACTGGGACAAGTTCTTATCATTTTGATGATTCCAGAACCTTGCAGTACACACTAATACTTATGGTAAATGATCAATCTTTTCTGATCGAATCCACAACGTTTCTTTCACAATGCAATCGCATGACCAGAACTGGTCTATACCTTTAACCTTTGCTAGATATATCCTCAATGAAATTAAATATAATTTACATTTTCTTTTCTTTGTTTTATTTCATTTTTCTCTCTGTTCAGGACATTCCAATATTTGACAGTGCTGATGACACTGGAGAGACCATCCCTCACACGTTCCCCATCTATCCCATCAAACCCAGCAGGAAGCTCAAAGCCAGCCCAGAAGCCCCTGCAGGCTCTCTACCAATCATCTTCTTCTACACACGCGTACACAAGCCCTTCACCTTTGAGAAGGACACAGGTATAATAACAATAATAATATTCGGTTCTTGTATAGGGCATATCACATTATATTACCTCTCTATGAGCTTCCAAAGAGCTTTGGAAATTATTTCCCTAGTTTTAGGTCCGGCAGCCGTAATCAGCGCACAATGCATTTCAAGGAATAATCCTACCAGGTTTCCATTTACCTCACCTGGGTCGAGTGTGGCAAATGTAGATCAATATCTTGCCAAAAGACATTAGTGCCGCGGCGGGACCCTTGCGGACCTTGTGATTTACAGTCCGGTGAAATATCCACTCGACCACGACAGTAATGGCAGCAGTGCTTATAGACAGTCCCTGACGGTGCGTATCTTCCTGAATCACTTGATATTTTCCTTGAACTTGAAAAGTGAAAGTTTTCTAGATTCTGATGTGACAATAATAATAATAATATCTAGTTTTGTTTTAGTATGGCATCTTTCGAGGTACAAAAACTGATCAAAGGTCTTTTCCGGTGTAATATTACCCAAAAGTTATTGAATCATATATGAATAATGAATAACAGAGGTCCAAGCAATGATCCCTGTGGTACCCCATAATCCCACATGTCACTGTTTCCATTTGAGATTCATGGCCATTCATGAAATGAATAATATGATATTTATTGAAAATGAATGTACCCTTTTTTTTATACAATCATAAGGCTCTAGCTGTATATATATATTTTGTTTGTTATTTCATTTTAAAAGAATGTGTTTAAGTTAGTCAGGCAGTTTACACCCTGCCCTAACCTAATGTGCCAATATTTTTTATTGCATTTCTGAGAAAAAAAATCGTTGTTTTTGTTCTTGCAGAGACTGCTAGTATTACTGAGATTGTAGAGGACCTGACTGGAGTTGATCTGACAAAGATGAAGAAAGAAGATCTTAGCATCAACAAAGAATATGGCGATCGCTGCCTCTCTGCGATGACTGTCAGATCAGCTACCCCTTCAGAAAAACCAGTAAGTTCTCCAGCTAATCTTGATAAAAGGGTATCTTACGGTCCAGGTTTAAACCCTTAATGCTGATTTTTGGAGCCTCAAGTTTTTGACTCGTGCAACTTTAATGAAAACTGACTTTCCCTTTTATGTTGATACTATTCCATGGAGTGCAAAGTTGTTTACAAAAAGAAATGATTCTATATGCACATTTCTTTTTTCTTCATGTTTCATAGTTAAATCTAACTATCAATGTTTTCCATCGGAAGCGACCTTTATAGTGTATCTTCCTATCACTGTTTTGTTAAGGGATGGATAATTATTCTAGTCAAAACTGATAATAGAACATTCACATTCTTTTGTGGAATGTGCTGCCCACATCCTGCATAAAAACATCTAATGATACATTTGTTTGTTTGTTTGTTTGTTTTTCAGGAAATGGTATCCAAGGCAGAGCTTGATATAGTAATAGAACAACACAACCAGGAACTGACTGTACTAACTGAAGATTTTGAGTAAGTTTGAATTAAAAAATTCTTCCTCAATATTACACTACTGGTACTTTTCATTAATTCAAGTGTTTCTCAGTATTGCATTGTTTCTCTTATCAGTACATTGTTTCTCATGGTATAATATATGCTAATAGGGTCTGTATGTATAAGACCTGTTTACCTGAGCACTGTCTCTATCGATATTTTTTTTTTTTTGATTTTTTTTTTTTTTTACTGTTCTTAGTTGATTTTCTGAAAGTGTACAATTGTCTGAACTGTTCACACTTGCATTGTGTGTAATAGAAATAGTGCAATTGTGTGCTAAAGGAGTCTATATGTATAAGACCTTGAGCCTTGAGCTATATTTCTGTATAATGCATACTTGACACTAATTACATAATTTTCTGATAGTGTCATCAGAACATATGGGTGAAACTGTCCAATCATTTTTTGTTTCATTTTGGTATTTATTCACTCTTCATTTTAAAAAATTCTGCATTAATGAACATATTATGCAAATCATTTAAACATAATTGTTTTGTGTTCAGATCCAGGATTCGAGATCTGGCTGCTGCGTTGGAAGCTGTACAGACTGATCAACTTAACCTTCTGAGTGGAGCACCACCAGGGCAAGGAAGTAAGGATAGATAGGACAAAGTTTGGGTAGATGAATGTGACGGTGGATAGATAGAAAGAGATATGGATAGATTGAGAAAGAATGAATAGATTTAGGTGGATAGATTGATAGACAATTCATCATTACAAAATGTGCATATTGAACAACTTAAGCTCAGTGGAGCTCCACTAGGACAAAGATTTAAGGATAGACGGAGAGAAGGTTGTACTAATGAATTTGACGGTGGAAAGATAGAAAGAGATATGGGGGGTGTTTCACAAAGATCCTCAGTCGAACTTAACTCTAAATGAGTTGGACTTAAAAATTATAGAGAGCCATTTGTAGCTTTAAAAAAAAAAAACCTAAAGCGAAAATTCAAGTATTTTAGACTTTTTATACATACCATGTCAATAACATGAACATGAACTTGATAATAGAAAATATGAATAATTATAATCAAGATATTATGCCTTTTGAAATAACTGTTACAAAATATTTTCATAGTTGCTAACGGCTTCCCATAATTGTTAAGTCCAATTTAAGATAGATAGATAGATAACTGGATGAATATTAAGATGAATAGATCGATAGATAGATGGACATGTAGATGAATGGATGAATATTAAAATGAAAAGATAGATAGGCGGGTAGATGAATGGATGAATAGATAGTCATATAGACAAAAAGATGAATAAATAAGAGACAAAAAAGACTGAATAAGGCAATTTTCTACCAATCATGCTTAATTGTTTTCCTTTCCATCGGACTGTTTCATTACACTCTACTTGCATGTTAAAATAAAAAATCAGGTGAAACTGAAGAGAACGTTGTGGAGATGGGTAAGAATGACCTTTGACAATGGGAATTTGGTTATTTCTAAGTTCCTGGTGGTTTTCTGGTGAACGGGCACCTATTATCTGTATTTTGTGTTTATTTGTCCGTTTGTTTTAAGTAACATTTTTGGATGACATCACTAGAGTGACTTTCCGGTTGTTCGTGGGGACTCTTTCTCAGAGAATCTTCTATGTGTTATTTGTGAACAATCTTTCATGGGGTATATTTTTTTATTGTCATTCACAGTGACTGGGAGAATCGTTCATCAATAATATGCTGATTGTATGGAATTTAAAATTTCTGAGCGTTATCCAAGGAGAATCTCTCTGACTTTCTTTGACAGAGAATCTGTCGAAATATTCCTTCTTTATTTTTTTTGCTGAGAATCTTTCTGTGTGTATTTCAAAGCAATTCTTCTTGATTATCTTTCATAAGGAATATTTCACAGACTTCACAGACTATCTTTGTGAGGATCTTCCACAGGATCTTCTTGGCAATCTTTCTTAAGGAATTTTTCTGATTGTCTTTCATATGGATATTTCTGATTGCCATTCACAAATGATCTTGGATTATCATTCACAGGGAAGCTTTTGTAGATCTTTTACAAAGAATCTCTTAAGTTGTCTTCAAAGAGTGTCTTTTTGAGTTTCTTTCACATAAAATTTTCCCAGGGTTTTTATCAGGGAACCTTTCTCGCACTCAGTCTTTCTTACTTTCTCTTACACAGAAACTTCTGAGTGTCTTGCCACATGATATTTGTTTAAATGATTATCATTGACAGAAGTTTAATCTTCATGAGGATGTTGCTCTTTGAATCTTTCCAAGAGTCTTTATTTGACAATTTCTGTTATTTTATTTCACACAAAAATGTATGATGTGCATACTCTTTTACAGAGTATTTTATGAAATACAATCTTGGGGGGGGGGGGCGTTTCACAAAGACCAAGATCAACTTAAATTGGACTTGAACTATGGCAGGCCGTTCATGCCACTTGTTCCTCTAAGGGACAAATTCTACAGAATTTACCTTTTTTGATAAAGATCTAAAGATCACAATTGAGAGACCAATGTCACTTGAGAGCAACCAGTGTCATGAATGGCCTGCCATAGTTCAAGTCCAACTTAGAGGGGGTGTAACATGACGAGACCACATATCTTCCCCGTGGCCTGAGTCGGGGCCAATCGGGTATAATATGACTACGGAAGACTATACCGTTAATCAAGTCCAAAAGAAGTCGTACATGGTATTAACCAGTATTTGCCATATACACGTCCTTTAAGTCGATCTTAGTCCTTGTGAAACGCCCTCCTGTCAGAATATCTTTCACTAAGAACATTTCTCTCACAGTTGCTACTTCTAGGTCACCCTTCAGGGGCTGGACGCCCGGTAAGGACAGCCAGCTGGTCATCCCTCAGCCACCGGACAAGGACAGGTCAAGCAACAAGAAAAAGAGCAAGAAAACCGGGGTCAAATTGCCAGAGTGGGGCAGCGACCTACCCAAGGATGTGAGTTTTACTCATTTATACATTTTTGTTGAGAGTATATTTGACATGGAAATTGTCTTTGCTTTAATTCATAATAAATCTCATGTATTGTGCTTGGTTGCAATACCCTTGATTGGATTAATCATCAAAAAAGATTTTGTTTTGAAGATTTGAGTGCCAGTGCTTGCTAATTCCTAGTGGTGTCAGAAGATACTGCAAATTTTGAATGTCGAAATTAAACTTTAAATAAAGGTAGAAGTGTCATGGGGGTTGACTGTAGTCATGGAACATGTGTGAGAACTCCTCTTTGAAAACAGTTAAAACTAACAAGTATAATAACAAAATGATGCTTGAAGAAGTCCAATATAACTATTCTGCTAGCCTCATTATAATAAAAATCACATTCTTCTTTATGCTCTTTCAATGTTAATCATGTAAATGTTCCATATAGCTTTAGCAATGCATTTATGTGTTCTAACAATATACAAATATTATACTAAAACGATTTTAGTGACCAGTGCCCTGTAACAGTCGAGTACCAAATTCATCAAGAAGCTTTTCAATCCCTTGGATAGGACGTTAAATTGCACCCTTGCACTTTAAGAACCCACTGCACTATTCAAATAAGAGTAGGGGGAAACCCCGGTGTAGTGGTCCACCTGCACACCCCAATCAGGCCGAGTATACGGCATCTGCGAGAATCTTCAGTATTGAAGGAGGCATATTATCTTGAAGAAGAAGAAGAAGAATCCCTAACATTCCGAAAACAATAAGGCTAATTTGAGGCATCATTTTTAATATTTTTGTCTAGTTCTTGGAGCGGCTGCAGATGTTCAACGAGGAGAGTGAGAGAAGACGGCAGGAGCTGGAGAAGAAGACAAAAGATGAAGTGAGCAGTCATATTGAGAAGCAGCTAGCTGGGACGTATAAACTCAGCCTGCAGGATGTCCAGAGTCCCGATAGAACCAAAGGTAAGACAAGGCTCTACACCAGGGGTTCTCAAACTTTTTCCTTGACGGTCCTGATGTGATTTTCATGAATGCTAAAAGGTCCGAAATAACGGGCAAATTTAGTTACTTAATCAATTATTTTCATACATATAATTTTGTGATATTTTACATATATGTATCTTTATTTAAAAAAACAAAAAACAAAACAAAAACAGTCAAAGCATTGAACTTCTGGTATGCATGTGTGGTATATCTGTGGTAAAAGTTACACTGTGTCCCGGCAATAAGCTGCTTAAACCAGTAAACATTATGTCACAAATGGAGTGATGCAAGTGTTCAGACAATCTACTCTTAAAATTAAAAGTGATTGCACTTGTATACTGAAGAAAATTAGGTTTGTTTCAAACGTTTAGGCCTCTATCTAGTCTAAGGGGAATTGTTTTTGACGCTACGCAGTACCCATGGTTATCTGGGTGAAGTCTTCCTGATACAGTCAAGTGACATCAATGGACCAATCATAGTTTTACTCGCTGAATCTGTTCTTACAATAGTTGTTTGTGTTACTTTTTTTCTCTAGACATCAGCTTGCCGGCCGTGTTCATGCCTACTAGGACTGGGCAGCTGTACAACCCTAGAGCTCATCATTACTTCCATCCGACCGGTTCTAACGGTCATCTCAGACTCACCCAGCCTCCTTCCATCTTCCAGCTGCCACCCTTACCGGCAAAAAATGTATCCTTTCACCCGCAATGTGTCGTAGCTGATGGTTATCTTCCACCTCAAATTTCAATACTGATTTCCACACAGATTTGAATTTTGCCAGGAAATATTCAATCACATGTTTAAATGATTATATATAAATAATATAATTGGTGTAATAGATATTACAACATTAATAAATAAAGATTGATAATAACCTTATTTCATTAACCATTAATGTGGTTAATTGAACCATGAAACCCTTGCAAACATCGAGGTTTTCATGTGACCTCTTAAATGCGTTTAAAGGGGGGATGTGATATGTTCCTGGAAGATTTACAGATGGTAACTAATATTTCTTTGATTGCTTTAAGTCAAGTCAAGTCATTGTGTTTGAGTCCAAGACAAAATGTCTTTTCCTTAATACAAATCTTTCTTTCCAGCAAATGTCGGTGATCAATCTATTTGACATTAGGAAGAGCATGAACTGGGCGATGGCACAGGAATGGGCAGAACGCATTCCCCAAACCCCTGCAGAGCTGTTGGCACTTACCCCCCATCCTGGCACCCCTATGAGCAACAATACAGAGCCCAAGGCTTACATGGCTGCGGATGATGATACCAGGCAGTAGCATTTAGAAATGGGGGAGATTTAGTGCAACAGTTTTGGAGGGACCTTTTTTTTGTGAGCTTATGCCTCCCTGCATGGGTAGACCACATACCCCAAACCCCTGCAGAGCTGCTGGCCCTCACCCCTCATCCTGGCACCCCCATGAGCAACAATACAGAGCCCAAGGCTTACATGGCTGCGGATGATGATACTAGGCAGTAGCATTTAGAAATGGGGGAGATTAGTGTAAAAGTTATGGAGGGACCTTTTTTTGTTGTTGTGGTGAGCTTGTGCCTCCTCGTATGGGCAGACCCCACACCCCTAAACTTTGTTTTATGTCTTCCTTTCATATTTCAACTTTCATAGTCAATTATATTTCCTTGTAAAGTATTACGCCGGTGACCAAAAATCAACATTAAGTTTGCCCATCAGGGGGGTGTTTCACAAAACTTGTCATTAGTGACAAATGACAGTTTTTGTTATAAGCTTGTGAAATCGCTTGCTTCTGATTGGTTATCAGCAGATTTGTCACTGACTTTTGTCATCTGTCATTGAAATAGGGCTTTGTGAAACACACCCCCAGTACTTCATTCTCTGTCATCTGACATCACAAACATGTTAAACAAAGTATTGAACAAAGTAGTGAACAAAACTAAGTGGCCTTCTCTTCAAGAATATTGTTTTAATTAAATTATTGAAATTCAATATAGATGCTGTAGGTTCAAAATGTTTACACAAATTTTGTTTTTAATAGCAGATCACCATTTTTCTTAATGAAATGTTACTGTATTTGGGGTAGAAGAAAGTATATGTAGTTATTCTTAAAATTTAAAATGGAATTTGTGAATTTTAATACATCATGTACCATGATCTGTTTCTAAGACCAAAATCAATGAACTATGATTTTAAAATTTGTCTGATGATGTAATTCATGGGTATAACTTTTGTAAGACCAGGGGTTTAGAACAAAAAAAGATCAGTGACTAGAAATGTATTTATTAACTGACAAGAACTAATATTCCTGGTCACAGTTGCAACTTCAATTTAATTCATCATAGAGCATAACCATATTACTTATAAAAGTAAGTTTTCTTCTGATTTCATCTCATTAATTTTATTTACTGTAAACGCTGTTATTTTTGCGCGATTAATTTTTGGGGTTCTTAAATTCGCGTTGCACCAAATTCAGCCTGTTCAGAACATGCATAAGAAGTCATGTTTATATTTTCACGGGTTCTCAAATTCTCGGACGCCGACTTAAGCGCGAAATCCGCGAAAATTAATGTACCGCAAATATTTCCGCGTTTACAGTAGTATTCTTTTCAATAAATCTTAGCTTTGATTGCTGTGATTATCTACAAAAAAGTACATCTATATGTGTTTCTTCTTATTACAAATTTTGACTTCCATAGAACAATATTTTTGAAACAGTTTTGACAGAAAACTATTATTAACAAAGATTATTAGGAATATTTTGTACATAAGAACTTAATGAAGAAAGGCAAATGTACATGTACATCTATTTTAAAGGATAATATATTTGCACTTTGGTATATTACCAAAATCATGAACCAAAGCTTTGAATACCTTATATTCATCGTGTATAACAAATAGTATGTTCTTTAGTCTTGAAAAACAATTATATAACTACAAATATAGTTTTCTATGCAATGTTTTTTCTATGTACTAACAATGTAATCATGTCTGCCGTCCTTGATCAAATGCCTCCTAAATGTATATTTTGTATATTTGATAAATAATGTAAATTTGAAATAAATGATATATCATATAAATAATGACTTGATGCATATCATGTATTAGATAATCTACATGTATTGTCTGTGTTAAATCTGTTGAAATCCCCAAACTTACACCTTTCTCATTATCATCTCTCTTTTTCATCTCTCCCATCTTCCTCCTTCCTTCCTTCCATCATTTTACCCTCCGTCTCTCTATAATATGATCTTTTTATACGATCTCAATATTTGTCTCTTTCTCTCAGTCTTCATCTACAAGTAACTTCAGTGTCTCCCTCTCTTGCTCTCTTTTTTTGCCTTCTCATCTCTTGTTTTCTCCCTCTCCCTTGTTTAACCGTCATATTTTAATTTCTTTGGTATTCATGATGAGCTGATCATAAAGGTAGAGATGACTAAGAGAGAGAGTAGGTGGGTGGGAGTGTGAGAGAGAGAGAGAGGATGGGTAGGAGAGAGGGAGGAAGGAAGGGAAGGAGAGAGAAAGGGAAAGGGGTAGAGAGAGAGAGAGAGAGGAAGGGAAGGATAGGGAGAGAGAGGGAGGGAAATTAATTAAAGGCAATGAGATGAAATATCCACACAGTGGAAGTTTAAAAGTGTGAATTTTGTACAAAATTTATTATCAAGTATTTGCATCAATTAAAATGATTAACTATGATACTAAGCAATATTGATTTTTTTTTTTAAATAAAAGGAAGAAATAATTTGTAAAAGTATATGTGGACCATTTCACACTAGTTCTGAGTGTTACATATATTTCTGGATTATGTGAAAATGGTTCCACTAGGACAATTTGGTGGAACTGACATGAATGGCCAAAATGTACGGAGATCTCTTGATTGACAGGGTAGTATAGTAAGTCACCGGACTGGAGATCAAAAGGTTCAGGGTTCAAATCCCAGCCTGACACTTTAGCATCCGTTGGTGAGGCATTAATTTACATTTGCCACTCTCAACCCTTGTGAAGTAAGGAACCCAGCAGGAAGTTGTTCCGTAAATGTTTCGAGTGTAATATTAGGGACATATGACTAGAGCTGGAATAGCGTAATCATTTCAAAAGTATTTTTTGGAGGTTGCATGTACACTGTAGAGACATTGTTTTATTTATATCTGATACACAAGAACAGCATACCATATTGTGCAACTAATAACTTGAGTTATGAGGTCATCCTCTCGGGGGTCATCGTCCTCTGCAAAGTACTCTTACCCACTTCTTGCTGAAATAAATAACCTCATGATCAGTGATTCATGTCATGATTTTAAATATCATTTCAATGGTCTTTCTGCAATCTCAAACCACTGTCCATCTGCACACAATCATTTCAAAAAATTTGTACAAAATGGAATAGGATAAAATTCATCATTTTAACAGTCTCTCATGTCCTGGGCCCCGTCTTACAAACAGTTGCGACTGATCCAAATCTATCGTAAGTCCTCCAATTAATCGCAAGTTTGCAGTCTCCTATCTCTTATGTACATACATGTACAGTAGTTGCGATCAACTCTTTCTAAGACCGGGCCCAGCTCTCTTTTTCTCTCTGTAGCGATCAAGGTTGTCATGTATCGAACCACTTGGAGGAGCCCTTTGTTCTTGTTTCGCTGCCCCGTGTCAGCTTCTGCTTGTACTTGTTTACCATGGCGTTGAACTGCTTCTCCTCTCTCACATCACGAGTGTTCTTCCTCTTCTGGTTCTGGTTTTTCTGCAAGTTTGAAAGAGGAAGAGAATTCAATTTATTCAAGTTAAATTCATTTCAGTTTAATCAATTGTTCATTTGATGAAAAAGAACTAAAGGCATCGTTTAACAATGTTAAATATGAGATGCATGGCCCTACGTGTTATCAGTGTCTGTGATATGGTGTAATATTGAAGCCCTAACAAAACTGCGCTTCAAAAATGATCATAAGATGCCTCAAAAAGTAAAAATCTTTGAGTGACTGGTTTTTCTTTTAACATACTCATTTTCCCCAAAAGACTGTATTGTTATAAAAACCGTTAGGAAAAGAATTTTTAAGTTTTGATTTCCAATCATAAATATCTTGATAATCAGACAGGTGATCGGCTGTAAAGGTCATGGGGTCCCTGACTGACCTATAGGTTGTTAATTATTATTTCAGCATGAGCTAAATCCAGGAATTTGTATCAGAATCTGAGACAAAGACACCCAATCCATTTAATGATGCTGGTGCATTGAAAGAGAATTAAAACAAAATATCCTTATTTAAATTTCTATGACTTTTTGGCTAGTTGTACATGTATATGGGCCTTGAAAGAGAGATTCTAAATGGAACAAAAGACAATAAATACTGAAAAGGAAACCCTCCAACTGTATCTAACCCCAAATTAGATCCTTTGAATTCTGTTAAGTCTACTACTCCCTTTGGAATCTTCCAGAGTAAAGCGGTGTCATGATAACCTAATCCCACCCCCCCCCCCTTCCCATCAAAGTATCGGTAGCATGCTAATAATAATAATAATGATATGTCTTGTTTAACCCAGGGTAGCCACATCAGTATTCATACTGTTCTCCCTGAGGGCCCAGCAATCATGCTACACAACATCACTAGTAAAAATACTGTACATGAGCACCGTAACATAATTAACTCTTTACTCGATGAGGTTTGAAACCCAAGACTACCGGTCACATAGTTTGAAGTATTATATATATTTCATACATGTGCATGTGAAAAAAGGGGACCATTGCAATCCATTGTTTGTTCCCATAGTCAACTATTAAGAGCGTTTATAAGATGATGAAGTGGATCCTAATCAAATGATTGGTTGAGAGCGCACACATGACCAGGCACTTATTTTGCCTAACACGTAATTTTACTAATGACCAGGCATTAGTAAAATCATGTTAGAAAACACCATTTTATAAAACAAGTAAAACATCATTTTGTTTAGGCATTAGTAACATTATCCTAACTCTGTACCTTTGAAACAGTCCAAACACCCTTGGCTACTGTTCCAAAGGCACCTTGTGTGGGTAGTACTTACTAATGCCCTCACTGCTGTGTATTATTTATATGAAATAGTTGAGCCTTGAATTGATTCTGCAGTTACCCACCTGCTTTTCTTTCCTGAGTTCCTTCTTGTTCACCTTCAGTCCGCCGGCCGGCTCCGGGGTCTTCATGCTGTTCCACACCTGCTTCTGCAGCACCAGCCTCTTATCCTTCATCCTCTGCCTCTTCTCGTCCGCCACCTTCCCTCTATCCCTCCACCGGTTCTTGGCCCCAAAGTGGCGTGGTAACCCTTTCTTCTTGCCGTCCTGTGGCATGACCATGTCTCTGTTGGCAGGGACTTGGGGTTCGGCACTGGTCTTCTGCTGGGCCTGGAGTCTTTGCTGGGAGTAGGGTTTGCGTGGCTGCACTTCCTCCTTCTCTTCCTCGCCATCTTCCTCTTCTGTGTTTTTGCTAAACGCTTGTCTCTTCATCTGTTAAAGAGTACAAGGACAAAAGGTGTTTGTAGAGAGAAACCCTTAACTGCAGCATCACACATGTACGTATAATTGCTATACATGTAATAATAATAATAATACTATGCTGTTCTTGTATAGTGCATATCACATTATGATAAAATGTCTTCATGCTCTTCCAAAGGACTTTGAATATTATTACACCAGCTCCATCTCCGGCAAATATAGCGCTTAGTGCATAGGAATGAACCCTACCTCTCACTATTGGTCTCTCAATTATGATCTTTAGATAATATTTTTTCCTTTAATAATGCACTATCAAAAAATGTAAATTCTGTAGATTTGTGACCACGATTTATACGTCCCCTGTTCTGGTTCTGGAGTCATTAAAATGATGAGAAATTTGGCCCAGTCTTAGTAAAGTTACAAGCACTTTACACAGAAAGATGTACATGGGACTACACAAACATGTGTCATCAAAATCAAACCTCATTTTAAAGCTGTTTCTTGTCATATCCAGAATATGAAGGCAGTTGAAGAGCCATGCTTTTCAGTGAACATTTTTGCTCTGATGTTCTTCCACACTTGCATAATAACAATAATGATGCTCAATAATTATTTTTCACCTCTCCCCGGAACTTGACCTTCTCTTTTACTGTAAATGGTTTCTCCCTAAGAGCCTTGCAATTAAATTATGCTCGGTGCTGACATATGTACATGTTCATGTAGGTGAATCATTTTAATCATGCTGCATATGAAATACAGAGATACAAACAAGCATTTGAACTAAACAGAGCACTAGGCAGAAGGACAAATTTTTTCCAGACCCGGACAAAATAACAAATTAAACTTACATTGGCCTTGTCTCTCCTCTTCTGCTGAATTTCCAAGGCACGTCTGTTTTCCAGTGAGAAACCAACAATTGGCCTCTGCAAGAAGAAAATGAGAATAATGAATATATAACAAGGTAAAGAATCATATTTATCTGTTATTTCACCACTTTCTAATTTCCTGCAGAATCTCTCCAAGATTATGAGATGCATTATTTGTTATGATATCAATGGTTGTTTCTTTACTTACTTGCCAATCAGTGAAAAACTCATTTTGTATATCTTTCTCTGAAAAAAATTTCAATTTTATTTTGTATAAGTCATACATACACAAATTTGCAAAAAAAATAAATGAAAGGATACCTTCAAAAAATGCACAAGGCTTGTAAAACAGAAGGCCCTTGAACATATCATATGAAATAATAACAAAGGGGATACAAATCAAATATAAACATTAAATACCCTATACAGACAGCCCCCTCCCCTCTAGCATCACTAACAAACTTTACTTTACCAATCATCATTAATTATTAATTTCAGTGCTTTCCCTTACATTTACAACATATAAAGTTTTCTTTGAATGTATTCACCTTGTCGGGACCAAAGAGTTCAGCATTGTTGTTGAGTTTCAGGAGAGCAGCTAGGGCGTGTTCATACTGAGTGAACTCAACGAAACCAAAGCCTAGAGACTTGGAGACTCCCTGCGCACTGGGGTTGTTCACATCTCGCATTATCCTTGCCTGAAAGACAAAACAATACAAAAAAGAACAAAACGAGAGAAACAAAATGAAAAGATTCTGTCAAAATAAAACAACATAAATATACAAATAATACACAGCAGTGAGGGCATTAGTAAGAATTCCCCACACAAAGTATCTTTGGAACAACTGTTTTGAAAGTACCGAGTGTAGGTAATTTTACTAATACCCGAACAAAATGATGTGTATTATTTGTTTTGTAAGATTATGTATTATTTGTTTTATAAAATGATGTTTTATAACATGATTTTACTAATGACCGGTCATTACCATTGGATAATGACCGGTCATTACCCAAATTACGCGTTGGGCAAAATAAATGCCTGGTCATGTGTACGCTCTCAACCAATCATTTCATGAGGATCCACATCATCATCTTATAAAAGGCATTATTTTTGCCTGAAAAACCTAACAAGACATAACATAAGAAAAAAAAAACTTGAGACTTGAAATATGAACAGTAAAATAAACGATGTGACATTTTCTTTAAAATGCTTCAGTTTTCATTCCTATAGGGCCATTTCAGCAAAATCCATTTCAATTAGATAGAAAAAGACATATCTCAGAAAATGTAAACATGTGTAAAAAGAACTTAGCCTTTTTTGATTTTCAATACAACATCAATCATCTTGCAAATAGATTTCTTTTGAGGAATTAAACCAAAATAAACTCACCTCAATAACTTTTGCCTTCTCGTCTCCCACAAGAACAGCAAATGGAGGTGTTGATTAAAAGATTGAATTGTAGAAATCACATTTTGATTTTCAATACAATATGAATCATCTTGCTAATATATTTCTTTTGAGGAATTGAGAAAAGAAAACTCACCTCGATAACTCTTGCTGTCTTGTCTCCAGCTGCTTCCCGTGCTAGCTCCTTCAGCTTCTTGCCGTCCACTGCTTTAGGGAGGTTATGGACGGCTAGACGGGTTGGTGACACAAAGATGTTCAGATTCTTGAGCTTCTCTTTCTTGACGTTCTCTATCTTCAGTCTCTTGTTGATGAACTGCTCCGATAAGCCTTCCGCTGCCTTCGTACCCGGTCTGATCACTAAATAAATCATTGCAATGAATCCACATGATCATTTAGAACCAAATTCAATGTTTTATCACTAGATTAGAAGTTGTGTGTGAACATGCAACAATAATTGTAAAATCTCTCTTCACGTTTTCTGACCACTGAATAAATATATGAATAAAATATAACCATTTTACCAAATGATTATTTATTGCCGACTTCACCATACAATTGAGCAATTCCAAGGTAAGTTTGTTTCTTTGTTTGTGTTTTACTTGACTGCTAAGAAAGCACTTGTATGATGTTAGTAAGCAATGAGGGGACCTACGACTTTAAGTTCTCTCCAAGGTACTTGCTAATGAGCATCAATGCCTTAGTGCATCAACTTGTTTTTGAACTCAGGACCTATTGGTTACGAGACCACTGCTCTACCAATGAGCCAGTGCGCCTACCCATAGTGCGAAGTTAAGTGCAAACCAGCATGAAACCAACCAACATTTAACATGATGAAATGCAGACCAAAGAAAAGATAATAACAGTGGAGTCTTGTATAGCAGTCATGTCTGGCACATTGCCACTCCAGGTACTACACTACATAGAAAATGTATTTGGTAATTTTGAGTCCCAGACATTATCAGGTATTAACGGTATACAAATGATGCACGTGCATGAGTTCATTCTACAAACTCAGTAAATGAATCAAACATGACCGCGCATGACCAATCATTTGAGTAGGATCTAGGAGTGAGTAATATAATTCAGAATAGTTCATGTACTTGATGATGAAATAACATTTGAGGTGTGCTGCAAGCTATAACAACTCAATACAATCATCAGGTATACTAAGAATCTTTAATGCAGTAAGGTACGGGACGAAATACATTGGACTTAATTACTTTCAAGTACATACAGCAGATTCCATATTATGGTAAAGGCAATATTACCAAAATAGATGTCACCAAAGTAAATAAAGATAATATCTCCTACACAATATAAAGGCAAAGGCCCTTTCAATGTCTCTTGCCACAAGAAATAAAATTAGAAAAACGCAGTTCAAATGAAATCAGAAGATTCAAAGACATGGTCCAAATATGGCGGCAAAAATGGTCGGTCACTTACGTCCTTCTCGCAGCAAATGCAGATTCCTCTTGTCCTTCTGTTCCTCCTTTGCTTTGTCCTTGTCTGCCGTCCTGAGCTTGACCGCTTCCGCTCTGCTGATGGCCGGACTCAAAGCTAATAATCGGCCGTTTAACCTCACTGCGTCACCCTTCATATGAAAGAAAGTATACATACAATTATGTCTCGAATATTCAATTTTTTTTAATGATTTGACATTTGCTCTGGTGAAATCAGCTATAGGCTTTACTTCCTTAAACAATGAACTAGAGTTGCAACCATTTGACTGGGTATAGGGTTAACATTAGGGTTAGAATCAGGTGACTTGAAAATTTATGATTAGTTTCAAAATACAGAATACTGTTAAACATATATTCAAATCCTGCATATGAAATTAATGTTCTTCTATTTCTTTACTTTCTATGTGGCAATCACCACAGCGCCAAAGGTATAACCAGTGCCCCTCAAAGCAGTTAATAATGCAAATTATAAGACGATGACGTTGATCCTAATCAAATGATTGGTTGAAAGCGTACACGTGACCAGGCATTTATTTTGCCTAACGCGTAATCGCGCGTAATTTGGGTAATGACCGGTCATTATCATAATCATAGAAAACATCATTTTATAAAACAAATAAAACATAATCTTATAAAACAAATAATACACATCATTTTGTTCGAGCATTAGTAAAATTACCCACACTTGGTACCTTCAAAACAGTCCAAACGGCCTATGCTATCGCCTCGAGCGTGTTAGACTGTTCCAAAGGTACCATGTGTGGGTAATTCTTACTAATGCCCTCACTGCTATTAATTACATGTATTTGTTTTATAAGATTATGTTTTTTTTGTTATATAAAATGATGTTTTTATAACATGATTTTACTAATGACTGGTCATTAGAATTTGATAATGACTGGTCATTATCCAAATTACGCGTTAGGCAAATAAATGCCTAGTCACGTGTACGCTCTACTCACCTCATGAAGGCAACCGTCTGCATCTTCTTTCCTCTTGAACTTTACAAATGCTGTTCCTGCAAGGAGACAAGCAAATCAATGTACATGAATAGATTGGCAAGTGTGCGCTTGTAAAACTGACGCCTGGCTGGAATGCTCCCCAAGGAGTGGAGAATGTGCATACATTGTGTGCGGGTAAGCCTGAATCCAATGACGGGGGTAATAATATACTCATCTGTAAAGTGTTTTGAGAGGGCCTGCGGTCCTCAAAAGCGCTATATAAGAACGAGCTATTATTATTAATTATAACGTTCAGCCAAAGAATGTTTGTGCACTGTATACTGAAATGGTTTCAAATGAGGGTAAAAAAAACAATTTTTCTAGAATTCTTCTATTTGCTGACTAAAATGTATTGTTGTGTCCATTTTGAAACTTAAATCTTGTCAATTGTAAAATTTAAACTATATTTTCAAAATACATTTTGGATTGTATTTACAAGTAGGCACATTTATATGGTCACAAAAAAGAATATTTTAAATGTACACTTGCTGTGGAAGGGGATGGGGTGTCTCCCCAAACGTATGCTGTTAGACAAGTTATATTTGAAGTTGATATTTTTAATATAGTATATCAGCATTCTCCCAAACACAGTCCGAGGAAAGCATTTTTTTCTGCGTGTACTACATCACCTCTTACAATGACGCGAGACAAATTTAGAGAAACTTACCCCTAGAATGTTCAGTCATCGGATCAACCACAACCCTCGCAAACTCAAGCTCTCCGAATGGTGCAAAGAGGTCCCTAATATCGTCATCTGTTGAGTCATATGGCACATTCCTGTGTTCGAAAAAAAAAGGATAACAATAATTGTAAACATTTGTAATGGAATGCAATATCATACAAATGATATACAGCAGTGAGGGCATTAGTAAGAACTACCCACATGAGGTAGCCGAGGGTGTTTGGACTGTTTCAACGGTACCAAGTGTGGGTAATTTTACTGATTCCCGAATGAAACGATGTGTATTATTTGTTTTATAAAATGATGTTTTATAACATGATTTTGTTAATGACCGGTCATTCACTATACAGATTACGCGTTTGGCTAAATAAATGCCTGGTCACGTGGACGCTCTCAACTAATCATTTGATTAGGATCCACGTCATCATCTTATAAAATGGAATATACTAGTACAGTAACAGTTTTAGATGCAGATTAAGGGGCTCAAGTCCAGCCCCCCTCCCCCCCCCCCCCCCCATACAATTCAATGACAAAGAATTCAAGCAAGGCACATTAGAAAAATGAATGCAAAAGACCAAAACAAGTATACAAGTACATATGAACATTTTTCCAACTATATGCCCCCCTTCAAACCTTCAAGACAAAATAGTTGGGAAGGATATCCCAGATACAGGTGTATTTTTATAGATTCTAGCTATACATAAACTATTTTTCAGGTAATTTGCACACTTTAAATCCCCACTGTACTACTTGTAGCTAATTGCTCCCTCTACATAGAAAACAGTGCCTAAGCGGTGCCCGTTGGTCCCCCATGATCCTCTTTTATGTTAATTGAGAGCTGAGTTGATGAGATAGCCACCTACCAGAGACCACGCTGGGCGGTTTAATCCCTCCTGGCCTAATTAGTGCAGACGGGCTTTAATACATCTAGATAGACACTCCTCATCTGCCTCAAGCGTTAAAATTCATTCTTTGTTCATTTCCATCCCTCTCCTTATGGAGTCCATTTAATTTGCAATGAAAAGAATTTCAATAAGAAACATGACGGCATGAAACTGAGGAAACCATAGGTACTAAGTACCAAGTCAATTTCGTTTGTTATTAAAAGAATTTCAATAAGAAACATGACGGCATGAATCTGAGGAAGTATTAAGTACCAAGTCAATTTCGTTTGTTATTAAAATAATTTCAATAAGAAACATGACAGCATGAAACTGAGGAAACCATAGGTACTAAGTACCAAGTCAATTTCGTTTGTTATTAAAAGAAATTAAATAAGAAACATGACGGCATGAAACTGAGGAAATTACCAAGTCCATTTTGTTTGTTATTAAAAGAATTTCAATAAGAAACATGACAGCATTAAACTGAGGACACCATAGGTACCTAGTACCAAGTCAATTTGGTTTGTAATTAGAAGAATTTCAATAAGAAACATGACGGCATGAAATTGAGCCCACCATAGGTACTAAGTTCCAAGTCAATTTTGTTTGTTATTAAAAGAATTTCAATAAGAAATATGACAGCATGAAATTGAGGCCACCATAGGTACTAAGTACCAAGTCAATTTTGTTTGTAATTAAAAGAATTTCAATAAGAAACATGAGGTGTTGTGGTAGAGTGGATATGTCACCGGACTGTCTATCACAAGGTCCACGGTTCGAGTCCCGCCGCGGCACTAATGTCCTTTGGCAAGACTTTGATCTGCATTTGTCACACCCAACCCGGTGTTGTAAATGGGTACCTGGCAGAAATTAATTCCTTCAAATACTAGAGCGCCGTATGTCAGCCGTGCTAAAGCCAGGGTAATAATTGGGAGTGCCAGGAGTGTCACTATGATAGACATGAGCGCTATACAAGAACTCACTATTATTATTATTATTATGACGGCATGAAGGTGATGAAACCATAGATACTAAGTACCAAGTCAATTTTGTTTGTAATTAAAAGAAGTTCAATAAGAAATTGACTGCATGGAGTTGAGGACAACATACGTACTAAGTACCACAGGCACTAAGTACCAAGTCAATTTGGCTTGCAATGAAGAGAATTTCAATAAGAAATATGACGGCATGAAATTGAAGACACCATAGGTACTAAGTACCAAGTCTAGTTGGCTTGCAATGAAGAGAATTTCAATAAGAAATATGAGGGCATGAAATTGTGGACAACATACATGTAGGTACCAAGTCAATTATGTTTGTAATTAAAAGAATTTCAATAAGAAACATGACAGCATGAAGTTGAGGATACCATAGGTACTAAGTACCAAGTCAATTTGGTTTGTAATTAAAGCTCGTCTGCACTAGTTTGGCCAGGGGGATTAGACCATCCAGCGTGGTCACTGACAGGTGGTTTTCTCATCAAATCAGCTCTCAATTAACATAAGAAAAAGAGGATGATGGGGGACCAACAGGCACCACTTAGGCATTGTTTAGAGGGAGAAATTAGCTACAAGTAGTGCAGTTCTTTTAAAGCCCCTTAAAAGAATTTCAATAAGAAATATGAGGGCATGAAGTTGTAGACACCATAGGTACTAAGTACCAAGTTAATTTGGTTTGTAATTAAAGCTCGTCTGCCCTAGTTTGGCCAGAGGGGATTAGACCATCCAGCGTGGTCACTGACAGGTGGTTATCTCATCAAATCAGCTCTCAATTAACATAAGAAAAAGAGGATCATTGGGGATCAACAGGCACCCCCTTAGGCATTCTTTAGAGGGAGCAATTAGCTACAAGTACTGCAGTTCTTTTAAAGCCCTTAAAAAGAATTTCAGTAAGAAATATGACGGCATGAAGTTGAAGACAAATAGGTACTAAGTACCAAATCAATTTTGTTTGCAATAACAATGATTCATATCAACAGGTGGCGAATGGGCTACTGGATGACATTTGAAATAAAGAAACATTTTTGTTGTTGCAAATGAATTGAGTTAAAAGATGAGTAGGGGGTATCAAATCAAAATTTCAAGAGGTATTTATCACAAAGTCAAGGATATTTGCAGTTTACAATTCAGATTAAATATCTATTAAAATTGAGGCAAGAGTGTCAATTCTAACTGATACAGTCTGATATTGTTGTTAGTTTTTTTTTAAATTATGATTATTGTTATCATTAGTATTATCATCATTATCATTATCAATATCATTATTATTTTTAATTTTTGTACTATTATCATCATCATCATCATTATCATCATCATCATCATCATCATTATCATCATCATCATCATCATCATCATTATTAATTTTATTATTATAATAATCATTTGTTATTATCATCATCATCATCATCATCATTATTATTATTAATTTTATTAGTATAATAATCATTTTTTATTATCATCATATCATCATCATCATCATCATTTATTATTTCATAATTTTGATCTTACTTTGTCAACTACTGTATGTTCTTTATTGTGCAAACAATTGTTATATGAAATGAAATAAAATCAATCAATCAATCAATCAGTTATTGGCACCATTATTCAAAGTAGTAGTGGTAGTATTATGAATAGTGTTGTATTCGGATGAATGAGAGCAGAAACATTTACAGGTATAATCGCATCAAGTTGATTCACAAGACACATCATTTTGAGAGACAAGTTCTTACAATATTCACTATTATCATCGTTAGAAGTAAGAGAGACAATGCAATTAAACCAGAAGTACTTTCTAACACAATGTGCCATGAAACAAGTAATATCAGACATTACAGAGTGGACAATTTTTATGATCTTTTTGTAAGTACCGGTACCTGAGGTTGTAATCAAAACAATGTCACTATGAAGTAGGGCCCCAGGTAGTTGCACTAACATAAGAGTACTTCAATTTAAATTGCAAGGAATTTCAGTCAGAAGTAGGAGAACAGGCAATCAAGCAACTGAGAAATGAATTTGAAACGGAAACAACTTGACTCCTAAGTAGGATTAATTTACCCAGATGTACTGATCTGAAGTGTTTTTGCTGCAAGGGTATTTCTGAGATCATCGAACTTGCCTGTTCTCAAACTTATAATTTCTCTTTGAATTCTGATTAGGTCAAACAAATAAATCACTCCGGAAGTACTTCAATTCTTTTTCCATTTGCAATGAAAACTATTCAAATGAGAAGTATAAGAAGAACTGAATGACACTATGATTACAAAACAATAACGATGGTTGCTTCTTGTGTAGCACTTATGTCTATCAAGCTTTGACGCTCTTTATAATACATTATTTTATATCTTATCTAGTGTGTTGATTACAAAATGAAATTTTTATCACATTACAAATTTCTCTCTTTTTTGGGCCTACTCGCTTTGCTCACTCACAAAGTTAAGAAACAAATGTGGCCGTTATGTGTGTACATGGTACTTGATGAGTGCCACAGTGATGTAAAATAAATCTTCTGTGATGAATTTGGGATTGGGGTGATGCAAAACTTTGACTTAAAGGTGTCGGGCTGGGATTTGAACCCTCAATCCTTGGACTGAGAGTCAGGTGAATAAACCACTATACTTGTGACACTTCCACATGTTATAATATTTAGATCAAGAAGTACAGATGGAAGAACTATATAGATGAGGCATTAAAGCCTGTCTGCACTAGTTTGGCCAGGGGGGATTAGACCTCCCTGCAAGGTTACTGACAGGTTGTTATCTCAACAAATCAGCTCTCAAGTAACATATTATGTAAAGAAAAAGGGGACCATGGGGGACCCACTGTCACCGATTAGGCATTGTTTGCTATATAGAGAGTGCAAGTAGCTATAAGTAATGCAGTGGGGCTTTAAATGAATATCTAGTCACCTGATAAAGAGAGTCTTTCCTTCTTGGACATCTTCCGAGGGTTTCCTGAAGCCCCAACCTTTGCCGGCTTTGTTGCCTTTGTCTTCTTCCTCATCGTCTTCCTCTTCATCATTGTCCATTTCATCCTCCTCTTCTTCTTCATCATCATCTTCGTCCTCTTCTTCCTCATCCTCTTCCTCCTCACCATCCATCTCGACATCACTCTCCTCTTCTTCATCACTGTCCTGGTCTGCTTCTACTTGGCTTTCTTCTTCTTCCTTGTCCGTGTCCTGATGTAAACAAAATGATCATATATATTAATTTTTCCCCAATCTATTGTTGTTGTAATACTACTACATTCAAACCTGCTTTAGTGACCACCTGTCTACAAAGACCACATTTTTTGTTTCCCTTGAAAATGGTTTCTCATTGAAATATGTACTAAAGGAACCTATCTACAAAGACCACTTTTTGTGTTTCCCTTGGGCGGTCGCTAGAGACAGGTTTGACTGTACTACTACTACTTTCAACAATAACAACAATGTTATTACTACTACCACTACTATTTGATAATAATAATAATAAAAATAATAATAATAGTGGGTTCTTTTATAGCGCTCATGTCTGTCAGACGTGACACTAATGATAATAATAATATCTTTTTATTCAGTTTTTCAGGGATCTCTTGTTAAAATGACATAATCACTGGAAGATCAATAACTCAATAAAGATGGCTGGAGCTAGAACCCAATAGAAGAACAAGTCAGCTATCAAATTTTGTTGACAGGCATAAAGCCTGTGGAACCTCCCCCCCCCAAAAAAAAAAATAATAATAATAATAAATTAAAAAAAAAAAAAAAAAAATAATAATAATAAATAAATAAATAAATAATAATAAAATTTAAAAAAAACAATAACAATAACAACAACAACAACAACAACAAACAAACAAACAAACAGACAAACATTAGAGCGGTGAGCGATTCAGCTCTCAAAAGCTTCATAAGAGCTCTGGTAAAAGCAAAAAATACTTGAATAACACTTTGAGAGAATCGCACTGAGACATCACAGAATCCCGAAAGAGCTCCCACAAACAGGAAAGTATCTTGACACAGTCTTAAGTCAACATTTTTGTCAAAGGAAGTAGTTTTGAGTTGTATCGAGTCCTAATAGAGACTAATTTTTACTTTGTGAACAGTTTTTTTTTTTTTGGGGGGGGGGGGGTATGGAACAGGATTGTTTTGTAACTTGACACAACTCAGAACGTTTGAAAATTTAATATATATGAGACATTATCTTCATCATCATCATTGTTAATATCATCAGGGATGCCAGTTAGAATTTATCAGAGGGCCTGAAAATCACCTAGAATGAGCTATTTTGTACACAAAAATCCTAAACTATGGTCTGAAAATAACTCGCCAGGGCCTGAATTCAGGCTATTGCCTGAAAACTGGCGTCCCTGTATCATTTTCAATGTGATGTGCAGTGCCAAAAAACATCTTCACTCACCATCTCTTCATCATCATCCTCCTCATCTTTCTCCTTCTCCTCCTCCTCTTCTGATTCTCCCGCATCATCCTCTGAAAGTAAAAGAAAACATTCTGACAAGTGCTATTTTCTGGTCCCATTTACCACCCCGTTTCATATATTTTGGTTCTGTAAGAAGAAGAGGGGAAGACCTCGTAAAGGCTTTCTAGACGATGTAATCATACAATGTGGAGCAACAGGGTAGGAAACGTTGAAACGGTTGGCTCAAGACCAAGGAACTTGGAGAGAAACTTGGAGAGACACTTGATATAGAATTTTGAATGGGTCAATGAACCTGAGATCACTCTTGATGATGAACCTTTCTTCACTACTGGAGAGACATATTTTTGTAAACAAACAAATTGTTACTGTTTTTGGTGAAACAATAGATAAATAAATGATTAATTATATTGATTGTTTATTCTTTGAGCATGTTGAGATGGATTTACAATTTGTGAACGATTCAGCCACTGTCTGCTAGTCACAAATTGTGTAAAGCCATGAATAAGTAGATAAATTAAGCCAGTAGGGGCTTGACTGGAGCACTGACCTTGGTGTGAGGATTCTTTGTTCTTCTGCATAGCTTGCAGATACTCTGTCCTAGGAATGGTCCAGTCCACAGCCACCGTACGATCTAAAAAATAAAACATAAACATCACATACAAATATATTTGTTGATTATCATCATCATCATCATAACTATAATGCTAATGCTACTCCTACTAATTCTCTTGAAATAAGCCACGGGTCATTGAGTGTGTACACCCACACACTTGCGTGTAAAGTCTACGGGAAGGTTTGAATTCCCATGCATTATACACAATGAAGCACAAAGTGAATGAGTAGGAATGAATTTCACAAGAATGCCATAACGATAATGCTACTACAACAACTATTACCACTACTACTACTACATGTACTACCCGGTACTCCTTCTACTACTACTACTACTACTACTACTACTGCTACTACTACCACTACCACTACAACTACTATTACTGCAATTACAACTACTACATTGTATTACTATAATTTATGCTTGTATAATGGATTACATGAATACTACAATATTATCATCTTTACCCCTGGTCAGAGGATTAACTATCTTTACTCCTTAAAGATGAAGTTGAGTTCTAGTCATGCGATTGCATTGTGAAAAAAGCATTGTGGAATCGACCAGCAGAGGTTGATCATCTAGCATATAAGTATTGGTGTCCACTACAAGGTTCTGGAATCATCAAAATGATAAGAAATTTGGCCCATTCTTGGTAAAGTTACAAGCACTGTACACAGAAAGATGTATATGGGACTACACGAACATGCAGCATAAAATTTTGTCCCGATTTTTACGCTGTAACATGCCATATTTAGAATAATAAGGCATTTGAAGAGCCATGCTTTTCAGGGAACATTTCTAATCTGATGTTCTTCCACAATTGCATAATAACAATGATAACGCTGACAAATTATTGTTCACCTCTTCCCAGAACTCAACCTTCTCTTTAAGGACAAATGTGGAATTGAACGATCACGGATAAATCCCAGAATGAACTCACTCATTATCTGCTTGCCGTTAATCTGCTTGTGAGCTTTAGCGGCATTCCCAAGCTCCTCAAACTGAACGAATCCAAAGCCCATGCTCTTCTTCTCCTTCATGGGAATCGAGACCTCGGTCACCGTACCGAAAACCTCAAAGACGAACTTGAGCTTCTCTTCCGTGCACTGTGACATGAAACGTGAAAATTACTCTGCATTGTGGCAAAAGACTGTATATCACATTTACCATTTCGAGGGGTCAGTGACACAAAAACGGAACTCCATTTTGACCATTTCAAGAAAAAGTGGTTTATGTGTCACTGAGCACTTGGGCCTTAAGGAGTTAAGTCTATGTTTCACTAGCCATTGACTTTGATGGGGTGTTGGGTGGAGTTAAGTCTTTGTGTTTCCTGGAAAGCCCACATTTTTCTGAACATTTTGATATCAAATACTCATTTTGGAAAAATATGGAGTTACGTCTTTGAGTTTTTACTGAACCCTCGAAATGTGAAAGTTACTCTGCATTGTGGCAAAAGGCAGTATATCACAGTAACCATTTAAGGCAGAAAACTTATAGTCAAACCTGCCTATTAAAGGTAATACAAAGTTTTGGTATGGGGTCATGAATTTCGTTCAAATGAACATATTATAAGCATATGCAATCCTACAATATTCAGTGATCATTGTCACGGTTGAAATCGAGTCTATAGTTATGAAATTGTAAATAATAAACTCTTTATGTTGTATAGCTCTCTCTCAAGGTCTAGATATTAATTAAGCTATAAAACTATAAGCTATTCCCGTTTGAAAATTATATATCAAAACTACATATTCTGAGATTTTCATGGTCGCAGCTACCATTGTACGGCCGTAGGCGCTATTTGAAATTTATCAGAATTTACCGGGAGTACCGGTAAATTTTTATATTCAATTTTTCTCGAAAGCAGAAGTGCTTTAGGGGCTAAATCTTCTAGTGCTTATAATACATCCACAGGGGCATCCAAATATATCAAAATTTTAAAGAATCACTATCCAGCCAATTTTCAAAATTTCCCAAAACTTGTATTACCTTTAAGGCCACCCATGGGTAAACACAAAAAGCAGCCACTGTGGACAAGTGGCCTTTGTAGACAGGTTTGGGACTTGTACATCAGGGTGAACTTCCCCTTTAAGGACATATAGTTTTAAACATGGTTGCGTTCAAGCGATTTTTCATCGGTCGTAAAAATAAACGTGTTTAAAAGATGCAAACATGAAACGCTCCAAAAGATGCTTTTTTTTATCGTGATTCTGCTAAAAATCGCTTGAACGAATGGAGATCTCAATCATGATTCTATAATGTCATTATCGTGGCCTGCTTCCTGTTTGACCGACAGTCGACTGTAAACACGGACACAAAGTTGACCTATAATTCCTGGGTCAAACTGCACAGTGTGATGAGCAGTGGCTGGGCTTGAAATGAGCGAGAATCAGTGTTGATGAAAAATTGCTTGAACGCTCTCCCGCAGGAACAGTGTTTTCTAATTGCGTTTTGATTTGTGATTCTAGCTTCAAAAAATCGCTTGAACACACCCTAAAAATGCCCTAATTAGTCACCTTTCAGTCTTGAGTTATGTAAAACACACACACAAAATCAAATTTACAGGGGTATAAATAGTTTAGTTGTCTGTATGTTTGATTCAACTGTATATTTGATTCAACCACCAGAAAAGGTAATTTCTTTTAAAAAAGTGTTTACTACAGGCACTTCTTAATTTATGGCTATAACTGACCTTGAACGGAAGATTTCTGACAATAAGTCTGCTCTTTCTCTTCTCCCTCTCAGAGATGACCTCTGACCCTTGAACTTTGACCTCTTTCTTCTTTTTGTTCTTCTTTTGTTTTGACTTTTGTTTGGGAGACTTTTGTTTGGTAGTTGTCTCTGTGACAGCTTCAACTGGTTTTGATGTTGATGGAGATTTATCATCTGAAAAAAAAGTTCATACAGTATAAATACCTGGAAATAAAACTAAATGAATTACAATGTATTTGGTAAGGAATCAGTAAATTGTACATTAAAGAATTAAAAATATATGTAAAAAACTCATCACTTCAGACATTAATGATTAACACAAAGTGTTTTTATTTGAATAGTG
This sequence comes from Strongylocentrotus purpuratus, assembly GCF_000002235.5. Lineage (NCBI taxonomy): Eukaryota > Metazoa > Echinodermata > Echinoidea > Camarodonta > Strongylocentrotidae > Strongylocentrotus > Strongylocentrotus purpuratus. The sequence goes on along the minus strand of NW_022145602.1, from coordinate 7,686,698 downwards.
CATGTAAAACAAAAGTTTTCCCATAAATGTCTGCATGGATTATTTTGGGCTTTAAAGTACATGTAAGTATCCAAGTGAAAAATTATTAAAATCATTAAAATGATGAACAACTAAAAATATTCAAAAAATGAATATAGTAGATACACAAAATTATAGATAAAGTTGAGTTCTGGTCATGCGATTGCAATATGAAAAAAACGTTCTGGAATCGATCAGAAAAGGTTCATCATCTGGAATATAAGTATTGGTGTATACTGCAAGGTTCTGGGATCATCAAAATGATAAGAAATTTGAAAGATGTATATGGGACTACACAAATATGATGCATAAAAATCTGTCCTGATTTTTATGATATTACATGCCATATTTAGAATATTAAGGCATTTGAAGAGCCATGCTTTTCAAGGAACATTTTTTATCTGATGTTCTTCCACACTTACATAATCACAATGATAACGCTCACAAAGTACTTTTCACCTCTTCCCAGAACTCAACCTTCTTAAATTAAGCGATTAATAACAATTCTGGATATACTACTGGAAAATAGAATACAATAATACCTTCCGCAGCTGATTTTGTGGTTGTTGGCTCTGCTTTTATCTCCCTTGGAGCTCCTTTTATCTCCCTTGGGGCTCCTTTCCTAGAAGGTTTTCTGTCGGCATAGTCCACTCTGATTTTTCTTCCCACCAGGGCGTGAGTGGATTTGAAAGCCTTTTCTGCATCATCCCTGTACAAGTAAAAAGTAATTAAGCAATTGAAAAAGTTATAAAAAGATATTTGTTTTAAATGAAAGAAGCTAGAAGGGACATGGAGTTTAAAGAGAAATCTGACTGTGTTTTTTCCCATCGATGCCAATGTATCTAAGAAAAATAAGGAGTTTTTTTTTTTAATGAAGAAGAGAAGGAAGAAGAAGAAGAAGAAGAAGAAGAATATAAAGAAAGAGGTAGAGAAGGAAAAGGACAAGGAAAAGGAGGAGGAAAGAGAGGTGGAGGAAAGAGAAGAAAGAGAATTAGAAGAGGAGGAAGAAGAAGAAGACTAAGGTGAAGAAGAAGAAGAAGAAGAAGAAGAAGAAGAAAAAGAAGAAAAAAAAGAAGGAGGAGGAAGAGGAGGAAGATGAAGGAAGAGGAGATGGATTTAAAAGAAGGAGCATTTGACAATTAAGATATATATCATTACAACAAATATTATATAATAGTTAATACTTGCCTCACTGCGAATGTGACATATCCAAAACCTCTGCACTTGTCTTTAACTCCTGGAAACAATGATATAAAAGGAACGGGGTGTAAAAAATAACAATCACAGTGATAATACTTAAGTATACTATGGGCGCGTTCATGCTTGATTTTGAAGGCAGAATGAGCGATTTGTAACGCTCATCGTAAACGCTCATCGTAATCGCAGTTCCACGGTGCACTGTTCATGCTCACTTCTCCAGGCAATTCTCCTTGGGTGGCCTTCAGCTGGATTCGCAAACCTGTGTGCGCATGCTACGTAGACCCACTAGAGGTCAGTGCGTTGACCCCATTTAAACGCGTTTACAAATTGTAATCGCATCTTTTTGTGAGTTTACGATCGGCGATCGTGATCGCCGTTTTTCGGTGATTCTACAAAAGTGAGCATGAACGCAAGCGTGTTTTAAACTAAACGCGTAACAGATGCCTGATTCTGGCCGTCAAAATCAAGCATGAACGCGCCCTAAGGCCCACACACAGAGTTTCCTGAATTTAGGGCACTCCCTGCACTACCTTTTTACACTAATTGCTATCATGTTAAAGTATGTAACAAATTGGCAACATGAAGAAAGAAAAGAGTTTGTGTACGTCATGTGAATCTGCTTATCCAGTGGAACCAACATCGCAAACTCTTGTGAGAGGTCAGTGTTTCTGTAAAGTAAATTGCATGTTAGCTCATTATCATCAGTGACACTTAAGAGGTAAGTCAATCACAAATGTCTACGTTTAAAAAAAAAATACTCCAAATTTTTTTTCAAAAATTGACACAAAAACAAGAAAGAATGGTCTAAAGGTTTGAATTTCAATTTGTTCATAAAATCATTGACCAATTTTGAATGGTCGCGCAATGCAGGTAGACTGCATAGGGATGCGTGTAATCTCAACGGGAAGGATTTTAGCACACAACATCGGTTGCGCAATCAGACACCCTACTTTTAATTTAGTTTTAAATCATGACCGTTATTTGAACAATTGTGGAAGATTTATATGATTTTAGATGTGTTATCTCCACGCCGTGCCGGAGTTGCGGGTCCAAAGTATGGTCACAGTTGTGAACAAGCGCCATATTTTCCCCCCACATCGGTCAGTTAAATTGATTTTATTTACCTGCTATTTTTTAATTTAGGTGGCAACCGTGGCATCAATTTGTCACTAAACTTCACTTTTCTTAAGTGCCGATTTAGAGTGAATTCTGGTGAGTTTTAATTAAACAGTGGTACTTGAAAATTGTGTGAATCAATAGAGGGGATATTAGTATTTATACTAAACACCTTTTCCTGCACAAAAAGTATACTAATGCTTCTAATTCTATGAAATATGAGTGAACCATCATACGCCTCACACCTCTAGTTACACTACACACAGATATCAACGAATGGGACTGTTAAAGGGTAACAGCGTGATCTGTTGCTGTGGATAGCAATTTATAATTCCAATCTTCTATCCATTAGAAATACTTACCTTTGTCAGTAACAACAAAGCATTGCTTTAGTGGGCCGATTTCTCCAAAAAGAGACTCCAAATCATCTTTAGTCGCCGAATATGGTAAGTTTCTCACAAACAGCGTTGAGCTCACATGCGCTGTGGACGCCGCCATCTTTAAATGTCTTGATATTTGTACTCGGTCATGTGTGACCATGTGTGTGACCCATTTCCCGATTTGTTATTTGTTTGATTGTTTGTTTATTTCATTGCTCATTTAATGTTCATACGCGTTTATTCATTCTTTATTTATTAATTTGTATTAATTAATTAAGATTTTCTATTATTTATTTATTGATCTATCTAACTTTGACAAATTATCTCTGCTAAAATGCTGTCGGAGTGGAAAATTACATTGCAAATTGAATTAAATATTTGTAAAATAATCTTGTTAAGTTAGTTTAGATTTATTTACTTATTCATTTATTTAGAGTTCATATGTAGAAGACTATGTATTTATGTATTTATTCATTTGTTTGTCTGTTTCAGGTTAATTGGCCATGCAGTGTACTGTCAATATTCAAACAAACTGTTCATATTTTCAAAAAAATACGGAATGCTATATAGTAAAAACATTTCCGGGGGTCTCAGTCAAATATAAATACTGATGATGCGTGACCAAGAAAACGCGTATCATAGGGCAAAAAAAAAAAATCTTTTGGTTGTCCTCGACCGCCCGCTCGTCATTTTCGGGCCGCCCGTATTTTTTTTTTTTAATTCATTTTTTTATTTTTTATTTTGTTTATTTATTTATTTATTTATTCATTTATTTATTTATTTATTTACTTATTTTTTATTTTATTTATTTATTTTTTTTTTTTTTTTTTTTTTTATTTATTATTTTTTTTTTTTTTTTTGGGGGGGGAGCAATCTTTTGGGGGACCAAACATGCCATTTTATGCATTTGCAAGGATTAAAATGCCTCCCGTTGCCAGTTTTCATTAAGGGATTCAAAAACGTCCATTTTGGGAATGATTTTCGTTAAAAATAAAGGGTACTTTTTCAAGATGGTTCAAAATCCTGCTGTACACGCCGGTATATGCATCTAGGGGTAACTTTCTTTTCTCCAGGGCCTAACCGGGGGGGGGGGGGGTAATAATGCCCATTGGCATGACTACCGGCCGCCGCCTGCGCCTGCCGGTCTTTAGACGCAATATGCAATTTAATTGCGGTATAGAAATATCTTATTATTATTATTTAGATCTTCAGTAGATCAAGATGGATGCCCATCCGATACCGACCCAGACCTACCAGTCTCACGCATTATAGTAGGTCAATTATACTTTGTTTTGCATATAGCCAGAAATCCAGAATAGTAACTGTTCATTGTACATTGTGTACTTTTTGTAAACACTGTCATCTACTGCACATAATATAGATCAAATTTTAAATGTATTTTTTTTTCTTCATAGAAAGGACTTAATGATGTCTGCGCATTAAACCCATTTGGAATTGTAGGCCTACAGGTTGATGTCGTTGCTTCTCTATTGAAATAAATACTTAGATTGTGAATTTTATATCAGAAGCGCAATTTGATTTATTTTACATTGTCAACAACTTAAAATGCAGTCCCTATCGCTCTTCAAAATGCTCAAGGGTTTACCATCTTACAATACTTGTTTAGGAGTCCACTTTTTAGAAATACCCGTTTAAGGTGTGAATTCGGGGAAAAAACACGCGAAATCCTCATTTAGGGTGTATTTTGACTTCATAAGAAATCCTCGTTTAGGGGATTGTCTGGAAAACATCTGGTCACACATGCTTACAGTATTTCTATATGACTGAGATCCCCGGGGATACATTGAACATTAAATAAATCTTTTCCCGAGATTTATAAGAACATTAATAAGGGAGTTTACAGATAGCACATGGTACAAATGACCCCAAATAACATATGGAGAAGTTCCACTTTGAGCATCTTAGAATAATAACTGCAAAAGTCCTAGATGTGCTTCATGAATACCTTTTGTTTGCCCTTTTGAAAAGAATACTTCCACCTGCGTATCTTAGAATGTACCGTTGGTGCATAAATGAATAATGTTACATAACTTTCATGAGCGCATATCCAGTATTCATCTCTGGTGGGTTTTATATCTTTTTGGTACAATCACCTTTATCTGCCAATGCGCAGATTGTATCTGTAAACTCCCTTATCCCTTGTCTAAAGATTACCGTGCAGCCATCTAGGCACAGTTTCTTTGTGAAATATATTTTATGGTTAATCACTAATGCCATCTGCGTCGGATAAGGCACCAATTTATAATTTATTTCATATCGTATAAGACATCAATCGGAAAAGAGATAACACAGAGCTATATCTATCACGTGCTTTTATTAGTTTAGACGGTTCAAACCGTACATAATTACCATATTACTTTCCGACCCACTCTTTTTTATTTTATATATTAATGACTTCTGTCGATTATCTAATATTTTGTCTTTCATAGTTTTTGCTGACGACGTAAATTATTAATTTGTTTCACAATGACTCTCATAGATTAGCTGAAATAATTAATATTAAAATGTGTAATATTTCATTTGGAATTAGAGCGTAAAATGTATTATTGAATCTCCAGAAAACGAAGTATACGTTGTTTGTAGTAATCTATCTGAGATTCGCTGCCAGGAAATGCTAGCTTACATCGTTTTGGAAAATATTCCATTCGAGTGTCTTTCATTTCATACATTTTGGGGGTGTCGTAACGGTTTAAAAAAAAATTCTTGGAAATATCACATCGACAATATTTGTAAAATTATTTCCCGAAATATTGGTGTTAATTCGTTAATTGTGTTTTATTTAGTTCTTTGATTCTCACATATTTAAATTAGGGTCTATAAGTTTGGGGTAACACACATCAAACATCAGAAGATAAAGTGTTGTTATTATACAATAGAAGATTATTCGTTTTATTTGTAATTCCCCCTTTCTCTTCCATACAGATTCTTTATTTTGGGGGGAATAAGATACGAAAGGTAAAAGACTTATAGTTTATTAAACTATGCCAATTTATGTAATATATAAAAATAATATGTTTGTTTTTCAAGAAATGCTTTTTTTTAATAGCTCAGTACATAATTACCAAACAAGACATTCGGTTCTTCCATTTACCTCTCTTGCAGACCCTCATAGCTCAATATACATTTATATATGAAAGCGGACCGGAAATTTAAAAAAAATATACCATCGATTAATATTTTAAGAAAAAGAAACATATTGTTTTGATTACAATCTTGAGAACCTCATTAAATTATATCCCCATTTATTCTTTCCCCGTCCTCATGTCTTTAAAAAAATATGTATAAACTTTTTCATTTCTTTCTTTTCTTATTTGAAACAAAGTCATTCTCTCATGGGTGTCGATACTTACGTAATACCTATTCATCAGGGGGGATGAATGAATAGATCACCCCCCCCTGATGAATAGGTATCAGTTACGGATCGACACCCATGCATTCTCTACTCGCTGACTCAAGTAGTTTGATATAATTATTCTATTGTGCCCTCACATGCATATCTCCTTTCTAATGCGCATTTCTCCTTCCTCATCTGCTTCTCAACCCCACATGCAGCTCATCCTCTTGTATTATTTTCTGTACCCCCTATCTCTCACATCTTTTTTTTTTACATTGTCTACTTTGTTATTGTGACTGTGCGTGTACTTCTATCTTTGTCTTTTAAAGTACTTTCTTGTCCCGTTCTCGTTTCTGTTGGCATCCCCTTTTTCCTATTCCTTTAGTTCCTTGTTGTAGTAACGAATTTGTAAATCAAAATACTCATTATCCCTAACAACCGTATTGTGCAAGCATTGCTATTGAGTGGACGCCTCTGTTTCCCATGTGTATTCCTTAGTTTTTGTACATGATTATAATTGCTCATGATTTGTAATGTTTTGTTCGAAACAGGATAAATATAATAGGTCGGTTTTAATAATCTACTCATTTTTGTTTGCTAGAAAAAGGTTGAGAAAGAAGACTTTAACATGTCTTCAAAATGTAGTATCTTCCCAAAATTTTATTTGCAGGACTTTTAATATAATATACCACATACTGCTTGTTAGATTTTATTAGGTATTTCATTCAAAAATTAATATTTTAAAAAGATATTACAAAATTGTCCTTACAAGAATTTTATCTTCTTTTAAACTCGTTAAAAGGAGTCGACAACCGAGAGAATGACGTTTAGCATTAGACATTATTTTCGCTGGATTTTGCTTTTGATTAATAGGTTTTACTTAATTGCCATTTTTTTACGGCTGACGAACGCAGAACTTACCGGCTTATTTCGCTGCCGGGCGTCGACCCGATGATTCGGAGTAAGCTGGTTAGTTCTGGGGTTGTCAGCAGAAAAAATTAATCATGAGTGAATTAACGATAACATATATTGCTCTTCCAAGGGGCACTGTCTGTACAATTGAAAATACATATAAAACATTACATAAAACATAAAAATGACTATCAAATTTTGATACGATAGACTGGAAACGAAATGCTTTTTAAATGGTAAGGTGTTTACATCGCCTCTAGAATGAAAGTTGAAGGTAACATACAGTTTTGGGAAATTTCGAAAATTGGATGCAGAGGCGGCCCTCCCGGGGGGCAGGGGGGGGGGGCACAGTGCCCCCCCCCCACTTTTTTCAGATACCCCAAAAGTGCCCCTTTTTACATAGGAAAAGTGCCCCTTTTATTTTGTAAGAAGTGCCCCTTTTACATAGGAAAGGTGCCCCTTTTACTTTGACAAGTGCCCCTATTACTTAGTAAAAGTGCCCCTTCCCCCTTTTCACCTCTGACGAGTGCCCTTTTTTTTGACACGCGCCCCTTTTCCTTCGACATATTCCCATTTTCCTTTGCAATAAATGTCCATTTTCCATTCTCATAAATCTTGAAATTATCTTGAATAAGTTTTTAATCTCTAGTAAGTGCCTCTTTTCAGGTACGAAAATTGCCCCTTTTCACTTTTAATAAGTGCCCCCTTCACCTCTGATAATTGCCCTATTAAAAACTGAGAGGTGCTCCTTTTACTTTGACAACTTCTCCTTTTTTCCTTTGTTAGAAGTGCCACTTCTCCTTTTAATAACTACCCCTTTTTAAAACTCGGATGATCACACCTTTCATTTTAACATGTGCCCCTCTTATTTCTAATAAGTGCCCTTTTTCCTTATGATAAGTACCCCCATAAAAAAGAGAGAGCTCCCTCCCCTTCTCATAACTACCCCTTTCCCTTTCTAATAAGTGCCCCTTTCCCTTATGATAAGTGCTCCCATTTAAAAGAAAGAGCTCCTTCCCCTTCTCATAACTGCCCCTTTTAAAAATCTGAACGGTGCCCCCTTTTCATTCAACAAATGCACATTTTCCTTTATTATAAGTGCCCCTTTTCATATCTGGTCAGGGCCCCTTTTCAACTCTGATAATTCCCCTTTTAATAATGATACGTGCCCCTTTTACTTTCTAATAAGGGACCTATCCCCTTTTCACCTCTCATAAATGCCCCTATCAAAATCTGATGGGTGCCCCTTTTCCGTCAACAAATGCCTATTTCCCATTTTCGTAAACGCCTCTTTTTCATCACTGGTGAGTGCCTCTTTTCAGGTGAAAAAAATGCCTCATTTTCACCTCATATAATTATCCTTTGTACTTTGACACGTGCTCTTTTTCTTTTCTAATAAGTGTCTTATCCCTTTCGATAATTGTCCCCTTTTCATGTAAAGCGACTAAGAGAAATTTCCCCCAAAGTTCGCTCGCTGCACTCGCTCGCATTTAAAGATGATATAATTATGTTACTTATCAAAGGTCTTTTCAGTCTTCCGTTATGAGAATGTGCTTATAACCCCATCACGATTGGCTTTTTTCCTCTTTATAAGATGTAATTTTTCGCACTGCGACCTCACAGATCTTTAAAAATTTTCTCGCTCGCTTCGCTCGCTCGTAAATGCATATTCAGACATCACACCCAACTGTAAAGTATGATGCTTAAGCGATATATATGTATGAAGAGAAACAAATATTGAAATCATCCCTGATAATGTAATCACAATGTAGGGGTATATACCAATGTCTAACAAATTGTATATTTTCGCTTCGAGATTTCCCACTGTAGGTGCCCCTTTTTTCCAGAAAGTGCCCTTTTTTGTTGGTGCCCCCCCCCCCCACTTTGGAAGTCGCTCGGCCGCCCCTGATTGGATGGATAGTAACTTCATAAAATGTCGATATATTTGGATGCCCATGCTGATGTATTATAAGCACTAAAAAATTTAGCCCCTAAAACACTTCTGCTTTCGACAAAATTTGAATAATCAAAATTTACCGGTGCTCCCAGTAAATTTCAAATATTTCAAATAGCGCCCAAGGCCATTCCATGGTTGCTGCGACCATGAAAATCTCAGAATATGCAGTTCTGATATATAATTCTCAAACGGAACAGCAAATCAGTCAATTTTAGTCGAGAAACTTTGTTTTAAAGCTAAAGTAATATCAGCCTCGAGAGAGAGCTATACAACATGAAGAGTTTATTATTTACAATTTCATCACTTTAGACTCGATTTCAACCGAGACAACAATCATTGAATATTGTAAAGTCGCATATGCTTCATTTGAACCAAATTCATGACCCCATACCAAAACTTTGTAGTACCTTTGATATCTTTACTACATTTTTATTAACTTTGTATTACCTTTAATACCTTTATTCCCTTTGATATTGCACGTAAATCAAAAGGTAAGGCGTTCCAAATGAGTAAACCTTAGTAGTGGAGGGATCTTTTGAAATAGGCGGTTCTCCGTTAAGAGTGGGGAGTTAGCAGAATATCTTGTATAAATGCAAGAACATATTCAGGGATTAGCTCTCTACTGCTTGGAGTGGGGGATCATTCCATTCTAATATCATTCTAGTGGAAAAGGAGTATTGCCCCGACTCAAACTACAGGGGCCCGTTTCAATGACAAATGACAGAAATCAGTGACAAATCTGCTGATGACCAATCAGAAGCAAGGATTTCAGTAGCTTTTAACAAAAACTGTCATTAGTCACTGATGACAAGTTTGTGAAACGCCCCCAGATGATGCTTCTTTATTCCACGACGGTAATTAAGAAGAGCCTCCGTTTAAACTTTGAAAATGTCTATTACAAAGCAATGTTTTGAATGAAATTGTATATGCATTATCTCACACTGAACTGTTCCTCTCTTCCACGCTCTCTCTCTCTCTCTCTCTCTCTCTTTCCCTTTCCCTTTCTCCTTCTCTCCCTTTCTTCCTTTCTTTCTTTCTCTCTTTCTTTCTCTCTCTTGTCTCTCCTCTTTGCCATCCAGTATGAAGTACGTTTAGTTTATGGCTGCTACCAAAAATAGACAGTTTTTATCTGAAATTTTTAACAACTGATGATTAATTATTTTAGATCTTGGCTGTGACTTGTTCTTTTCAAGTTTCAAGTTTCAAGATTATTTATTTCACTTTATCAAAAATAACATAATTGAACATAATGAACAATGGTAATTATTATAACTAAACATACAATATAGAAAACATAATGTACATGATAATAGTTATAACAGAGAATACAATCATATAAATCAATTAATAAAGTGGGTGATCTACTAAAAAGCAAAGCTTGTATTATGTAGGTCCCGGTTTATAGGTTTGTGTATAAATAAAGGTATTTGAATTAACAAATTTACAAAAGCATTATGATTACACGAGGGTTATCTTTAAGTGACACATTTTTATTACTAAACATATCGTAAACAATTGAAAAAAGGAAGAGTTCTCTGCTTTCTTCAGCATAAGCAAATATATTATACATTAAATAAAATCATCAGTGCTTATTTTAGCACTATTTGTGACATTGATTGTTGTCGTGTATCTTTTCTGCAATTTATTTAAGTTAGTATTGTCTGTTGGGAGCCAGGGGAGTACAAATAATCAAATAATTTCCCCGGCTCTCAACAGAGAGGTTAAATTATATTAAATTGTTATGTTATTTATGTTATTTGTAGTTTTTTGTCTATGATATGTTAATGTATCGTTGTATGTTATACAAATGTGAGCCGTAAGACGATTTTTATGCCTTCATTTTATTTTGTGCATAACAATAAACAAATTCAATTCAATTCAATTCAATGTCGGATCTTGAACTTTATTTTCCACTTTCAACAACATGAAAAACATATTGTCAAAGATGACAAATAAATATAGAACAGATATCAACAATTATCATACATTTAGATTTGAAAAAACATTTATAAAACTAACAAAACTTATATAGTTTACATAAATGAGGAGAAAGTTAGATAGATAGATAGATAGATAAATGGCATTTATATATAAATGCTAAATACCATAAACAATTAAAAAACACTTAATGAACATAATTTCTACCACAGAAAAAAACCAAAGGTATAAACATAATTACATGCCAACATAATATGGACTAAGGTAAATTATACAACAGTCCGTCATGTTACAATATTGCAGTTGTGGGGTATAGTGGTAAAATAATCAAGGATAGCGGCAAGAGCAGGGTGTATGAACATTTAGTAATATTTGAAATATTTATTCAAAATTAAAAGTAAAATGCAATTCAATATCATTAAAACATACCGGTACGATATACAAAATCATTACAAGAATGTACAGAAATTGAGACATTTCAATGATAAATCATTACAATAGATATAAACATGAGAAAATTAACTATTATTACACAGGCGAATCAAATTTGGAATAGGACTATTTTGTATGCGACTGGTTTTACATTTAAAATCTGGAATTTTCTTTGAATTTCTAAGTGTTCTAATACAATGTTTTTGTAGGAGAAATTGTTTAAATTGGTCAGTGAGTGATAGAGTTTTTTGAAAGAAAGTAACACATAAATATTGGCTTCTTTCATCTAATCTTTGTAATTGAGATTGTGCAAGTGAAATTGTATAGTTATCATAATTCCTACGAAAAATTATAAATAGATTATTATAGAGGACCAATATGAAATATAACACAACTTGAAATGTAACAATCCACACAAAATTTGGGCTATTTTTCACGTGAATGAATCATTTTAGAAAATATTATAGCCCAGTCAAAATAATGTTTCCCTAAACAAATTGAAATGTACATAATCATAAGTAATATGCAATGGATATGATAATTATATAAGAGGAAGAGGAAGGTCATTAGAGAGGAGGAATACATGAGAAAAGGAGGAAGAGATAGAGAGGTGGGTGCAATCAAACATTGGTGAATATACGGTTAAAGATATCAGGAACCGACTCTCTTAAATTAACCGCTACAGTGGCAGTAGTATGTACATTTGGGTGCATTGGGTTATCTACAGAAATACCAGTGCTACCATCATTGGAGAGGCCTTAAAGCCCCACTGTCCTACTTGTAGCTACTTGCTCCCTCTATATAGAAAACTTCACAATCGGTGCCTGTTGGTCCCCCATGATCCTCTTTTTATTATGTTAGTTGAGAGCTGAGTTAATGAGATAGCCACCTGTCAGTGACCTGTGGTCTAATCCCTTCTGGCCCAGTAGCATTGGCGGTCTTTAAGATGGGCTTGTGATGCTTTAATCCTTTAAACGGCTGATACTTCTCAGCTTTTATTCTGATGCATGCAGGCACAAGGCTTTAAGTCCTCTTAATGCCAATTTACGCCATATGATTGCTGAATTCAATATAACAAGTCCAACTTAAGTCGATTTTAGTCTTACTCTGATCCAGTGGTTGGCCATGTTCACAGTTCTCCCGTATATAGGATGATGCCCTGTCAGTTTCTTCTTCCTCTATGCAGTACACGTGCAAGGTTTGTCGTCGTTTTTAGTTGGCATGGATCTAATTAGATCCAGTTCCAGCGAATTCTTCACACATAGAACTCCCAATCTTATGATTTTTAAGTTACAACCATCCTCTTAATAACTTAATACTTGTTGCTTGTAAGTGTCGGCTTGCATGGTGATGTAGATATACAGTAGGCTTGCGGGTGCACCATGTGAGAGAGAGGAAAGATTGAGGAGTCCTGAAAAGGTCTCTCGGTAATCTTTCTTGAGGGTGTGTTAGTCCTGAAAAGGACTGTTAGTATAGTTTTGAAAAGACTGTTGGTTGAAAAAGACAGGTTGACTATCCTGACGGACAGTCAACCTGTTTGAAACGTCGATCCACTCCCTCTACTCATCCTCTCCAAGCGCTATAGTTCTCCCTAGAACTATAAGCTAAGAAATGTAACCAACAGTCTTTTTTAAGACTATACCAACAGTCCTTTTCAGGACTAACAAACCCTCAAGAAAGATTACCGAGAGTCCTTTTCAGGACTCCTCAATCCTCCCTCTCTCTCACATGGTGTACCCGCAAGCCTACCTTATAAAATACTTGCATTTCGACACTATCATTAAAATCTTCACGAACAGCATTTTGTTTTAGAGCATTTCATATCACAAGCCCATCGATCGAGGAGCAAAAAATGTCGAAAATTACGACGGAAGTGCCTGTTAGTGGCGGCATATATGAACGGATTAATCAAGGAGTTCCCCCACACAAGCGCATTTGTGACCTCCCAGTTAAGGTATGTCACGCATTTGGTGCCACAAATGGAAAACATGACACTCGTGATCTGAATGGGAACCCAACAGACCAGGAAACACCCAACAAGGATGCCCAGGACCACAGCGGCTTTCCGATGCCTGGCGAATGTCCATCCTTCTGTCTTCGATGGGTCTCTGGGTGCATTAAGACTTGTGCTAGGAGCATATTTATCGGGACAAGGTTCGGCAGGTAGGGCTGCGGAAATGGATTTGCTGGTGGTGGCCTTTAATGAATCAGGCGTTAGGCGTCGGGCTCCTGGACCTGGTAAATCGGCCGGTGGGAGAATAGGAGGACTAGGTCCTACGATGCCTCTAGATCTCTGTCTAATGTTGTTATACACCGCTATATTCAGACTGAGCAGGATAGTGAACGGGATGAAAAACTGCAACACATTGACAATCAGGGTGATGACAAGATGGCCTGTGAATTCGAGCTCGCAGTTATAAGTATAATCCACGCTGTATTGTCCTGTTAATGGGCTCCACGCAAACGCAAGGAACGAGTACCATAGTAAAACGGCGGTCCATGTCGAGAACAGGATCAGTCCAACGCGCTTCTTGGTCTGAAACGCTTGATATTTTATACCCATCGACAAGACACAGTAACGGTTCCAGCTGATCATCACCAAGGTTAGAGCAGACATCATTGTTATGGTGTAGTCCACTATCAGCCATACCTTGCAGACGATCTCACCGTGTACCCACTCATCTTTGATCAGCCAGGAAATGTTGACGGGCCACATGAACGCACCGACGATGAAGTCCGTGATGGCAAGGTTCAGAATAAAAAGGTTAGCCACTTTGAAGCGTATGCAGTGGTCTCGAATGAACGCCACAATCACCATCAGGTTCCCGATAACCGTCACCGAACTGATGAGTGAAATTACCAATGGAACAATGGCGAGCCATGCTGTTGAGTATGGGTACACGTACATGTCAGAACTGTTGACAATTGATCTCGTGTTATTTGCGTTCTCCATGGTTAATATGCTCTCAGACACAATGATCTTTATCCAAAGTCTCGATGATAAACTTCGTAATTGATTTTAGTTCGGTAGCCAGAGCAAGCAAGTTCAGCTCTGTATTAAATCAAAGTTAGATACTAGGTGTCGTGGTATAGAGGTTTTATTCACTTGACTTTCAATCTAAGGGTTAAGGATTCGAATCTCAGCCTGGCAAATCTATTGGCAAGATATTCATCTACATTTACTCTCCACTCAGGTGTAAATGGTACCCTGCTATTGCTGGGGTAATAATAACGGCAGGACCCTCGAGAAGAACAGTACTGAGGCTGATGAGTTGTCCCTGGGTAAACAAAAATATTATTATATCATTATTATTATCGAGGGGCAGCATTCCCTTTTGAGTATGTCTTCATGGCAAGATAATATGTAACCAATATCATATGAGGTTTATTCAGCGACGTGTCCTTGATTTAGAAAATCCGGTAAACTTCAAACTGAAGGAGACGACATTATGTTTTGAGATGAATTAGGTTACGAGACGTTAAAAAAGCTTATGCTTGTGTCGACTGTAGATATTTATGTAGATCGGTGGAACGGCACTGATGTCTTCTACAAAAGCCATATATATTCATATTTGTCCTGTTAAAAAAGAACAAAAAGAAGAAGGGGATAAAGGGGAAGGAGAGAAAAGGAAAAGCAACGACCCTTTTCCCCTGAATCTGTCAAATTCAGTTTATTTTTCGAGTATTTTTTTTAATCAGTCGAAAGCTGAACAGAAATCTTTCTGGTGTTTTATATCAACTCATGTACGAAATATCCTGAATGTAAGAGACATATGTAATGAAATTCTGTGGTATAACAGTAACATGAAACATGAACGAAATGTTTTTTTTTTTTTTTAAATGGAATGTAAACGGAATCTGTAAAGTTAGCGATGTATTTGTAAACGGTCAATGGGTGTCAAACAACACTCTCTTCGAACGTTTGGGCACAAGTTCTTTATTAGATAGCTTCAAACTTTCGAAACTAAAAAGAGATTTTCGAAAAGTATGGGTAGAACAAATAAGAAATACCAATTTTTATCCAATTGCAACAGAAGTTTCTAAAGGAATGTTTGAGATATCGAACTGCGACTCATGAAAGCAAAACACTTTTATATTCTTTTGAATGAGTTCAAAAAAGAAAATCCTCCGGTGTCATTGTTTTGGCAGGAAATACTGCAACTACCAATCAATTTTGAGTGGAGGCATGTTTTAGATTTTAAATTTAAAAAGATCAAAGACAACAGAGTAAAACAATTTAATTTCAAACTGCTTCATAAAGTTTGACCCTTTAAAGATAATCTTTACAAGTGGAAAATTACATCCGATATGCTTTGTACATATTGCAATGAATCAGAATCGTTTATACACATTTTGCTAAGGTATCGCCTAGTCGCAGTCTTTTGGCAAAAAATTCATCATCTGGTAGCGAACTTGTTCCAAAAAGATATTGAGTTAGGAGAAAAAAATCATATTAATTGGTTTCAACATTGAAGACCCAGAGTTTCTGCTCATGAACGTACTAATTGTTTACGCACAATATGCAATTTATAAGGTGTATAAATCATCTTAGAAGTAAATCCTTCAATAGTCATTCAATTTGGATGACTTTCAAAGGCGATTTTATGTTTTATGTCAATTGGCAATACAGAAACCAAGAACAATTAATAAGTAATATCAAGATGAATCTTTCTTAGTTGAACCTTTAACGCATTTATATTCATGCCTTGATCTTTCCCTTCCACTTTCCTTATGTTTCCCCTATTTTATTATATCAGTTTGTTGATTGCGAATATATATATATCTATATTGTTATTAAACTCTATATGCAATGTTGTTAAAATGATATAAAGTAATAAAGTGCCTCGTATAAGGAAAAGAGAAGAAAAAAAAATCCTGAATGATTGCTGTTTTTCCCCCTTTTGTTTATTCACCTTTATAACTTTTATTTTCATATAGCTTAATACAGTCATGAACACAACATCTGAAACATTTCTCAAGCAGGGCCTTCGCTGTGCAATGCTCTCCCTCAAGAGATTCTTAATAGCAGATCAGTTGAAGTGTTAAATAATAATCATAAATCGGATCTGTTTGATTCGGCATATAATTAATTGTCACTTGTCACTTTTCTTTGTTAAATCTTACTTCTGCTTCTTTGTTTATAATCACAGATGCTTTATTTTATACGATCTCTTTTTTGTTTAACACCAGTATCCCTTGAGCAATTGATTTCAAATGGATTCGGCGCCTTACAAATCTCATATATCAGCTATCATTATTGTGTTTATTATTGTTATCATTATTATTATCATTATTAGTATCATTCTTAGTCATTGCTCTAGGAAAAGGAACTGCAGAAAATAGGTAAATATAAAATACATAACTTACAACGTTTTAAATTAGCCTAACCAGGTTAAAAGGGCATCCGAAATGGAGAGAATTAGGCTAAATAATGTCTTTTTTAGGAATTAAAACAAAAACGGTTACGAGAACACTGCTCTAAACTATCACGCCTCATCATGGTGCAGAGGGAAGTGCAAATCAAAATGAAAGCAACCTACCTCTTAAATGTTGAAATGCAGACCACAAACTGCATGAGAAGAAATAATCTTGACTAAGATTAGAGATAACCGGCGGCGCCAAATCGTGAACGAAAATTGAATATCTGCTCAGGTTTCTGAATAGTCGTTGTCGCTGTCCAAGTGCGTACTGATGATCAGAAGCGAGAGACCGAACTTTAAAATCGGAATATTTTGAACGTTCTACAGGCTTTACGTAACGAATAGTTACCATGGTTACTGGGGAAACCTCGCAATACGAGATTAGTTATCATAACTTTATATAACACAGTAAATTAAGCCCGCCCCGTTTCAGGCCTCAGGCTATATGCGTAAGCCTTAAGAAGCGGCTATGGAGAATATCACAATTGAATAAATAATCATGACACTCAGGGACAGGGGCGGATCTAGCTTTATGCTGATATGTAGATCCGCCCCTGACACTAAGTATATTTAGAAAGTGGATCAAAATCAGTTACTTCAGACAGTAGGATATGCACTACGTCTGTGTGCTTGCGTGACAGAAAAGTGGTGTGCGTGTGTGTTTGAGGGAGTGAGTGGCGATAGACGGATTATGTATGCAGCAAAAATATGCCAATGCGCGATGCAATAACAACTCCCTTTAGAATATTAGCTTAATTTCTTTTTCTGTGCCATGATATTGATCTCCCTGCGTCAGTTGTAACACGGAATTCAAGATTATATAAACGTTCCCTGTGTACAACTAGTGCCTGGATTACATTTGCCCCGGGCGCCGTACGATAACTTAGTCTACGATTTGTCGTAGACATCGTAGGAGGCTACGGGCTGCGATGTTTGTATTTACATTATCAACGAGCATCGATCGTGCCATTTATTGTATTGGCCCTCGGGGGCAGGCCGGGGCAAATCCGTACGGAGGCTGCTCGGAGATTGTACGGAAATCGTGCAATTTGAATGCAGTAGCCGTGCAGTCTCCGCAGCTTCCGCACGGAAATCGTACGGAGCCCGTGCAGCTTTCCTGCAAAGGTTGCGCGGAGATGACTGCTCAATATCACAGATACTGCACGGGCAGCGAGCAGCAACCTTGCGATAGTTGTGCAATGGCCGTGCGAATGCCCCACGAGTCTACAATCTCTGTACGATTTTTGTTTGCCCCCATGTTTACCGAAAAATCGTACGTTTGCTGCACAATCAGTGCGAGGCCTCCGGGCAATGCCCGTGCGGGGATTGTGCAATGCCACCTATGACATGTATGCGGGCTACGGGCTTACGATAATTTCAAATTTGTTTAACTTCTCGCGAAACAAAATCGTAAAGGCTGCGGAGCCCGTGAATCCGTACGAAAATCTTACGGCCGCCTCCTGCCTCCGCACAGAGGCCGCACGGAAAAGGGGATACGGGCAGGATACGGGCTCCGTAGACTAATCGCAGGCCAAATGTAATCCAGGCATAATCTATACAGGTGTTAGCGGTGTTGTAAATCAAGATCAGGCGAGTGTTTCACAAAGACTAAAGCCCCTTTCACACCGGATTTGCGTAGAGTTGCGTAGTGTGGCGTACCGAGTACGCCGAAGTTAAGCTGCGTATTCATGACAAAAATGATGCTTCTGCGTAGTCCATGCGTAGGTTATGCGTAGGCTGGCGTACGATGGCGTATGATTACGTACCCTGTGCGTAGGCCTCGCGTACCTACAGTGTATGCAATTGGCGTACATTCGTGTACGTACGCTTGCGTATGACAGGCGTAGGGTTGCGTACGCTTACGTAGGCCTGGCGTAGGGTTGCTTACAGTTGTGTACGGTTGATTACTGTGTGCGAAAGGCGCCGTGCAAATATGGAATAGACGCTCGTTTTTAATTTCAACAGCCTGAGTTTCAAAATCACAAATTGAATAAACCATAATAAAACACCACATGTCAGTCTGAAATACCTTGTAATAGTACACACAAAATTACAAGCACGAATACAAAATGAAGTCAAAGAAACACTTTTTCTTCATGAAAAGAATAAATGTGAGAACGCACACATGTAAACAAAAATATTTCCCTTCAAAATAATTATAAATACCTGCCAAGTTTACATCCAGGTATATGAAAGAAAATACTGTAATGCCCTCTACATTCCTATCAAATTATTCAGAGTTAAACATTCAGGTATTACATTATTGCTGGTTTCAAAACCAAAATACTAAAAGGGCAAGATTATTTGTAAACAGAAACAAAAATGTTGATTAAAGAAAATTTCACCTAGATGTAGAAGAAATAAACATGACTGGTATTCTTGTAAATACTACAACTTTAATGCCCTAATCTACAGTTTTATATAACAAGAAGAGTTACACGCACACAAGCACACTCCTGCTGACACTCTGGATGTTGTTACACAACTATAATTTTATCATGAGGTAATGAATACTATGATCAAATCAGTTTGAAAATTGTGACATTTACAAGACTTTTACATGTTATTAGACATGAACATAACTACTGTATAACTCCATGATGAAGTTATTATTTCAGTTATAATGACTGTCGAAAAAACTCTTACATTCAAACTCCTGCTATTCACTTTGAAATTTAAACTGTGAAGTTTAAATGAAAATAACTAACACAAAATACATTACTTTAACCGAATCATGAAGTAATGATTACTATAAGGATAAAACAGCCTAAAAACTGACAATAAACTCCTGATGACACTTTGAAAATGAAAGTGTGTAATTTTTAGACTTTGACATGTTATTACACATGGACAAAATCACAAGATACATGTTATCGTGAATTAAAAATCGCAGGTACAATAACAGTTTTTCATCACCCTGAAACACTGATGAAAAATTTCTTATGATTCACAGTTTATATTAAAGGTTCTATGTCCCTTTTGCAGCCAACCTCAAATGCTGTAGAACTTTGCAGGAATTATGAATATGTCATGTATGTCCTAATCTGTGAAATTTAAACGTTAGCAGTGTCCTAATATTCAAATTATGCAAGGAAACCTGTTTACTTGCTAGACTTCACTGTCAGACACTATTGAGTGACTGACTGGCTTTTTTCTTCTTCGGTAATAACATACATGAAAAGAGTTGTAAAGGGTACATGAGTATTTGTCTACATCAATGACCCACTACTTGTAATGGCCAAGATTAAACTGATTGAATCTTTGTGCAGCATAAAACGTATGACCATTCGGTACAATTGTCTGAAAATCAAGACTATTACTTTTGGGCTCTATAGCCCTAAAGTCGATTTGACAACTAATAGTCGTTATTTTCCCACTTAAAGACACTTTCAAGCTCCACCTTTTTTAGGGAAGTTCTAAATTAGTATTATCTTTCAAATGCAGTTGGAATTTAGCTTTTTCATTTTTTTGGCCTGCAAATGGGACATAGTACCTTTAACCCATATAAACAGTCATTCACCATTAGCATCGTCTAGTGTCCTGTGGTCGGACTGGCGTAGGGTAGCGTACTATTGCGTAGGAATGGCGTAGAGTATCGTAGTGTTGTGTAGTGTTGCGTAGACATGCGTACAAAGTGCGTAACTTCTGCGTATAGTGTCTACGCCGAAGGTACGCGAAAAAATTAATCATGTTTAATTTTGTGCGTCCATCTCGCGTACCCATTTGCGTCCCTCAGCGTACAGTTACGTAGGCCGGCGTAGTGTTGCGTACGCTCGGTGTAGTCGGTATGCAACACTACGCAGGGCCCGGTGGAAAGCCCCTTAAGAGCGACTTTAAGTTGGACTTAATTATGGCAGGCCATTTATGCCACTGGTTGCTCTCACCATTGGTCTCTCAACTATGATCTTTAGATGTTATTATTTCATTAAACAATGAACTATCAAAAAAGGGTAAATTCTGAAGATTTGTGACCACGATTTGTAAGTGCCAATGCCAAGAATGATTAGAGGAACTAGTGGCATGAACAGGCTGTCATAGTTAAGTCCTACTTAAAGTGGATCTTTGTTTTTGTGAAACACCCCCAAGCAAAAATATTAATTCGAAAGCTTTTTTGTTGCACAAAGCAAACCTTCTGACAATAATGATGCTTATTACTTTGTGCAAATCGGTTTGTCAAGCTGCAGTCGAGCGACTATGCAAGAAGGCACTTGTGACAAAGGAAAGATTCATGAAAAGATTTACTTGGGATCAGCTGGGGTTTAAGGCTTATAGGGCAAGTACTCTCGTAAATGGGAATTGCAATCTCCAATTAAAACCTGGTCTCAATAATATGCTAATAAGTATTACACCAGACGCCGTTTTGATTATTAAGGATAAGTCCACAGAAGCGAACAAATGAGGGAAACAGGTCAGTGAAATGATGAGCTAAAACCGATTAAAAATAAGAAAGTTATGAAATTTCAAAGGTGCAACAAATCAAACACTAATCAGCAACTCTGCTGGAGGATGGGGGGGGGGGGGGGGGGGAGGGGACTTCCCTTTTATATATTTACATATTATTACATAAAATGTGCATACTCTTCAATACAGCACTGATACGAAGGTCCCATCGATAACATATTGATGGACTCAGAAAGATATGAGTTTTGCGGAGGATCTAATGCTTTTTTTTATCATAATCAAATGGAGTATACCCATGATAATAATCACAATTAAAGCTGATGATCAGTGATCACAACAATGAATGTGATTGAAATAAAATTGTTCTAACCGGTTTATTTATTGATCGGTCAGAAGGAATTTAATACATTCAACATTCTCTAATCGTCACCGCTTTTAGAATCACAGTCTAATATTCTCAAAAGTCCAAAGTATTGGAAATACATGAGTCATACGCGATAAACGAGACTAGACGTTGGTCGACTTCAGCTCTTTGATCAGACATAAGTAGATCTCAAGTGCTAGAGCAATATTTCTTCCACCGGGCTACCGCGAGAGAAATTAATTAAACATTAATTTTGTTGACCTATTGTGAAATTAACATCTTGTGAAAGCAAAATACTTGAAACCGGTATATATTTTAATGAAGAAACAACACTTTAACCCCCCCCCCCTTTGGTATTTTTATGTGTGTAAACCCCCCATCACCCCCATCACCTTACCCCCCCCCCCCCAAACGGAGCCAAATGTCAAATTTTCAAATTTCGAGACCAAAAAAAAGTGTCCTCTTACCCCCCCCCCCCCTCCCCCCCCCCTCCCCCCCCCCCCTTTGACAAAATCCTGCGTACGCGCCTGTCAACATGTATGTATTATATCAATCCACCCTTTAATTGCTACGAATATATATATATATATACGTATATATATATATATATATATATAACAAATTATTTAATACTGCTACAGCTGACCTGGGATGGCACTAAAGGTGATTTTACGGTGGTGCTTCCGATAGTACAGTATGACCTTACTGGATGCAAGATAGAGTCAATATATGGACTTTGAGATTCTGCACGACGAAAACGTGGACTGCCCTTTTAAGGCAATGTGACGTCACTGCCAGTGCCTTAAAAGGACGTTACATTGCCTTAAAAGTGCAGTCCACGTTCTCGTCGTGCAAAATCTGAAATTCCCTAATATGATAGGAGGCCAAGCGTCAAGTGGGAGTGAGACGAACAAAAGGGGGCGCTAGACCAACAATGGACATTTTTTCCCATTCATTTTATTTCATTGATTTCCACATTCCAATAAAAAGTACAAAACATGCAAATACAAAATGGTGTACATTATAACATACAAAGGGAAACATTCATAACAGGAAAAACAAGTGAGTGACAAGGGGGTAATTCATCTCTACTTAACCGGTAGCGCTCGGAGTTTTGGGAACATGTTGATGTAACCATCAACAAGAGGAGCAGTTCGCATTAAACCAGTGGCGGATCCAGATTCTTTTTGGCGGAAAGGGAGGGGGGGGGGGCGTATGCATAAGTCCAAATTTCTGTGACAAGCACAAATTGAAACTTAAAAATGTCAAAAATGTGGTTTCTCAGAAGTTACACCCCCCCCCCCCCTCAAACAATAAGAGAAACATCCCCTGGATCACTAACATCACGAAGATTCTTATTACTGCTTTAGCCTCACATGCAACAGAGATTTAAAAGTCACAACACGGAGAATAATTTTTCAGAGGTATGTTTTGTTTCACCCCCCCCCCCCCCCCCATTCACCACCACCGACATTATCAATAATTCATTGCACTTTACCTCGGTCCCCAACATAACAAAGTCCTATGTACGGCCATGCATTATGGCTCAAGGTATGGGCACACAGAATACTTTTTTCTGTTGGGGACCGGGGGGAAATTCAATGAATTATTGATAATTAACTGCATTTTGTTTGTTTGTTTTTTTATTTGTCGGAACTGCCCCCAACCCTAGCCCCCACTGCGTACAGTCATGGTTCAGTGGCAAAGCAATGACCTCGTACCTGTGAGGCCCCAGGATCAAAACCGTGTCGATGTGCTATATTAGTGCCCTTTTGTGGGGCATTAATCCTCATTACTGTCATTTATGACTTAAGGGCGTAGGTCCCCTAGTTGATAAGCATAGTAGTATACACATGCTTTAGCAGTCACGCAAAACAAACACTGGCAAATTTTTATTCAATAACATCTAAGAATGTCTAGATCTATTAGGAATAAATCATTGTCAAAATCATTCCGTAAATTGGGGTAAAAAAAAAATTGCAACTATATGAGCGACAGTGTATAATAACGGAACTTAATATTTCCGTAACATATTATCATAAATTTTAAGTATTATCCGAACTATCTGTTGAAAAAAGGGCACGAGACCGCAATCATGAGCGATACTCGACTAGGATGGCGGCCTCATATATTATTAATGCGAACGCTCATTATCGACCGGTAAATAACTCATACAGCTTTTTTCGCAGGCAGACGGTGACATCTATAATCAATGCGAGCGCTCGTTATTACCGAAGATACTCTTTGTCAAATTTATAATAAATCTACCAGCTCGCAGAACAGTTTCGGATTCATTGCTTCAATCCACAACTCGAGGTTATAAAGTACCAGCGATCATTCGTCATTTATATAGGGATCGCCTGGTATCGCCTGTTCTGACGGATTATTTCTCTGTATTGTTTAATGCCACTAAAGTCCAACCAGAAGCGGGAAAATGCAGTCGTTTTGATTGAAAGAGTTCAACCCATCCTATAAAACTGTTGGTGATCGTTGTGACTTGGCATCACCTCTTTTGTCATTTTCATCACCACTTGAGGATTTGAATTGCTTTTCAAGAAGATAAACTTATTTTAAAAATAATCCCCAACGGATTATCCTAATACATCATCTCCTAAAACTGGAAGCAGAAGTCCTTGAAATCATCGGAATTTTGCGTCAGGAATACTCTTGCTAAATGAACGTAACGTGGACGAGAAGGCTATCTTTTTCTACGAGAGAATAACCAGATAAGAAATCTGATTCAGTGCATCCCGACCTTTCAAACATTCAGAAATCTTTATCACCATGGTAACAATCAACGCCTATGTTCTCTGCATGCGGATTGTCTTCTGCTGTTTTGGGATCTACAGTCTTCACAGCGTAAAAGGTAAATGAGCAAACACCAAACTTTTTTTCTTCAACTTGTTACTGAGAAAATGGTTTCATATATTTTTGAAAGCATTATTATTATGATTTGTTTCGCAATTTTATACAAGTCATATACACATAGCCGGTTTAATGATACCGTTTGTATTAAAAGCAGGAGAGTATTTTGTATTGTTGTTGCGCTATTTAAATAGAATTATAATTGTGGTTTCTTTTATCAAAGTTTTTATTATCATCGTTATCATTATTATTATCGTTGTTATTATCATTATTATCATCATTATAATTACTATTATTGTCATTATTATCATTATTTCAAAAAATGAAGTTTTGACTCATCCATTTAATTAAACTTTGTAAAAATTTCTAGATAAATTTAGGTATTTAGGAAAAAATATATGAATCAAAACTTTATTCTTTGACAAGGAAATATCGTTAGAACTATATAAGAGTACTCTTTTGTCGTTGCTGACCTCGTAAAATCCAATGGGAACACTTTGATGTTACTAGGGAATTTCACAATACACAGATTATCAATAGTAATAGTTGGTTCTTGTATAGCACTCATGTCTGTCAAACTTGACACTTCTGGCGCTCCGCAATTATTACCCTTGCTTTAGCATGGCTGCCATCACGCCACACTAGCATTTCAAGGAATTAATTCCTGCCAGGTTGTCAATATTAATATCAATAATAAAGTCTCAATTTCCACCAACAAGAATACAAAAAACGTCAGTTGTAATATAAAGTTGTATGTAATTAACTTTATGCAATATAGTCGTGATCTAGATTTTCTTTATGTATGAATGGAGGAAATGCTCTGTTTCATACATGACATTTATGTTTAATAGCCGTCACAGTCTTTAGCCCGGCTAATATTGGCTCGTCTTTCTCTACCGAGTTCCAAATCAAACATACAATTTCCTATTAACAAGGGCCGTGACGTCGCTTGGCTTTTGTTCTCGGACATCACATCCTGAGAGATCAAAATGACCAAAAAGGATCATTTAAAAAGTCAATTCTTTTCGTCTCATTTGTTGAAACTTGATTGTCTAAGGGGCCATAATGATACAAATGGAAAACACTGAATTATTACTGAATCATAGAAGAACATTATTGTTCAATTCATTTCATTTTAATTTCGTTTTCATTTATTAATTTCCACATTTAAAGATAAAAACAAGAGAATGCATAAAAAATTGAACAAACATATAAAAATAATTATATATAACAAAAATTAAAAAATTTCCAATTCAATTCAAATTCAAAGTTTATTCAACACTCTTCATAAAAACATTTAAAACATACAAATACAGAATGGAATGATAAAAAACAATTCATTCATTTATGAAATAAATTAAACAATATATAAAAGAACATACGAAAATGAGAAGGTAAGAACTACCTGTACACTGGGGGGGGGGGGGGAAGGGGGGGGTGGTCATCAAAAGCCAAATAAATGCTTATTCATGGCAGTACCCGTGTAAAATAACATTAAGTTTAACATAAGCCAATTCTTACAAATAACATAAGTATAAAAAGGTAGCATGTAATTAATCATACATGTTCTCCCATTCTCATGCAGGATGATAGAATTGATATATAATCTTGACTGATCCCTACCCCCTCCTGAAAAAGGCCTGCGTCTAAAAGGTGATTATTTTAGGCGAATTACGTATATGCATGGCTGCATGTAAACTATTTGATTCTAAAAACGATCCTGTAACGTGAAAAGAAGTGTGAGCTTGCCGTATCTATTTCTGGAACCATGCAGCTGTATCTTATTCATTCCAAAACATTACTTTTGCAAAAAGAGAATTGCGATTGATTACATGTATATTGAAAACTATTGTCATGCAATCTACCCTTCTCTCCGTCGTATAAATAGGCATAATTAAGGGCATGTTTCTGCCAATATCAAGTTATTAAATTTTGCGAAAGCGAGCGAGGAAAACAAATTACAAGGACATAAAAAATATATATTCGTGGACAGCAACCACCAGAATATTTTTTTCTTCAAAACTCATTACGACATACTTCGTGTAATATTTTCTTCGTTCTATTTTTCTCATCTGCTTTCAAATTTCCCATGAAAAATGGGTGTTGTGCTATTACAATGGATTTACTTCCTGACGAGGCACCAGCCCGGCGTCTTATTAAAGATGCATTGTTTCGCATGTAGGTTAACAGATCACGTCGATATTGTCTAGGTATTCCAAAAGATTATAAGCCCATATTCACTGTAATTAAATATTCTCTGAACACATGTTCTTATAAAAAGTCTTTTCCAAAAAACACGACGGCACAAACACACACACACACAACACACACACACGCAAGCGCGCACACATATGCACATCAACGCACACGCACACACCCACTCACACTTGTGTACGTACATGTATAATTGTAATAGACAAAGGCAGAATAAACTAACAGTAAGGTTCTCTACGTAAATTTTTGTTTCGTATATACAGTGCATGCATGATATTTCAATATCAACTTAAATGTGCAAAATCAAATGGATCGCAAAATCAGTTCAGGACCCCGTCTGATAAAGAGTTGCGATCGATCAAAAACAATCGCAAGTTCTCCATTTAGGAGAGAGAGAGAGAGAGAGAGAGAGGGGTTTATGTAATCATGTGGGTGGCGAGTGAGGGACAGAACTCGGGTGGTCCAGATAAGAGTCCTTTTCCTATTACATTCAGCCCCCCCCCCCCCTCCTTGTGCATTTAAGCCCTGTTCTTCTTTATTCCCCCCTCTTATACTACATTCATCTGAGGATTATCCCTCTCTCCGTAGCTACTTCACTTAAAGCCTATCTGCACTAGTTTGGTCAGGAGGGATTAGACCTCCCTGCATGGTCACTGACAGGACTGGTGGTTATCTCATCAAATCAGCTCTCATTAACATGAGAAAAAGGGGACCATGGGGGACCAATGGTCACCGACTATGCATTGTTTGCTTTATATATAGGGCCCAAGTAGCTATAAGTAGTGGTCCCGCAAGGTTGCCACTCTCCTCCCAAGTTGACACAGATACCTGGTATGCTTGAGCGCTAGTTATTTTGGCGGCTCGGCTATGACCAGTATAATGTCTAACCGCCATGAGCGTCACTGTGTGGCGGATGTGATCGTTTTATGAGAAGCCATAATTATTAACTCTCATTTTTACTAGTGCCTGCTTGTACTCCATAAACGAAACCCCAATGAGATATTAGAGTACAAAGTCCGCAACTGCCAGAATATAAGAACAGAACATGCTTAACCGGGGGTTGTTAAACGCTGTTAAAAAATCGTGTGATAATTGAATAGGAAATAGTTTCCTCCGTTGACGGGAAGAAATTTGCAAGATTTCACTAAGGGGAGGGGGGAATATATAATTTCGTACATCAGGATGAATTTATAAACGCAATTCAAGTCTGAATATCAAGCTGGTGTAATAATGAGATAGCGCGAGGACTGGCATTGTGCAAGACATGAGTGCTATACCACGTCGCCTGGCTGGCAGAAGGGCGTTCAGCTCGAATTTCATACTCCACTTTTATTACTATTACTATTAATCTGTTTTGTTTCGTCTTGTTTGTCTCATCTAGGTTCATCAGCACAGCCCTGCCCCGACCTAAGCTGGAACCATACATTCCTGGACAAAGCTTATTATTTCTTGCACGAACAGTACACATACAGAGAACAGGTCGACACGATCTGCGAGCCGTTGGGAACTGAGCTACTGGTAATTGACTCCCTCGCTGAAAATGACTTCATTGTCGATAAACTGAAGGAGTACGAACCCAGTACCGATTCGAAGGTCTTTCTCTACTGTGCTGGAGCAGGAGATGTGGCTTATCGTCCTCCGCGATTCTTTCCGTGTATAGGGAGCGAAGCAACCTATAATGAATCGAGCTTAACAAGCAATGGATTTTGGAGTAAGAGTTCGAACTTTCCATTTTAACGTATGAAATTATCACGTTATTAATGCAGGTCCAACGTAGCACTATGTTTATAAAGCCATGGTATCCATCAAATCAATTTTCTCCCGACCAATAAACGACGAAGCATAACTTCTTTCTTTGGAATAAAACCAGAAAGTTCTTTCCAGACAAACTTTCCACGAACGAATTAGCATCAGTCCTTTTAAAGGCCAACCTACATGCTGTAATTACCTTAAAGGAGAACTAACCCCACAAATAACTTTAGTTGTTCTGAGAGATTTTTTGCATTCTTGCCCATCAATCTACGAGATTCCCCCACCAACGTATATGAGAAAGGCATAAAGCAAGAATAATGTACATTTTCTCAGCAAGACATGGACATGGGCATCAAGAAATCTTCATTTATATATCTCCTGTACACGTTTGTGACATTAATTTTACATCAAAAGGCAGAAATTCATCTCGTTTTTTTAGAATACCTACAATTAGTCTTTGGGGTTAGTTTTCCTTTAAATCGTTTAAACTAATTTACGTAAGGCAACCTATTTCTGCTGACTTTCTTTTTAATTTTTTTTAAAGGTGATATTCTTTCGTCCTTGACGACCCTCGTCACAGCCCCCATTACAATGATGAAACAAAAAAATTACAGAATATTTTTTCCAAATCTTTCGTTTTCTTCATATCTTTTGTTCCTAGACTGGCGGGGTGGTAAACCCGAGACTAAATTCGCCAGCTGTATCCTCTTAAACACCAAAGATGGCGCTTGGACTGTGTCAGGATGTGGTATTCCTTTTTCGAACTTTGTCATCTGTCAATGCCGAAGGGGAATCCCACCAGGGAGTAAGTATTCATAATCAGGGGCGTCACTTAAGGGGGGACTTAATTCGTTACTTGACGATTGTTCTAAGCGCATCTATAATCTGTTCTTTTAAACTAGTGAAGATCAATTTCTATTTTTTACCCTCAACTTTAATATTAAACGTGGTTTCACCTTAAGTTATCCTTTTGTAAATCTATTTAATTGTAAGAACATTTTTTAGTTTCCCGCATCCACCCCACCCCTCACTACCTCACCCCTCTATCCAGAATTTTGAGAGTCTGAAGTATGCCAATATATGAAAAAGGTAAAATAAAATGAAGTAATTAATCTCCATTGTTACTTCTCTCCTCATGTATATATATATATATATATATATATATATATATATATATATATATATATATATATATATATATATATGTATATTATGTATTTATAATTTATATGATGTATACAGGTACTCATCGCACGAGAAATGTTGCGTAATGGGAGGGGTGGCATTAAAATCATGCGTTGTGGTAATTCTTCTTTGAAGTAACTGTAACCCTAAAATAATGATTATCTCAAGATTCGTCACAGTCGTCACCGCCACCACCGCTATATATTAACACATACTTATTGGGGATTTAAAACTCACGAGAAATATAGACCCTTTGACATTTTAGCATGTTTTAATTCTTAAAGATTAGTAAACAAGAGATATGATTCCCTACATCACATTTAAAGTTTAGTAACATAAGTGTGGTTCATGATATTATGGCAATACAGTCTTGACTTATTTATGGGAACGGTGTTGGTTGTGTAGATCATTTTTTTTCTATTAATCATTAATTATGACTTTTAATTTTCTTATAAATCGATGCAGCACGTGTGTCAACGCGATTCCATCAGAAGGCTTTTGAGACCAGGAACTGCCTACATGCCGATCTGATTATGAGAGTGGTAACCGTTGACAACTTCATCCAATGTGTGATGCAGTGTCAGTCAGATGGGCATTGCGCCTCGTTCAACCTGAAAAACCAAAATGGGATCACCAGTCCACTAATCTGCCAACTCAGCTTGTATCATTCAAGTATTGTGACGACGAGTTTCATAACAGACGAAAACTGCAAATATTATGAGAGGGTGCGCTGAATATAATCGTGGTGTTATTTTTGTCTGTATTGTCGGCCCTGTAACATGAAAATCGACTCGAAAATAATGGTAAAAGGTCTGTTTTTGTTCCTCTTCTTCTTCAGTAGCAGTACAGGCCACCGTCAGGTGTATTGTCGTACTTGTGAGGTGCAGTGCAGATGTGTGTACAATGTCTGATAATAGGTCCTGCCCCCCCCCCCCACTCAGTGTTATTTAGGGTACGCATATGCTCGTTCCCTCTTTTTGAAAGCACCCCCTATCTGAGGACTGCCAACATTTCCGAACCCCCCCCCCCCCCCTTTCGCGGGCTTTTCGCGGGCTTTTCCTGCCTTGGAGACCCCCTAAATTCGGAATAACTTCTCAGGAGTTCAAAGAGATGAGAGAAAAAAAAAAAGGAAAAACACCCCCTTTTTTTTACAATTCTCGGGCCGGACTTTGTCGCATGAAAAGTACCCCTTTACCGGACATTTTGGCAACACGCTTGCGGTCATTCCGACCCCTGAGTGGGGGTGCCGGGTAATAGGTACAGTTAACTGAGTGCGAGTAAAAAAAAAAGCTACCGTTTTAGCGGAGCTGGGTCTTTTGTACCTCTACCTCTAGCTAGTTGTTGTTAATATTGCTGTATTTATTTGCGTCTCCCTGTATAATATGCAAACAAATAGTTAAAGTTACTAGGGCTATTTACCATAAAGTTACAGGTGATTGAGAGATTTATGCATTCATAATTTTTTTTATATTGAACAACCTGATCAGCAAACATGTTGTTTGTCTTAAGGGTTCGGTCACAATGGAAAAAAAGTAGTATATTATTTCAAGAAATTAATCGATTTAAAGCCATACTGTACTAGAAGCTTAACAGCAAAAAATATCCTCTAGCGCCATCTCCGGCCAGCTGAAGCAGTATGTTTCCATTTACTTGCTGATTCCCTACTACACTGTTGGTCCTCCCACCGAGTGCTCTATCTGTGAAGTGGGAATTGGGTGTTGGTATCTGTTGGCACGTTGACCATGAGATGGCGCTGTGCAATGAACAGTACGCTAGGGCAGAAAGTTCATAAGTTTAGTATTGCTTTAACTAACGGAATCAAAGAAACGATGCTACTCTTGTAAACCTTCTATCTATACCTATTATGTAACCATATACACGATACGAAATCTATATATTTCTAATTTTTCTATGGCTTAAGATGTCCGTTTGATATTGAAAGTACATTTCAAATGAATAGTTATTGTATTTTTGTTGTATATGAAACATCGCTTAGCAGTTTACTAATTTTATGTTTTCTTAATTATATTTATGACAACTATATATTCGTATTTTAATTTTTGTTTTATTTTTCAAATAAATTTAATAATGTATAATGTATTTTTGTTATACCATCTGAGGTTTCATTTCCCTCCCCCCCCTTTTTTTTTTACAATACAACTTAAAATTATTATGAAAATGTTTATAGATATGTTAAGGGCACTGATATATAAATACATACTCTTATATATATAAATACCGTTACATGACGTACATGATTGTTATTTTCTTCATGCCACAAAGTTTAACATACATGCAATCATTCTATAAGTTATTATGCTTGATGAATGAACATGAATTATGTTATTTTATTTTACCGTTAAATGCCGTACAAGATTGTTATTTTCTTCATGCCACAAAGTTCGACATACATGCAATCATTTTATTAGTTATTATGCTTGATGGATAAACATGAATTATGTTATGTTATTTTACCGTTACTTCTTAAATCTATTTATATGTAACACCAGTGGATGTGGAGAACCTTATGACATAATGGAAATTCTTTTAGGTAATCCTCAGGCGTCCGCTCGTGGAATTTTCACTGTCTTGTAACTCTTAATGTTATATGCTTTGTGTTGTCATTTCTATTTTGTTTATACATGTACCTGGAAATCAAATACATTTCAAATTTCAAATTAAATTACACGTATATACCTTACAGCGTCATTAGATGGACATATGTAGTGCAAAAATGAGTTATTAAGTAGACATGGCCATTATAGCGGGACTTTTGCATGTGCTGTTAACGATTGAACTATAGAATTACTGCCCTCTACGTACGTTGTAAGGCAGAGGTAACTTAAAGGCCTCCCGAGAAACAATAGGTTTAATCATTAGTCATTAGTTTAATGAGTTGAATTGTTTTGAATTTAGGGTTAGGGTTAGGGTTAGGGTTAGGGTAATATACCAGTGTTTATGATGTCCGGTTAATGTATCATTTAGGATTATAGGTGTCTTGTTAATACAACACGTGAGCTTTCTTTTAATATACATTAAATACTTTTTCATTTCTTAATAAGAAAATGCAATTTTGTACCACATTTCCACACATAGGGTAAAAAGACTTTCAGGGCATGCTGGAAAAATGAGGTAAAAATTACGCTCTTATTTTCTAAGTTATACATGTAATTATTGATCAAATTTCAATTGTGTTTTATGTTGTTTACTGTGTACTTGTGATTAAGTAATTGCCAAACAAAAAATTATATTAATAATAATAATAATAAATGTTGAAGTGATATCCTACGTAACCTTCTTCAAAATATTGTTTCGCGTGTATCTGCACAAATTCACCTTGAAAAAAAAACGTTCACTGCACAGAAATATGTAATATAGTGGTCGTTGTTATCCATTCCCATTACAGTTTATTTAATATCACCATTTTTGCCCTTAATGGACTGATATTGACTTATTAAAACTCGATTGTTGTAATAAATTTAGATTTATTAAAAAGGTTTTTTTGGGGTTAGCCTTTATGAAAGCTAAACTATTAATATGGCATCTCATTATTTGTTATCGCCTTACCTAATTAATTAAAGAAAGACTGATTGCTGTCGTCACTACAGTTGATTTGATTTAAACAAATGCCGTCATTGGAAAATTTCTTCAAGGTTGAACCGACATACGCTCCCCCAAATAGCAATGTAATCAAAATGCCTTAACAAAATTAGATGATGTTGATAAATAATTACTTGGAAAATATTTATCTTCCACCCAATGAAGAAGAAAAAAACACTGGCATTGCGTCAAAGATGTCGTTGAAGCTGGAAATCTTAGGTGTTACTTTCTTTCCAGTTTTGGTCCACCCTGAATAATAATCTCCCCCCCCCCCAAAAAAAAAGGCATGGAATTTTTGGATGTTACAGAGCATGGAATTTAGAATATAGTAAAATTGTCACTATCTTCAAAAACTTTCTCAAAATTCACGTCTTCTGCTAATAAAACAATTGTAAAGCGTATTTGAACATATATGTAAAATGAGTTAAAAATGTATCAAAAGTCAACTCTTCTGATAATAACATGATTGTAAAGTGCATTTGTGTACTTGGAAAATGCGCTATATAAATACATCGTTATTAGAAGTAATAATGAATAAGGGTAAGAAGACAAAACCGCAGTAACATATATTTTTAATGTGATATGGTATAACAAGTAAACTACGGTAAAGTTAACTTTCAAATATTCCAATCTAAATATGAAACATGCTTTATATATCAGCCCAACAAATTATGATCTGATATGTTAAAATAGGTAATGTCTTAATGGTACTATGTCCCATTTGCAGGCCAAAAAATTCAAAAGGTTAAAATCCACGGCATTTGAAAGACAATACCATTTTCGAACTTCCCTCAAAATGAAAGGGCTTGAAAATGGCTTTTTGTGAGAAAATAACGACCATTAGTTGTCGAATAAATTTAGCCATTACAAGTAGTGGGTTATTCATGTAGACAAACTTGCTCATGTATGTGTTACAGCTC
Source organism: Strongylocentrotus purpuratus (assembly GCF_000002235.5). Classification (NCBI taxonomy): domain Eukaryota; kingdom Metazoa; phylum Echinodermata; class Echinoidea; order Camarodonta; family Strongylocentrotidae; genus Strongylocentrotus; species Strongylocentrotus purpuratus. Next base: position 7,652,669 of record NW_022145602.1, on the reverse strand, counting down.
ATTTTATGTATTTTACTTCCAAAGATAAAAAGATGTAAGTCAGTCAGTCAATATTATCTAACAGTGAAGTCTAGAAGGTAAACAGGTTTCCTTGCATAATCTAAATATTAGGACACTACACGTTTACATTTCACAGATAGGACATACGTGACATATTCATAATTCCTCTAAAGTTCTACAGAATTTCATGTTGGTTGCAAATGGGACATAGTACCTTTAAGTCTGATAAGTTGAAAATTAGGATAATACATCCCAACTAAAATGCAGTTTGTGGTCTCTCATGATACGGTGTACATCTCCATTTCTTGTCAATAAAATTAAACAGGATTTACATTTACGAGTAAAAATGAGATTTACAAGGCCGATTGCTCTTGAAAAGGGAACTATGGATATCGCGCATGCGCACCGTACTACCGACGATAACAGTAATCCAAATACTCTTTAGCAAGCCTGCCGAATCTGATCATATTTGTACCCTATAGCGGTTTTCCGATGAATAATCAATTCGATCTACCAAACAATCTAGCAAGCGATTGTATCGCTAGTTCATTGCACCCATATCAGCCAATTATTGAATGTTTGGAAAGGATGTGCGAGGTGGCATATTCGGTTCGGTAAACAACATCTCTTGCGGGTTTCATAATTGTTGGTTTAAGTGGTAATTATAATTTTGCGAACGGAGAAACGGATTTGCCGCTACAACTAAACCGGTAGATTGCATTTCGCAGTCATGCGTATCGACTTTACGAAGGATATCCCGATTTGAAACCTACTCTACCATCAAGTCACCACAAGAAGGAAATTCCATTCTGAAAAAAAATCAGTGGCTTATTGATTTTTGGTTATAAGTATGCCATATAGCCGTGTATCATCTGCCAAACGTCTCACTACAGTGAACCCTGCTTTAGCGACCACCTGTAAATAAGGACTACCTGCCACTACGACCACTCTGCATACATCCCTTTATTGGTCTTTATATAGAGGTTCGTTCATCACAGCCTACATTAAATTTTGTTTGTAGAGCTTGAATCATATTTGGAACGCTTGTACCAAGATTATTGAGCTGAGAAAAATTTCATTAAATTAAGCAGTTACGAGCATCTTCATTTACGGCAGGATACCAAGGGGACCTTTGATTCATTGCATCACGAACGGTCAATCATCTAGACTCCTTCATCACCATGGCAACGTTTAAAAGCATTGTCATCTTTACGGCGGCTGTTTTCTGCTGTCTGGTAGTCCAATATATCGACGCCACAACAACCGGTCCCACAACAGGCAAGTAATTGTTATCCGATGTTATGTGAAAACGATGTGATTTGATTAACCAAAGTCAAATCAAATTGAAGTGTTCCGTCAAGGATGGCATATTTAGCTTTAGAAAATAAAAAGAATAGATACAATATAGTTAGATAGATAAATCGATAGATAAAAAGGACCATTTTGAAAACCGTTATCATCTCTATCAAAAAGAGGTATATATATATTTTGGATATAATTGTCATACCTGCTGTATTGAAATAAAATCTTTAACATGTTTACAGTACTTTGGAAAATGTTGAAATCGGACCTCCAAATCGTGTGCGATTTTGATATTGTTTTTCTTTGTTTGTTTCGGTATGAATCTTTCTTAAATTAATTTTGCTTCCTATAAGTCTTAGAAGCACCCCCTATCAATGTCCCATGTGCGTAGAATGCATGTCTATCAGATACTGGTTTGTAATTATTTTCGGAATTATTTGTATCACATAAAAGTCCTCCTTGTGTGTCGTTTACAGTTTGTTTTCGTATTTCGTTATGTATGTTTTAGAGTGAATAATTTTACCTGGGATACGTTTTTACGAGCACTCTTTATTTGCAATATCCTTGAACACCCATACTTGCCACAGAAGATAATAAAGGCAGGTTTAAAAAAAGATCCAGTGAAACATTTAATACAATTATTTTTAGTAAAATGATCCATGTCTGCTTTGCAAAGTAAGATTTATGTGCTGTAATTTATGCCTTTCTTTGGACGAAATATGAAATGGATAACATGTAAACTTACTTGGTCGACGCGAATGATAGATATGTGAACATACATAATAAACCTAATTAATCTTTCGATGCATTTAACTGCCAGACAAGCATGACAGGGGAATGTTTAAAGGTGCCATTTATCACTCCTAGCAGAAAAGTGCTGAGTTCAGTCCAACTGAGCATCGATTTAGAGGTGTCGTAGAGGTGTCGTGGTCGAGTGGATACGTCGCCGGACTGTACATCACAAGGTCTGTGGTTCGAGTCCCGAAATGTCCTTTGGAAAGGCATTAATCTACATTTGCCACACTATCTTAATGTGATATAAATGGTTACCTGGCTGGAATTAATTCCCTGGTGGTAGCCACGCTGAAGCCGTGGTATTTTGTGTAGCGCCAGGAGATATGAGCGCTATACAAGAACCCACTATTATTTATGTAGGCCTACTCTTGAACAATTATTGTTTCCTGTTTTGTATTGTGTTACAGACTAATTATCTTGGTATACATTACATAACTCAACAGGATGATATAGATTATGATTATGATTATGACTATAACTATGAATATGATTAGGATTAGTATTAGGATAATGATAATGATTTTGATTAGGACTATGATTTCGATTATGATTAAGAATTTGATTAAGAATATGATCACGATCATGAATTTGATTTTGACTATGATTATGATTATGATTACTTTTATGATTATCATTATTTGTATGATTATCATGTAATACTATTATGATAATTATCATTATTATCAACCTTGGTTTATTTTGACGTTATATCCTAGCCCTAAAAAGGTGATAAACATTTCACTCAGTCATGCTGTCAAAACGATTATTGCATGTACAATAACCCCTGTCTTTGTCTTCCTCCCTCTCTCTCTCTCTCTCTCTCTCTCTCTCTCTTGTTTTCCCTTGGTTTGCTTAACCGCTCACTCACAAACACACGCATGCACACACTCCTTTTTTCTCTAAATCTTGCTCTCTTTCCCTCCCCCTCTCTGCCTCCCTGTTTCTCTCCCCTCCTCTCTCTCTCTCTCTATCTCCCTCTCTCTCCCTCATACCCTCTCTTTCTCTCTCTTTCTCTCTCTTTCTCTCTCTCTCTCTCTCTCTCTCTCTCTCTCCCCTCTCTCTCTCTTCTTGGCATTGGCCCTTTGACTGCTATACTCTCATCCCTGTGAATCTCGCGGATTGCGAATTGATTTACAGTCTGTAGAGCATTGTTCCCCGGCATTATTCACCAGTCGAATACTTGATCAGATCCTTTGTTGTGCATGTGGGTTAACAGATCATATCGATATTGTCCCATATTACTAAAAGGTAATACCATCAATGCACGTGATAAAATACTTTTTAGTGAATGTAAATTCAATTTCAAAACCTAGATCAACTATAGCATCCCTAAATAGCAGATTTGTTTGCGTCATGTCCCTTCTATTTGCGGTTATATTGGATATTGTGATATATACATATACATATACATATATTAATGCAAAATAAAATGAATGCAATTGCAGGAATCATCGTAAGATCATAGCGCTTTTCTACGAAACAATGACATGCAATCACTGTATCCTTTAGGCGTATGATATGCTTTCCAATGATGGAGTAAGGGGAGGGGGGGGGGGTGTTAATTCGCTTCATCTGCAATAGTAAAACTATATTCCTCTGACTAAACCTTGAATAACAATTTTTCTATGAGGTTGTAAAAGTATTCAAAGACTTAAAGTAAAACTAACTTCACGAAGTTTTCCTTATCGTTTGCCGAAAATTCTCTATCTTTCAAAACTCGTATTAAAACAACATATAGAGAGTCCAATCATTGTATCCATACAATTAGGGATTATGATAAAATTATTGTAAGTGACATATTCATACTCTTTACGTAGGATGGTTTCTCCATTATACAGTACATGTCAGGGTAATATCATTGTATCAATCTATGAGTCAAATAATTCAAAATATGATTCAAATTATTGTATTTCTCATGCAAAACATAATACAAGAATAATTAGATCACAAACAGTATGCAATGAAACGACAAATATAATAGAAAAAACAAGAGAAAAGAGGAACTAACTTGAAGCAGAATTTCGAGGAATTAAAAGGCAATTTCTCATTCATATTAATTGTATGTCGCGGAGAATTCATGTTCACATTTATTAAAACATCACTATAATGTTCGCACATATCAGAACGTGGTAGAAAATGTAGTACAAAACAGTGCACGTTGATTTCTCTTAAATCTTTGAGATCTTGCTATTTAATGGTATGATTAGATGATATTTGCGTCTTTTCCGGTTTCTTTTAATGCTAAAGGTGCCTTGCTACAGCCCTGTTCCGATATCCCATGGAATGAAACTTTCTTGGACAAAGTCTATTACATCCTGCATAGCGAAGACCCCGAAACATACACCTACAGCAATGTGAACAGCAAGTGCAAGGGCATAGGAATTCAGAAGCTCGTGGTCAACTCCCTCGCCGAAAACGACTTCATCGTCGAGATGATGAAGAAATACCAACCCGACATCGAGTCTAGGGTGTTTCTTGCTTGTCCGTCCAATACCGGACTTTCATTTAGAAGGTTTAATTGTAGGGAGAGCGAAGCCATCTACGAGGAGGAGACGAACTCGTCACAGGGTTTCTGGAGTAAGAGATTAAACTTTTATTTGTCATTATTTCATTTATTTCACTTCTTTAAATTCAGGGAATCGGTAGGAACGAAGCGGTATGGAATCGGTTTTGAGGTGTGACTATAATAGCAGGCCAGTTATTCGCATATGGTTGAAATGAACCCGAATATCCTCAAATATTTTTAACATTGAGAAGTCCCGCTTTTGTGCATTTCCGAATAATCCCTTCCAAATTCACGGAGGTGCTTCATGAATACATTTTGTGAGAAGAATACTTCCATCTGTGGTCCATACAATGTACCGTCGGTGCTTGACTTACAAAATGATTACCTAACCCTGCTGAGGAGGTATCCATGCAGTATTCGTCTCAGTGAACTTGACAATTTTGTCCTACTGAGTGTTATCTGCCCATGATCGGCAGATTGTATCAACAAATTGGCTTATTCATTGTACTTTGTTTGTAGATTGGCGGGGTGGAATGCCCGCCAGCGATTCGGGTAACTGCATCCTCCTAGACACCGTAGATGGCGCCTGGTCTGTCTCAGAATGTGGCTCTCTATCAAACTTCCTTGTCTGTCAATGCCGAAGGGGGATACCAGCAGGCAGTGAGTACTCGGTTATGCCCTTTCAGTACAATAAAACAGTCTACTTGCATTATACATATTTTACATGCTAATCAAGCGTATAAGGACAATTAAAGCAATACTAAACTAATGAACGTTTTCAGGTTGCTCTAGCGTACTGTCCAGAGCCATCTATACACCAAGTTGGGCCAACCCGGGTCGAGTTGGACACAACATGGCGACTACTGCTTCGTTGGGCACGCACAAAACAAAAGAATATACGCCATGTTGTGACCCAGTGAAACCAAGTTGGCCAAACTCTGTGTAAAAATGGCTCTGGTACTGTCTATTGCACTGCGCCATGATGGTCAACTTGCCAACATTGCGTAAACCGAATATCTAATTCCCATTATACGGACAGAGGAATCGATGGGAGAACCAACAGCGCAGCTAAGGAACCGGCTAAGGGAGCTGCGAGTCACGGTACCATACTGCTAGAGCTGACATGAGATGGCGCTAGAGGGAATATTACGGTAGTGCTTATAGTGCAGTATTGCTTTAGTGTGTGCGCCAAGTATTAACCCTAAACTCATGCAACACACATACTATCCCTGTGCCATAACGTACTTATCATGGGATACATATTCATAAGCCTTCAAGTCAAGATTGTTTAATTGTCTCCTTGCAAGATTAATCTATGTTTTAAGTTAGTGTAAAAAGGGTTTTCATGGAGCCAGTCAAGACAGGAAATGGGTAAGCCATTGTGTTGCAAGAAACAATCCTTCTGTATGTGGTGTCAAGTGTGTGGTGCAAAACTGCACGCATGGCAAACGAACCGTGTACAGAGGCGAAGAAAGCAACCGAAATGTTAAACATGATGCACACGTGGCGTTGTTCTAGTTCATGTACCACTAATGCCACCTGATTGATACTTTCGAACAAAGTTAATGCTGCAGTAAGAAGTAGATGTTAGGTCGTATTAGGGACTTTTAGATTTGCACGACGGAGAACGTGGACTGCCCTTTTAAGGTATTGTGACGTCACTGCCAGTGCCTTATGGACGTCACATTGCCTTAAAAGGTCAGTCCACGTTCTCCGTGGTGCAAATCTAAAAGTCCCTATTGACAATTTACCCGGACAAATGCCCAAACCGCCGGACAACGTGTAATCGGTTTAGAACTTCTTCAGGAATAATTTCCGGTCGGGGAGGAAGTTCGTTGGTAAATTTCTACTTCGAGTAATTGTTCAAGATGGTTGTCCAACCATACTCTTAGTCCCGACGAATGATTTCCTTATTCACTATTCAATAAGAGGCATGTGCGCCAACTTCAAATTAATAATGTAAATTTTCTTTCCATAATATGTTTATCTAACTTTCATGTTGACACAGCATACGTTTCAACGCGATTCCACGAACGGTCGTTCGGAAGCCGAACCTGCCTGAGGTCGGAGCTGACACTGAGAATGGTGTCCGTTGACAACTTCATCAAATGCGCGATGGCATGTCAGTCAGATGGGCATTGCGCATCATTCAACCTGAGGACCCAACATGGGATCACCAGTCCACTAATCTGCCAACTTAGCTTGTATCATTCAAGCATCGTGCCGGAGACTAAATTTATTCGCGACAGAAACTGCAAATATTATGAAAGGGTGCGCTAACAATTTAATGTGCCCTGTGTTCAATTAAGAACATTTAATTTAGTAATTGTAAGCATTTTGAAATGCATAGTGTGTATAATATAAATGTAATTCGAAATGAAGAGCTGTCCTTTTTTGAGGTTCATCTTGGATACAGCGCACGGACGACAGCCCCTTTAAAGACCGTCAATACTACCGGGCCAGAAGGGATTAGACCACATAGCGAGGTCACTGACAGGTGGCTATCTCATTAACTCAACTCTCAACTAACATTAAAAAAAGAGGATCATGGGGGACCAACATGCACCGATTGGGGAAGTTTCCTATATAGAGGGAGCAAGTAGCTACAAGTAGGACAGTGGGGCTTAATCGAGAATTTTGCTCTTGCGCTTTTCTGAGTAAAAAAAAAAGGTATCCCAGGATCCAAGAGATTGACGGTCAACAGTGCCAAAGAGACGGATAGTCCAAGGGCCGGGTATTCGGAACTCCGATCTGGCGGGCATTCCGACATCTTTTTCTGAGGGTACTATAGACTGGCAATGTCGGTCTTGTGGGATGTAAGTTTACTTTGGACATCCCATGTCTCTCGATCTGGTTCGATCACACACCTTGAATCTTCTATGATAACGGTTTACGACAAGAATTTGTATATTAGAAAAAGTTTACTTTGTATTCGATGGGATTCGTCTGTTCATCCAGTTCCCTGGTTCATCTGTTCATCTTGTCATCTTTACACTGCCACATAATGTTGTCACGCAATATCTATCAAATATTACTACTTCTACTACTACTACTACTCTCTAAAAAAAATCGAGTGATCACGGACGTCACTCCTCTGGAGAGTGAAAATGTAGTGAAAATAGAGTGAACATTCACTCTTTTCTTCTTAGAGAGCACTCTAAAATCAATCGATTTTCACTCCTAAACAAGTGATCACGGACGTCACTCCCAAGAAAGTGAAAATAGAGTGAAAATTCACTCGTTTTTTAAAAGAGAGTACTACTACTACTACTACTACTACTACTACTACTACTACTTCTACTACCATTATACTGCTACTACTACTACTACTACTACTACTACTACTATTACTACTACTATACTACCAGTACTACTGCTACTACTACTACTACTACTACTACTTCTACTACTACTATAGTAGTAGTACAGTAGTAGTTTTGTTTACCTAGTGAAGCCTCATAAGCACTAATGCTATTCTTTCTGAGGGCCCTGTAATTATGATTATAATTACCCCAGCAATTGCCAGGTATATCCATTTACACCTGGGTGGCAAATGTGTCTTGCCAAAGGACGTTTGTGCCGGATGGGATTCTGACCTCAAAAGGAAAAAGTTTAAACACTAGTCTTGTAAAATTAAAGTCAAAGTTGAAGTTGAATGAATTCATTTAAAACTTGTAAATAGTATAATTAATGTATGAGAGGTATGTCTAATATTAGAAAATATTCTTGAAATGGTCTGTGCCATTCTTAAGAAGCGAGCCATTGGCTTGAACATACTTATGTATATAATGGTGTTTACTATTATAGTTAACACCATTATATTAGGAGGACTTCTTTTTTCCTGACATGCTTGAGAGATGCCAAAAATAGAGAAAAAGTATATGGAAATTTTAATCAGTTGTAAATATTGTTTTTGTTCCCCTTAATCAAGCAATGCGGGCTTCATTTTAACCAAATTATAACTATTTCAGTTTGAAATATTTATGCAATCCAAATGTGTTGGTCGTAAAAAGATAACATAATTAATTATCTTACATCTATTATCGTATTTTAGTAAATCATTTGAAGGTTAGAAAATATAAACAGACTTTACTTGAACCAAATTAAAATTATTTCATTTTGAAATATTTGTGCAATCCTATTTTGATGGTCGTAAACAGATAAGATGATTAATTATCATACGTGTACTATCGCATGTTATTAAAATCATTTGAAGGTTGATAAATATAAGCATGTTTGATATTATCTGTTCAATGTTGCCAGTTTACTGAATACGTCAAACAATATTATTTGTGGTTTCCGTGCGCATATAACAGCACACCCATAAAATAGAGCCTTCAATCGCTGTTTCTGTAGCAGATGATGTTTTGATGATAACTTCGTGGACCGTGAGTGATATCATTATTGAAGGATGTAGTTGGATAAAATTGATGGGTTATTTACATGGACGTGAAATTTTAACGACTTCTTTTCACCGATGTCCACGAATTAGATCCAAGGTAAAAGTCGTAAAATAATATGATAGCACTCTATACGGTGCAATTAATTGTTTTCATTAAATTGAATTCCTCTACAAGTACAAAACAATGTGCGCAAGCCTATTAACTTTCTCTCGATCGTCCACTTAAGGTCGTAGTCGACCCCACCTCCCCCTCTCTCTCTCTCTCTCTCTCTCTCTCTCCTCTTAACATTACTGTACGCCTCTCTTTCTTTCTCTCTGTCTGTCTCTCCAGGGAGGTCCTCCCACCTCCCTGGTCTCTCTATCTCTCTCCTTCTCTTCTCCTTTTTCTCTCCGAGACACGTTTTCATTCTCTCCTAATAAAATTATATTTGAAACCCCTTTTTCCCTCTCTCGATCTCTCTCTCTCCCTCTCTCACCTTCTCTCTCTTTCTCTCTCTGTGTCTCTCTTTCTCTCTGTCCCTCTATCTCTCTCTTTCTTTCTCTCTCTCTCTCTCTCTCTCTCTCTCTCTAAGTGACTCTTTCTCTCTGTCCCTCTTTCTCACTCTGTCTCTATCTCTAAACCGCCCTCTCCTTATATGGCTTCAGAGCAGGACCCTGTCGTTGTTCTTATATTCTGATTCCACTTTCTGTTTTAATAAAATATTTTTTATTCTGGTTTAATAATAATAATACTAATATTTAGCTTTTATAAAGCGCTTATCACAAATGTCTCTAAGCGCTTTACAAATATATACTATTACCCCGGGCATTGGATTCAGTGCTTGCCTGCACACACTGTGTGCACAATCTCCACTCCCTGGGGAGCATCCAGCCAGGCGTTACTTGATGCTCAAAACTGTTTGACCAACAATGACGGTCGCATCCTACCGGGTTCACATTTAACACCTGGGTGAAGAGTAGCAAGTGCAGGTCTTGCCACCCTTTCTCTCCGCCTCTCCATCTGTATCTCCCCTCTCCTCTCGCTCTCTCTCTCTCTCTCTCTCTCTCACACTCAAACACTCAAGCACACACGCATACACACGCGCACACACACACGACCACACCCACACACACACACGCACACACGCACACACACTTTCTCTCTCTCTCTCTCTCTCTCTCTCTCTCTCTCTCTCTCTATTACCTAGCTCCCAATCGCTTTCCCCTCTCCCTCTCTCTCCCTAAACTCAATTTTAAACAATAAACCTTTTTTTTCTTGCTTGTTCTTCTATTTCCTTCTCCTTTTCTTCTCATTATACAGTTTAATATTCCACCTTCCCTTCCTCCCTCTTCCTTACTTGCGTGACGTAATTATGTCCACACAAATGGTCATAAATCATTTCCTTAATTGAACGGCGGCAAAACAATCGACATTAATTTAAACCTTGCACTGCGAATCGGTTCGGCTTGTACACAGTGCCGAAAACATTAATTACTACTACCTCCTAATTAAATCGAGTGCATTAAAGGCCTACAGAAATATTTATGGTTTAGTTTGCAGTATAACAAAAAAAATTATAAAAAAACGTCTGTGCATACAGATAGACCTATGTGTGGTATATGAGAGCGTGTTTTACTTACGTATTTTATTCTTCTCTGATTATAATTCTTTCAATTCAGATTTTTTTTTTCTGCAATAAAGAATTTAATTCGAGTTTAACTGTGCCTGTCTCTGTGTACTTGTCGAAGGCGGATGCAATAACTTCTTAACAAACATTAACAGTCCTTGACCCTGAAAATTCTTCTGTTTTGGCACTTTCTCCATTAGCATCCCTGCCTATTTCATGTTCCATAATGACTATGAGCCAACTTTTGCATGCATTGTGTGCAAATATTTGTGAAGTGGGGGGGGGGGGGGGGGGGGGAAGGAAAGAGGGAAGGGAGGCTGATGCACCTTGCTCAGTTTATTATTATTCATATCATCAACATTCTTTGAAGACTGCGCCCCCACCCCCTAAACACTTGTCTCGCACGCCTGTAATACCCGGCTATGATATGAATTAACTTATCATAATCGTTAAGTAAAGTTCATGTTATTTGTAAATGTCTGACGTTATGTTTTACAGATCTGGTTGCTGTTTATCACAAAAGATTTCCAATAGGAACTCAGTGTTATATGCTCTGGCTCCTAACCATATAGGAGCCAGAGCATAATAACACTGAGTTCCCCATATTCATTCTGGTCATATCTCAGCCAATACTTAATATATTCAATTGGTTTACCACATTTGGACATTATTTTTGATGCTCTTTCGGAAAATGAAGAAAAAAATGAGAAATTCCAAAAAATAGATTTTTATGACGTCACAGCTTCAATACGAAACCGAAAACAGAGAACAATGCGTTGGGACATAGCTTACTTTGAGCCTATGCGATTTAATTTTTATTTAAGCTGTCATCATGTTAATCGACAGCAAATCAATTCTGTTGAAATTGAAAACAGACCAATCTGTCGGTGAAGAGAAATATATGTTAAGAAAGAGAGAGAGAGAGAGAGAGAGGGAGAGAGAGAGAGAGAGAGAGAGAGAGGAAGAGAGAGAGAGAGAGAGAGAGAGACTGAGAGAGAGAGAGAGCTAGAGAGAGAGAGAGAGAGAGAGAGAGAGAGAGAGAGAGAATAAATATATTTATTCAATCCTTGAATCAAGACTAGTCGCGAGAAGAAATTTTTGTTTTGAAGGGAAATTTCAAGCCGACCTCCCACAAATTGGTTAGTAATTCTCTTTTATTTTACGCTAAGTGAAGTGTTTTTTTATTTTAAGAATTACTATAAACCTTATGTAATTCTAGAAACACATTTTTTTCACGTTGGTAATGGATTCTTTTATCGTGATACAGTCTATCATACAATTACAGACGTATCCTTGACTTCCTCTTCCGAATTCTGCTTGTACATGTACATGTACTTTGTACGCATTTGAGTAGCGATACTGCCAGAGTGTTGTCCCACCCGTACCATTTCGTGTGACCCCTGAGTGAGCACTCTGTGCAAATGGATGCTGGCTGTATTTTCTCCCTAAATTAGACTTGATCAGCTTCAATCAACCCTTTATATAAGGGTATGAGTTGTAAGGTTTTATGGCCCTTTTGTTTTGTGCAGTTTATGTAATACACTTTTTTAGCTTCGCCCCACCCCCATTTAATTTTTGTTTTAAATTTGATTTTTAAGATTAACTTATCAATTCATTTTTTTTGGAGAAACTCGAGTCTGACTCTGAGGAGTAAAAGAAGATTTATGTTAATCCTTTCCCCCATATGCTGAATATGCTGCCCATTTGATACCTGTCTGCAATGGCGTAATGCTGTATGTCATTCATCTTTTTAAAGCCAATTTAGAGTAAAGCCTAAAGGAGCCCGTAATCGGCCAGCTCCAGTTTTCGGCCGATTGGTTGGATGAAGGTAAAATCTCTCTAAAATACATCGCATAATAGCACAACACATATCCCACACATACCATACCATGCCAGAGTCACTGAAGAACCACATTTGCAATGGAAAATATATCCTAAAATATCACATTTTAGCGATGTAATCGGCGGTCCCGCTACCCAAATCTGAAAAATCGAGTTTCTTACGCGTGTATGTAAGAAATATGGGTACCATAAAATCAGCTTTATTTCAAGTATTTTTCAGATTTAGAGTCCGATTTTGTGTTAGTCGCAAGCTCAAAAGTATCTCATCGCATGTATTAAATCAATGCAGCCGGACCCTGCCACGCACACACGATATGTCTTTCTAATTCAGATTCCAACTTCCGATCACCGCTGTGCCTGTCTTCGGCCAGGCGAGCACCAGGGAGCTCCGGCGTGGGATACCTGCTCCGCCCGCTTGTGCTGTACATCAGCGCGGAAACGCACGGCGCGCGCGAGCGCTTCCTATTGACTTTGTACATGCGGCCGTAAACTGAAACGCTCGGCAGATAACTGGCTCCACAACAGTGCAAATTGAAATGAATATTGTCATGGCAATTCGTGATTTTTTTCTGGGATTCTTTTTTTGTTTAAATAATAATAATATTTGCTTCATGATTTGAACAAAAAATGATAATAAATAGGAAGTAAAGGGTCCTAAAAATAGGATTTTGTCTTAAGTGGCCGAAAACGGGCTCCTTTACTCTATTAACGATATGATCATTTTCAATTTATCAAGTCGAGGAGTAGACAGTACTCAGTCACTCAAATATACGATACGTGTGTTTCATGACTTCATTTTATAATGTTTGTATTTATTAACTGGCAATATATTAAGGCTGCGACGGGTAGTCGAATGCTCGAGTACCCGCACGGTTGACAACTACTCAGGTACAATTTCTTTATGCATCTCTTTACGATTTCTGTACGTATCTTTTAAAACCTCACTGCACTATTTGCGCCCTCTATATAGTATATAACGAACAATGCCTAACCGGTGCCTGTTGGTCCCCCATGATCCCTTTTTTCTTATGTTAACTGAGAGCTGATTTGATGAGATAGCATCCTGTCAGTGACCTTGCAGGGAGGTCTAATCCCCCCTGGTCAAACTAGTGCAGACAGGCTTTTATTTTTTACCTCTTCTCTTTCATGACCTAGGATCAGACATGGCGAATCTTCCAGAGACCCCTCAGGAGTTCAAATACGAGACCAAATTTGTCGTCCTTAACTATCTGGGCATTCTACCAAGGTTTGAGGAGATCGGGGACGACTCTGATGTCGACGAAAGCGATGACAAGCTGGATGATGATGGAGACGACGCAATGAGCTTTGGTTTGAGAAGTCAATCCAGCTCACATTCACAAGGTAAGTCAAGGATGGTGCTGTGATGAGGGAAAGTGTTTATCCGGTGCCATAACTAAAGGCCGGGGGAGGGGGGGGGGGGGGGGGGGGGCACATGATTCCAAATTCAAGTGGCACAAAAAACAACAAAACAAGTAGGGGAGAAAAAAATTATTGTTAAAGAAGAAAAGAAAGAAAGGGAGAGGGGAATGGGAAAATTTTAGACTTCAAGTTTGATTGATATGATTTGACACGGTTAAGTAATTCAATAAAAAGAAAAAAAAACACCTATTCACACTTTAAACGTACTTGATAAAAATTGAAATGTATATTTTTATATTTAATTAAAAAAAAATATTAAACAAAGTTAAAAACAAATACAAGTGGTGAATGTAAGTACATGTATCACAAAATATTGAACTATCAACATTCTTTTGAACTGATTGTTTTTTGTGGTAGTAGAAATTTGTGTTATTAGTTTAATTATTTGTGATTTTTTTTGTTGGAATTCCTCTTGAAAGAAATATAATAATAAAAAATAATAATAGTGGGTTCTTGTATAGCGCTCATGTCAGTCAGATTTGACCCTCCTGGCGCTCACGATTATTACACAAAGCGTTAAAAGTCTTCTACTATCCATTTATATTTTTGGTATTCATCAAAAGGTCTGAGGTAAAAGAAAAGTATGTATGGGGAAGGGGATGGTTAAAAATAAATATGTAGTTACTTCCTTACCCTATACTCATTCTCTATATCGGCTCTAGATTTACATCAATATTTTCAATTTGAATTAACTTTCTGATTTACTTTGAATCAGGGCCCTGATTCATAAAACTTATGATCAACAACAATTGCAAAAGATCATGGATAGATCTGCTCAAAACCATTTAATGGTGGTATTTCAGTAGCCTTTAACAATTATTTGTATCTTGTGAAACAGGACCCAGTTCCTATAGACTTTCACTGATTCTTACTGATCAAACCCCTTTCTGTTTTCTTGGACTTCTTCTAAAGATACCCCTTCTAGTATAGACAGTGACTCCTGCAGCAGGGATAGCGAAGAGTTCCGTCAGATCAAGCGCATCGCCACGGCGGCAATCGCTCTGCAGGCACAGTCTCCTCTCATGCATACAGACACCGCTCCTACAGATATATTGCAAGGCAAAGGGCTTGAGGTCGATGCCTTGGGCAATGAGGACACTCTGGAAGGGTTTCAACTACCTAATGATGATCTGGTTAGAGATGCCATTTCGTCCAATACGTCTTCAGCATCGAGTTCAAAGTACAGTGCATCGCCACCTAATTTCACTCCTAGACATCCATCTCTTAAAGTTTGTAAGTATGAAGCCTTTTCTTTTTAGTCGTAGAATGAAACATACACATTTCGAACAACAAGAATTACAAAATAGATATCTAAACAAAAAGATATGATGTCTTTAGACAAGATTTTAATTAACACTCTATTTTTACAAAGCTTAAATGGCACTTGTAATCAGTGTTCAATTATCGCAATCTTTACAATTTATGAACCAGATCTTCTTTTAAATAAAAAGCAACAAAGATATCTGTTTCCAATAAAGTATTAGGGAGTATTTGTATGTACATGTATTTATAAATGGTACTTTATACCACCTACAGAACTGCAAAAGTGAATCGATTTTGCAAGTTGTTGAAAACTACAGAAGAGTAAGAAAGGAAAAAAAAAACAGAGAAAAGAAAAGATTAAGAGGAAAAATTGTAGTGCAAGATATATTTTTTTATAGCAAAAGACAGAGAGAATATAAAAGTAAGAGCTAGAAACAGAGACACAAGATAGAAAGATTAAGAGGAAAATGATATAAGTTTTGTCAAGAACATCAATCTATCATCATGGAGAGACAGAATGTAACAAAAGAGGAGGAGTCAGAAAAAAGATGAAACAGAGAGAGTAAGCAGGGTGTAAATAATTCAAGAAACATGACTTTATCATCAAAATCTCTTCTGTCTAAAGCTCTAGCAGATTCTTCCAGGTCTAGGAGATTCATGTTGAAAAAGAAGAGGAGCAAGGACATCTCCCTGGATGAAAGTACTAAAGCCAAGATGACCAACGTCCTCGCAGAACTAGGGGACCAGTTTAAGAAAGGTAATAATAATAATAATATTCTGCTTTGATATAGCGCTTAATACATGTACATCTACAGATGTTTCTAATTGTTTTACAGATATACTATTATCCCAGTCGTTGGATTCATTATTCAATACTTGCCCGCATTCCAGCATGACGTCAAGTAATGTCAATTAATGTAGCTTATCAAAACGTTGTAGTATACACAAAAGCAAACATTGTGCATTTAATCCAATGTTCTTAATTACTGCACACAATTTAACTGTTGTTAAGGATCACTGATCTTGTGTCATGAAACTTTTACAAATCTCACCCCCCTCCCCCCAATACAATGTGTACAAATATCTGGGCTGAAAGCATATCGTTTTTCGTAAACTAAAATGGAAATCCATATTCTTGTCTATCTGTTACCATCATTTATCACACACATGATTATTGCAGAAATGTCGGATGAAGGCATGGATTCAAGTGGCATCCTTTGTGCCATCAGTCGGGAAGCGCTCGTTGCCGAGAGGATCGCCCAGATTGGGGATTGCATCATGTTGCATCATCACGATGAGCTCGAACAGGCCTACCAGCAAACCTTGGGCCACGGCGATGGGCCCATGAACTATGGTGTCTTCAAATCTGGCATGAAAAGTTTAGTCAAGAACTCTGTGCCTGGATGGTATCACGTAAGTAGGCTAGGACCGATCGCGTCCACATGTTATGTCGTCACCATAACTTTGGTATATTTGACCCCTGTTGACCCGTAATTTGGAGGGGTGCTGAAAAAGAGGTTTTAATATGCTTTTGTGCAGATGTGAAAGAGTAAATACTTATTTATTCCTTTATATTTGTATTTTACATTCGTTCAGTTTTGAATTTATACCAAGTTGTATTTTCATCGGATAGGGTCTTTAAACAATTGGATCATGAAAATTTGTTACATGTGGATGTTGATGCCATTCCTTTGATTCCTTCCAGGTTGCAGTGATGATGAAGTTCACCCGACGCATGGCAGTCAACGTGTTAGATCAGGGGAGTAGAGGTATAGCAGCCGTCACTGATTTTGCGGCACAGTACATCGAGGAGAACCTCGCACAATCTATAATAGAACAAGGCGGCTGGGTAAGTCTTCGACATGAATGTTCAGTAATTGAAGCCTAAATATCTTCATACATGCCAACTGTTCAGCTTAAAGAGGAACATTCCTCTTTTTGGGAGAAGATAATTATCATTTTAATGCAGGTGTTCCTCTTCCTGTACAAATTTGTCTGTAGTATTGAATAGGAGAGTTAGGATTGTTCCTCTTTTTTTTGAAAATATTATAATTTGTACAGATTTCTGATTTTCAAATGTTGGCATGTATGTATCTTGGAAGGGAAACATGCTGCATATGTTCCCATAGTGTTCTACTTGTATTGGAACTTACCTGTGAGAGGTACTTTGATGTTCTTTGTATGATCTTCAGTGAGTTTTAGTGTAAATATGAAGGAACTGCTATGATCCTATGAGTACCCTGCATTAAAACTTGCAGATGTTGGTACAAATTATTTTAGGTATTCCACTGGCCCACTTAAGACCCAAAAGGAGGATCTTTCTGTGATTTTTCTTTTTCTTCTTGAATATGGTGAATTGTGGTCATTTTTATTTTGCCTGAGACCATCTTCCCCCCCCCCCCCCATCTACCTTTGCATCATTTAATTGCAGTTTTTTTCTCTTTTATATATTTCTAACTTTCTTATTATTTGTCCCATTTCATTTGATGTATTATGCATGCAGGATGCCATAACTAATGTTGACTTGGACAAGATCGACAATGAACAATGGTCTGAAATATCCTCAGGGACCCCTTCCCCTCATGGACCCCAATCGCCTTCCCATACGACCCCTCCTCAATTCATGGAGATAGGCAACCACCTCTCGCCTCGACCGAGCAAAGCGGGCACCAGGAGCGGCCAAGACAACCAATCGCAGCAGCCGATGTCAGGTTTGAATGATGCCTCCGCTTTCAAGGTAGAAACGGAGCGTGGGACAATCGACCCAAGCCGGGTTGTAAGGGATGAATCGGATTCCGTTCCGTCTGGGTTGACAAGACCCCATGGGCTTCTCCTGGATGGTCCCACGTTCCATGCCCCTGCTGACTTGAGCCCCGGCAGGAGAAGGTACCTGTCAGAGAGGGTGCCAGAGAGGACGCCAGATCCATCCGATGGGCTTGATCCGGACGATTCTCCAAGGAGAAGAGCATCAAGCTTTGGTGCAGGACCCATCATTGCGACCGCTGCAGCAGCCACTGCAACCGTTGCTGCGGTTGCGGCAGTAGGGGCATATGCTCTCTTGAAAAGGTAGATGAACCCTTCAAAGACATCAAGTAGTTTTGATCCAGGGGGGTGTTTCACAAAGATCCAAAGTTAGACTTAAAAATTATGGAAAGCCGTTAGCATCATTGAAAATATTTTGTAAAAGTTATTTCAAAAGACATAAAATTTTGATTCAAATCATTCATATTTTCTATTATCAAGGACATGTCATGTTCTTGATGTGGAATTTATGAAAAGTCTAAAAAAACTTCAATTTTTGCTTTTGGAAATATTCAATTTTAAGGCTACAAATGGCTCTCCATAATTTTTTAAGTCTAACTTAGAGTTAAGTTCGACTTAGGATCTTTGTGAAACACCCCCCTGATGATTCCCAAAGAATTTAGCTATACTATCAGGATCCATTTTTATTTGAGTATATTATATTTTCATTCCTTATTGCAAAAATAAGACATATCTTAGGTAAATACAGATGCTGCAGTTTGTTAAAAGTAGATTTCTTTAGCAATATTTCATACTGTCCTCAGGGTAGTTATAACCATTTTTAAACATTTCATTGACAAAATAAAAAAAAGAGGGGGGAATATTCCAGGAGAAATTTACACATTTCATAATAATCATTTTGTTAGGTGATACGTACAAAGTATACGTATCAACTATTGATTTTGTCAAGATTTTTCTTTATTATTGATTGTTTTTGTTTTTTACGTTTTACTACTTCATCTGTGTATTGTAGATTTTTGTAAAAAACATAAGAGCACATCTTCTTGCCTGAGCTGCATATCATGTAACATACAGCAACGACTTTGTAATGTGTCCTGTTCGGTATAGAGCAGAATTGAAATTGCACTTTCTTTGTCAAGGCACCTGTGTTATATCTGTACAAAGTAGAACATTTAGAGCTTAAACAATGCAACTGTTAAAATATGGACACTCTAGTAATTATGTTAGGAAATTTATGCTAACATGACATTCACTAGATGTCTATGATTTAATTGAGAACGTGGTTAATTTCAGTTATTGTTGATAGTGGTATTGAATTAAAAATTGTCTTGTATCTACCTTGTGTATTCCAAATTAAAATGACAACTGCCAATTGATTTGCTTGATAATGCAGCTTTGATAAAATGGATGTTTTCAATTGTTTGACTAAAAAACAAAACTAATCTAATGTAATATATTTTCTGGACAGTCCCTTTGTTGTTTAAAGATAGAATTTCAAGTGAATGAAAATGTGCAGTCTGCTCTTACATGGGTAATTGCAGGTATACTTGCTTCTTCAACTGGTAAGTAAGACAGAATTTGTACGATACATTTACAGTAGGAAAATATGAGTTAAAGGTACATACATGTATACATGTAGTAATGGAAATTATGGTTTTTGAAATATAGAATTGTAATGTACATGTACAAGGTTTGCGAAAGAATGAAATAGTGTAATGTGCTGACTTTATTAACATGCTTATATTATAAAGAAGGTAGAGATAGGACCAGAGTTGAAATACGTAATAGGCTGTTGAAAAGTGTGTTTTTGCTGAACGAAATATTTGTAATTTAGACTAGCTGATAAACATGGAGAGATAGATATACATAGAGAGATAAAAAGTATAAAAGAGAGATAAAAAGTATAAAAGAAAGATAAAGTGAACCTCAACACAACTCCATTGTAGAAAAATGATGTATACATTTAAAATACTGCAAAACTGTGTTATAAAGAATAAGATATGACGTTGCAATACTGATAGCTTTATTTTTGATGATGTAAAGCGAATTAATGCATTAATGTAGCAGGAACCTGCATGTAAGTGAAAAGATTAATTCACGTCCATTGCTTCAGTGTATAATGTACTGTATTATGAAGATTTTTTTTCTTTCTTTTAGTTGACCAAAAATATTTTGCTTGAAGCAGCAGCAGCAAAACTAATGCACATAAATTTTGCACGCAAATACTAGTTGCATGTCAATATATGAATATAGCATTAATATCCATTTTTCTATGTGTGACAAAAAGAAAAGAAAAAATTCTATTGCAGGGGTGAATATATGCAACTGAAATGTATATCCATGTATATAACTTTAATGTTAAATATTGGAAAATGTAAACAGTGATGTGAAATATTATAAAAATTAAATATTATTATTATTATTATTATCTGTAATCCTATTTTGATACCCAGTGATTTTGATGAGCATGTAAATTGTATCAATATTCTGTCTGAATTTGATATAATAATTATATCTATGTATATATATTTTTAAAATAAATAATTACAGTGATACAGACATGTGCTTAGGATATGCTTTAAACAAATCTGCGGAAGTTACTGATTTATTTGATGATTTATTCAAATCTTTGATCACTGGCCATTCCAAAGGATGAGAAGGCTTTAGAAAATGAAATGATTTTTGTGTTGTTTTGAGGTTTTATAATTTTACTTATTTGTTTTCATGATTTTTCTATTATTCCTCTTAATTTTCCTCAAATTAGAAGTGACTGTTCTCAGAGTTTATTTTTCCTATAGTTTATCTTTTAACTTGTCATTCAAATCAATTTCAGTTTTGTGCTTTCAACATAAAAATTACTTCCCTTATTGTTGTTTGTTGGTGTTATTTATTTGTTTTAAATAAGTTTTCTTATTTTTCTTAATTTTCTTGAAATTTCAACTGTCTGTTCTCAGAGTTTATTTTTTAAACAATTTATCTTTCAACTTGTCATTGAATTCAATTATCATTTTATACCTACAACACAAACAGTGCTTCGCTTTAGAAACATTCCAGGCATACTCAAATTCACAGGCACCCATTTAAATTATTTAAACTTTCCAGGCATTAGAATCCTACCAGTGTACCATTTTGTTCACCTGGGTAGAGAGAAGAATTGTCATCAAAGTGCTTTTAGTACGACTACAAAAAGGGTCCAAACCCATGAATTTTCCATCTGTAATTAAATGGTCTTACCATGCAACCACTGCACCTCCTAGATAAAGTAACATCCATTTAGTGTTTGATATGTGATCAAGACTGAAATGTGTTTTGTTGGAGTAACTAAATATTGTTGCCTTAGGTGGTTTTTATTGTGAGCAACAATCAAATTTCAACATGTGATACACTATTAATATCATGATTATGCAATAAGCATTATGAACATGACTGACAAAGAAAGCGGACAAAATATACAGTTCCTCAAGTAGACAAAGAAACATCCCTTCACTGCTATTATGTAAAAATTTGTAGAACAGGTGTCACATGCATATTCACCTTTTTACATAATAGCAGTGAAGGGATGTTCCTTTGTCTACCTGAGGAACTGGATATTTTGTCCGCTTTCTTTGTCTGCCATATTCATAGTGAAGGGAGGTGGTTCAAAAACTGTATAAACTATTGAAATGATTTTTTTTTTTAAACTTAGGGGCAAGTGTGATGCTGTTGTCTGTATCTAGGAACTTATTCTGCATAAATCTAAACAGAATTAAAACTACCTCTTTGTGGGTAATAGATTTAAAGGCCCAAATATTGTGTTTGAATTGATATCCAGTAGAATATATAATCAATACCTGCTGGTTTGTTTAATGTGAAGTAGATATTGTATACTGCCAATTATCAAATTACATATGTATTTCCAAACAAATATCTAGCGTTATGATATGATTTGTGTACTAACAATTCATTCTAAATTACTAATGAACATGTTACTTTGAATTTTTTTTTAATGAGATAATAATTTGATAAGCATATTCAATCTCTTATTTGTTTCTAATTGTATTTATTGTTTACTTGTGTAACTTGCAAGAAAAATATACCATCAAAATATTATGTTCCTCAATTGTGTCTTATATTTTGTTTGGATTAACAATTTTTTTTCAAACGATTTCTGTTTGCATTTTTTGTTGTAAATTTGTTGATAAAGACGTAGCAGAAATACTGAGAAAGTTATACTTTGTATATACTCCGGATTATATATATTGTGTCTCAGTACTGTGAGAAGTTTAGATTAATAAATAATATAAGAAACATGAATCGTTTTGATATTTTTTCCCCTCCAGATTAAATAACATCTCGAGCTTTCAAGTGAGTTGTTTGTGCGTTTATTATAAGATGTGTGAGAGAGAGAGAGAGAGAGAGAGAGAGAGAGAGAGAGTGAGAGAGAGAGAGATAGATTTGGGGGGGGGGGGGGTATAAGACGGATTGTACAATTAATAAAGAAACAGAATAGTGGTTAAACAAAATGAAAATATAACCACTTGTCTTTTCTCCGAATTTGACCGCGAATTTATCAGTACGAGCGCCACCTACCGTATCGTTGATGTACAGTGCTTGTGTTGACGATGAGCCTATAGGCCTACAGTAAGACTGCAAAGAAAAATGAAGGAAAAAAAAAATGATGAGCCTCCAACAATCAATTTTGTGTGGAATTCATTTTCTTAATGAAAGGTACGACATGCAACCGATATATGCCTACTAAATATTGATGAAATATATTCAGTAATGATGTATTAAGTTGTAACTTTTACCTTTTTTTTTTATAGTGTTATCTTTTAGCCGAACTATCTTTCTATCAGCCTATCTATATTTACCTATCTACCTTTATATTATCTATCTGTCTTCCTATCTGTCTGCCTATCTAACTATTCATCCAGATCTATATCGACCTTTCTACCCACTAATCCAACCTTGAAAACATACATATTTTTGAAATTAGGGACGGGGATGTTTCAACCCTGCGGGATACGCCTTTGCCTACATAATATGACATCATTCGTTCATTCGAAACCCCATACCATCGCCCTACATACTGACATTGATGAGTTCCTTCTTTATCCTCAGATGTCCGCGGGTTGTCATGGTGACGGAGGTCGGAAATAGACATAAATAACATTGATTGACATGATACTTGAGCATTAATCAGAGATGGCCATGAATTCTAATCTGTGTCGGCTCTTCTTAAAGGTACCATTTCCCTCTTCATCGAGGGAAAGTGTTTTAATGTTTAAAAATTGTATTACTCGCAAAGATTTTCTAGAAATCAACTCAAGGACAATTTCAATAACCAATTGAAGCTTATCACGCTATTGTTATTTTTCGCACATTTCAATAATTTCATGAACAAGGCTAATCAAGTTACCGTATAAGCCTATTTATTTTCGAAAGTCTTTGCGATTTAATAACTTAAACAGAACGGGAAGACGTTTGCTCTGCGTAAGAAACTTTTCTTTTAGTGTTTGAAGAAATTGTTTACTGCTTTGAGGTTTGCTACTTAGGTGCGTCTATGAAATGTGATTATAAATTGAAATTAACATTAATTCAGATTTGTCCCTTTTTCGAGACATACAATACTCTGGGTATATTATGTATGATTTTGTTCATGGTTTTGACCGCATTAATTTGTCATTCTCCCATGGCGTTTTCCGTCATGGAATAAGAACATGAAAATATGAATTTCGCTTTCGATTTTTAGAATGCAATTTAGTGGTCAGCATTATACTTTTTTTCCAGATGACAATGAAATGAAAATTGAGCATTTTCTGTTACATTCCCCTCTCTTAATACACCTCTCTCTCTCTCTCTCTCTCTCTTCCTCTCTCTCTCTCTCTCTCCTCTCTCTCCCTCGCTCTCTCTCCCTCCTTTTCTCCCTGTCTTGATAATTTCTAAGCCCATGTGCTATTTTTGCTCCAGTTTCGGTCCTTAAAATATAATTTCCTATTTAGTTTCCACGGTGACAATGCCGGCAGCATGTCTGACTTCCTAAATTTACAACCTCAAATGCTGCACGCGATATACCTCAGTCACTGCACGCGCGATGGCTCAGTGGTAGAGCAGTGGTCTCGTAACCGGTAGGTCCCGGGTTCATTCAACAAGCTACAAGAAAAGACCCAGAAGAAATCAACTCAAGGCTTATTTGAATGCGCTATCGTACTCGTAGGCCTACATCCCATTGAAGTCATGTTCAGTTTACGAAATGATAATTATGTTCGCATATTTCAATAGGTGATAAAGGATATTTAATTTTTTCGGTTGATTTTTCGGAAGTCTATTTCGATCGTGTAATTAAAACAAAAGAGTAAGGTTATTGTTTAATTAATGTTCTGTGGAGCACACATTAAGCTAAAAGGGATTTATTTTACAAAATGTTCAATATATTATGAATACATTTTTTTGTAATAGTTTTGTTTTCTTCTTCAACGTAGGTCTTAGTCAAGATAAAATCTCTGATTTGCTTCTGACCTTATCGAGTTACTTCACTATAATTATTGCGGATTAGCCCTAGGAACAATAGATTGTGTTCTTTCGTCAACTGTTTTGAGATAACGGGGGGAAAATTTCGGAAATCTCAGTAAAAACATTCAAACCGTATGCCAGGTCATCACTATCATGACGATCGACTTGTTTTGCGATCATTGTTCATTGATATTTATCGCGATATTTAAAACGTTCTTAATCCCTACTTAATAACATTGTGTGTACGTGAGGTATTATATATCAAACGAATCTGTGCTTCGTCTAGGCCTTCTCGACCTGTCAATAACATAGTTACATTGGATGATTCATAGGGCTTTGGTAATCCAGCAGAAAATAATATCTGTCTATGAGATTTCAACATCATGTTTACAGTTTGATCACGTTTAATCCATCTTTTCACTATCTCTATACCTTCCTGTATGATATTAATATAAACAAAATACATTTTTGAACCAAATTTGTTTACATTAGATCTTTTTGTGAATTTGAATTCACACATTTTGTTCTTATAGTTGGAGACTTTCAAAAAGTGAATGTTGTCATCTAAAACGATTTATCATCAAACAGCTTATGAATACTATTTAAAATATGTACCGGTGCTTCTACCTAGACTGTCTTGAAGAGCTATGCCATTCACCTGCACGTACCTAGCGTATAAGTAAAAATGCGAGTAGCATACATTAAATGTTGCTTTGTCGGGCCAACCTTCAGACAAGCTTTATAGACGTTCATATTGTAAGTCTAAATAATGTACCTAGCCTATGTGCCATGAATAGGCCTCCAATGCATTTGTGAAATGCTCTTTCCCTACCTGAACTATTCAAACCAAGTCTAATCAACCACTAAAAGCATTTCAAGTTCTTATTTAAGCCCAAAGTGAGAACATTCTTTTTTGTGGCGTATTTTTTAATTATCCCCCTAGCTTGCCTCTGAGTCAGCTTAAAGAAGGCCGATTTTTAAAGCTTTTTATTGAATATTTAAATCTGATGGGGAATAGTATTTCTATCCTAGACGGAGGAGGAAAGACGAGAGACTTATGTTTAATGAAAACGCATTTTCTTAGCTGATTAAAATAAAGGCGTGTTTATCCATCGCCGCACGTCAATCATCGCTACAACTGAGCCCAGACATAAAACCAAGATGGCGGCCCGCCTTTAATTATTGCACGTGGTCGGACATCACTAAACATTCATTGAACGTCACGTGACCATGAGTAAACGTCGTTTCTAAAATTAGCCTGATGTTTAAGATAACCCCGCCAAGAACATGAATTAGTGTTGACTAATGTTACAACGAAGCTAGTCCCTATAAGTCCAAGTGAGAACAGACGCGCATCCTTAAAATAATATCAAATTCATTCATCCTCCAACCGCGTTTTATATTTTTGAATCGCACCCATTTAGAAACAGAACAGCTGTAACTAGATAGATACGCTTATTCAATGTAAAACATAACATTGTTTAAATTGAGTTGTATTTAAATAAAAGTAGTTTGAAAAGTTTCATCTGATTATCCCCACCATGATATAAGGCGAGCCACAACCGAGCCACAACGCGAGCCACAGAACAACTTGGATTAGATATAATTAAGCTCGAATATGTTTGAAACGAGTTTTAATATTTTGGATTATAGCTCGATTATCCAAAAGACATAACACGAGAATCGTGAAGGAGGTATTTCGGGAGAAAAAAAACAAAACCGTTATTTAGCAAACAAAACCGAATATAGGAGAACTCGTAGCTGCTTGAGTTTATACAGAAATTCATATGAAATCGGGGATTAGAATTTCGGAAAAACAGATGGATTATCCCTCAATCCCTCGAATAGAGCCGATTATGTGACCAAATTAAAAACTGCTGTTTTGGGAATTTTCCGAGACAAAGTACCAAGCAGGGTAACGACAGAGTGCATTTACTTTGTTTTTAGATATCTATGCGATGGCTCGGGGATAATGTTAATACAGCAATTTATTGTGAAGAAAGAAAGACAAGGAGGAAAAGAAAGAGATAAGTTGATACATAGATCAACAAATAGATGGATAGGTATATAGATATATGTATATAAGAATAGGATAGAGTGAGAGCCTAATGAATTCCAATTACTAAATACGAGAGGAAAAAGAAAGTGCCAGAGACCAAGAAATTTTGAATTAAAAAAAAATAAATAATGAATTTTAACATCAGTACGGAGATGGATTGATAAAGGGAGAAGGAGAGAAAGAGATATAAAGAGATTATGTGAAAGTTTTTTTTGCCCTTTTTTATTTGCTTGGCATTCTGCCCCAGCTCTTTTTTCTTCTTTTCTTTCGTTCTTTCTTTTTATCTTTCTTTATCATCTTCTTCTTCTTCTTCTTCCTCTTCTTCCTTTTTTTTCTGTTAATTGCCTTTTTGTGTTAATACATTACCTTCATGCTTCTAAACTATTATAGTTGTGTCTCTGTTTCATATCGCCTTCTCTATCTCCATTGATAAAATAGGCATCTGTCTAGTCTGCTTTAAAAATGAATCAGTCGAAATCTTCGCAATCTCTGCCCAAATTCACGTAATGCCAATTATCTCAACGATCTTGAAAAGATACAGTCATGAAAGTCACAACATTATTTCAGGAAAATGCTCCAACGGATTTTTATCTCCAGATTGTAACTAATCTATCTGTTTTAATCCAAAGATCGTGAATCAGCAGTGAGCAAGAAATCTTCTTTCAAAGCAACTTCGATAGATTTATTAGGAGGGATGAAATGCCGAGTTCATTGACGAACAACGAATACATATCTAAAAGATTATGACGATGAATATTGGATTTGGGAATGACAATCAGTGATTCTTAGTGTCATAATTCAACATGTATTATGAATTAAGATTTAGGGTTGTTCCCGTTCCTGATGAGTTTGTACATTGCGGATTGATTAGAAACCTGGTTTAAAGGATATCTGAAGGTCTTTGTGAATGAAATGGGTAGTATCGTTCATGCATTCTTTAACAAAAATAAGAAAATAATTCTCTCAAGTATACTTTGATATTCTTGATCATATATATGAAAATGTTTTTCTAAACTGCTTTGAAAATGTACTTTTGTTTTCTTTTTATTATTTCAATTTATGTTTTAATAATCCAAAATGTCAATGGACATAGCATCCAGTTTTGTTAAGAATGATTTGTACAATATGTATTTTGATTTAAGAGAAAATGATAACAACTATCTTTTCAAAAAGATGCATGGCATTGAAAAAGTAAATGCTCCACGGGGAGTGGAGACGGTGCGCAATCTTGGTGCAAGCTAGATTTTATATATACTTTAATGTTTATAAATGTTTGATGATTGTTTTACCTGACTGTTGAGAAAGCACGTGTATGCTTGTAAGTATTACGCGACTAGGGGACGATGGCTTCAAGTCCTCTCCGAGGGGAATATTCGTTTATCGTTTAAACATAGTTTGGCACAACATTATCAAAACGCGATTACCCTGCATGTAAAAGATAAAAGTTGTGCAGATTTGAAATAGAAAACTAATATGATATACCAGTTGTACTTATGATTAATGCTTCCAAAGGGCTTTGATTAATTTTCAAATGAGAAAGGCGGTACTTACATTTTTACTCTCACAATTCATTATGATTTAAATTTAAACATACTTCAAGCAATCGTAGTTTTTTAGTTAAAGTGGGTTTACATTAACAGTAGAGCATTCAAAGAAATAATTATACTCAGCGGCAGTCTGTAAAAAAGTCTGTTCGATATAGCATTGATCAGAAATGAATTAATTTGTTTCTTATTTGGTTCAGGGTGTATTTTGTAGCGATATCAGAACAATAAAGCAAACATTAGGGGTGTACATGATGGGAAGCGTACTCAAGAAATATTAACTATAGATTAGTCCCACATGCGCAAATTTGTGTTGGGTCGAACGACTGGCTGCATGGAGTTTAAGTAAGGAGGAATGAGTCAGATGAAGTACCGGATGCTGGGCGGACGGGCAGGAGGGAAACGAGAGTCACCTCTGGGACCCGAGACGGGGAGGTGAAGGAGGGGCAGGTATGATGGTGATGATGATGATGATGACGGTCGGTGGTGGGCTGGATGAGTTTGCATTGAAATGGATATAGATTTGGCGAGGGAGGCGGAAAGTAGGTCATCCGAATTTTAATGTCAGAGTTGGTCCACCTAAGTGAGCCTGGATCCCCTATGTATGTTTAAGATGTCCACAGATGTTCCTAAATCACAGCCAATATCTCTCAATATGTATTCCGAAAAAAAATGTTGCTCAGTCAAAATATAGAGGGAATTTTTTCTTCTTCATTTCATATGAATCGAAATACGTATAGACTGTGTTAATGTGACTAAGTAACATTGTTGAAGGTTGATCAAAAAAATTGTGTAATTTTTGTATAAAATGTTACTTATTATATTCCTTCTACAGTACTTACTCTCTAACAGGCAACAAATCCTGAACAACTTCTCAAACCACAAAGATATTTATGCTTCTCTTTGAAGGCGTCATTGTGCAACACTCTTTAACAGTGATTAACAGTAAATTCTTCCAATCATTTTTGAATTTTCCCAACAGTTTTTTTTCTTGAAAATAAGACATAAAACAGGCTTTAAAAAATATTTCAACACTTAAATGTCTGAAATGGTATATAGAGCCAATTCATTGCTTTGTGACGATTCACATTCACCTAAAATGTAATTGTGATAATATAGTTGGGAGAATTAATGAATCGATCAGATCAGTTTATCCTAATTTCTTACCATTAATAATGGTCCGTTTTCACTAAAACTTTCAGATTATCTTTAATCTTACATCTAGCATTGAAGTCACTACCTTAGCACCATTTTCTCTCATCTGAACAATGTTACCAAGTCCCTTTAAATAAGAATGGTAACATTTTTGTGATATGAACAAAATGATTTTTTCGTGTGGGGGAATGTTTAGCCTATCAGATGCATTAGAAAAGCAACGGAAAGACCTATTCCCATCATATATGTGTATATATTATATCGAAATATATATATATATACTCATAGATAAAGCGTACATGTAGCTCCGTCAAACATGTCAAAGACTTGGATACAAAATAAATGCAATATGAATTTAAAGGATTGTTTTATTTAAAAAAAATACAAAATGGGGATAGAAGGATGAGAAGGAATGACGTGGAGAATATGAAGCGTAAAGTTGAAAGAGGCGGGAAAGAGAGGGGGCGAAGAAGGAAAGGGGGAGGAGGAGGAGGAGGAGGAGTAGGAGGAGTTGAAAGAGGCGGGAAAGAGAGGGGCGAAGAAGGAAAGGGGGAGGAGGATGAGGAGGAGGAGGAGGAGGAGGAGGAGTAGGAGGAGGAGAAAGGGGAAAGGAGGAGGACGAGGAGTGGTAGGGAATTATTCAAAGGACCTTCAGTAATTGTGAAATGGGTGATAGCACTTCAAGGAGAAGCAGAGACAAAAATGTCAGGAAGAGAGGGGGGGGGGGGGGGGGAGGGAACATAAGGAGGACAATCTTCATGATCAGTCATCATCTTGTGGTACACATTTTACTATTTATTAAATGTGACTTCTCAAAAACAGCACATTAATTCTAAACGGAAGACGAAGATTAAATCACAGAATCTATTTTAGTTAAACAGTGCAGTCTAGAAAAGAAAGAAAGAGAGATAGAGATAGAGAGAGGGGAGATGGGGGGGGGGAGGGGCAATTTGTGATCGGTATAGGAGAAGGAGATATAAATGTGATGCATCTTTCATGGCAAACATTGTCACATGGCTCAGAATGTCAGATATGCCATCACTCTCGAGTTCCGCCTTTAGTTTTGAGGCATGACTTGACCATGATATCATTTCCGCAGTCATAAAAATAGCTTGATTTGTGAAATATCATATTTTCTAGTTCTCCAGTCCCCTGGCCATGCTCTAAGGCTCAGACACGACGGGGGCAAAAACGGTTCAAAGTTATGACTGTGCCATGCGGGTGACTTAAAATCTTTGCTAGGTTTGCCAAGCTGTATGTCACGTTATCATGCACAAAAAAAAATTATCGACATAATAATGTATTTTTTCCCCGAGGTGCATGTAAATCGGAACAATTAGTATTACAACACTTAAGAAATGCATGGAATACATAGTTTTTCACAAGGTTACTTAAATCATAACGAATGTTCACATATATTCTTTGGTTACTTGATAACTCTAAAGAATCGTATAAACAAGTATTTTTCACTTCCCATGACAAAAACGTATACAAACAGAGAAAAGTGTCTCCTACTTTAAGACATTCAAAAATAACATTTTGAATGATACATCTATAATGATTGCAAAATTAGAATCCATGTCTGGGTGCAGGTTTGTATCTTATCCTGGCTCAACATTGTACATCATGTTCACCAGGGGGATGTTTCACAAAGACTAATAGCGACCTTAAGTTGGATTTAACTATGGCAGGCTATTCATGCCACTAATTGCTCTCACCATTATGATCTTTACGTAATATTATTTTCCTTCAAAAATGAATTATCAACAAATGTAATTTTTGTAGATTTGTGACTTTGATTTGTACGTCTCTTGAGAGACCAACGTCAGTAGAGCAAACAGTGGCATGGGTGGCTTACCATAGTTAAGTCCAACTTAAAGTTAATCTTACTCTTTGTGAAACACCCCAGCCCCATATTTGTAAATCTACGAGAGAAGGGAGAAGGGATAGAAGGTTGCTTGTTATCTTCTTTTCATGTTGCTTCCGTCATCTTTCCGACTCTCTCTCTCTCTCTCCCGCCCCTCTTTAGTTTCTCCATGCAATTGTGGGGGGTGACACGTACCCCGAAGCAACTCCATGAAGCTACCCCGATGTTACCCTCTCCCCGGTCTATGTTAGCAGTTTCACACCCCAAATGCCCTCCATCAACATCTTGCCTATGCTAATGATTAAACACCACACTCCTTCACCATGAAACTGTGTATCTTATCGAAAGATAGGCATCTTATCGTGACAATGTGACGCACGGAATCGTCTAGACTCTGCGTTACAGGGATTAGGAAAACAATGACAAGGGATTAGATGATCTAAGAAGATAACGGATGTTGATTTTACCTTATAAGGTCAATAAAAAGGAACAGACCTGTGTGAAAAATGGTGTCGTATTAAAATGAAAACGCTGACATTTGCCTTTTGATTGGATTTAAATATTAGACAGGAAATATTTTTGTGGTTTGAGTCTAATCTATACCATACACGTCACCGTTTATAAAGAGGTTCGTTTTTGGTGAACCTGAGAAGGGAAAAAAAATCCATGAGACCTTTTCCATTTTAACGATATAGACAATAAGCATACAAACGAAATAAGAAATGAATGCAGAACAATTACAACATAGTTTGAAGATATATCTGTTCTGACACCATATGCATCATTGGCAGAAAATAAAGATGTGTGGACAAACTTTGCAATCAACCTCTGAGTTGGGAAAGGATTTGATGTTTGTATTAAAGGAAACCAAAACCTTTATACTAAGTTACTTTTATTGTAAAGTTTAAGATATTTGAAAAATATCAGTGAAAATTTGAACAAAATCGGGCAAGGAATAAGGAAGTAAGAGCTTTTTTAAATTACTAGTCACTAGAGGGCGGTATTCAATTTGATGACATCATCTCTGAACAACTCTCCATGCCTTTTGTACATAAAATTTCACAATTTTTTTGTTTTCTTCATATTTATTTGTGTTCTTGATCCGACTTCATAACATGTGAAGTAGAATATCATTTTGCATTCTATATCTTGCTTTCAGGGGAGTACATCATCTCAATCACAAGAAAGAAGGAAAAACATGAAATTTGATGTACAAAAGGCATGGAGAGTTGTTTACAGATGATGTCATCAAATTGAATACCGCCCTCTAGTGACTAGTAATTTTAAAAAGCTCTTACTTCCTTAATCCTTGCCCGATTTTATTCAAATTTTCACTGATATTTTTCAAACATCTTAAACTTTACAATAAAAGTAACTTAGTATGAAGGTTTTGGTTTCCTTTAATTGAATTTATTTCTCGAAACTCCAATTCCTGTCCTTACATAACATAGAAGCAAAGCATTTTCCACAGTCTTAGATTAAACAAACTGAACCATAATAGACAAAGCTTTTATCGTTTGATAAACGAATATATATGAAACATATTACCGCACTACCCAATTATTTCAACCCCAAAAACTAAAACAAGCATAAAAAAAAAAAACTTTCGTACATGTAGGTTTCTACGCATGTTAATCTATTAGAACATTTTCTCTTTAAAAGGGGAAAATCCATTGTCCTCCGGTAATGGTCGTCTCCTTCAAAACTTTAAACTTGTCTATGAATTGCACCAGTAGGTCAAATGTTAACAGGAATCGCTACAAAGGCAAGTAAAACTTTGTAATTTGATACGCACGCTGAAGACAAGATAAACTTTGTAATTTAATACGCACGATTGCCGAACATCGTTTCCGCGTAAGTGATAGCAATTAAGTTAACAATATCTTTTACATTCTTATCGTAATGAGGATCGGGTATTATGCTCATTCCAAATCGTCGAGAAATTAATACCGAAGATAACATCTCGTCAGTCTGAAGTAACGAAAGCGATAGCTGTACCATATGAGGTTAAAGTACATTCCTTGCTATTACAATGGAAATATAAGTAAATATTTCAAGTTAACCACTTTTTCATGAAGCTCTTTACTAGTTTGGCCAGGAGGGATTAAACCACCCAGTGTGGTCACTGACAGGTGGCTATCTCATCAACCGCTCAGCTCTCAATTATCATAAGAAAAAGAGGATCATGGGGGAACAACGGGCACTGCTTAGGCATTGTTTTCTGATATAGAGGGATCAAGTAGCTACAAGTGGTACAGTCGGGCTTAAAAGCGTTCTGCACTTTAAGCAGTTTTTAATCGAGTAGTACGCCCCTTAGGGATTTTTGTTCACCATTCTTTTAGTGTCTAATTACTACCTATCCATATTCTTTCTTTCCTTTCCATATTCTGCTAAATTCCAATTTTGTTATAAACACATTGTTTCATTTTTCTGGCGCCAGCCTTTAAAGCTTATCTGCCATAGTTTACAGGAGGGATTAGACCCCCCTACAAGGTCACAGGACAGGTGGTTATCTCATCAACTCAGCTCTCAGTTAACATAAGAATAAGAGGATCATGGGGGACCAATGGTCACCGATTAGGCATTGTTTGTTATATAGAGGGCGCAAGTAGCTACAAGTAGTGCAGTGCCCCTTTAATAGAAAACTTTATTTCTACCGTTGAAGCTGACTACAGCTAATTCTGCTATTTCCGTAACTCCTGTTAAATCTCGCTATATACGTTTTACAACGTCATCAGGTTTTCCTACGTAATCCTTCGTTTAATTACTTCACATGACTTGTCAATTGCATAGCCATAATCCTATACATTTATAGTATAGGTTTACCCCATATGTCGGAGGCCTGTTCGTTTCGGTAGCGCCGCATTGATCAATGAGATTAAAACGTCTAGAGTTTACGAAAATGATTAAATCTTCAGTTCAATAAAAGAAAATCACTGTTTTACTCGCATGACGTCTAATACCTATGCCCTTGACATTTAAATTCAAGCCTATATTTTCGTTTTATGTCTGAAAAAAAAACACAAATTAGGAAAGAGGCACTTAAAATCCGAGATCCCCTGCAATTTCCCGTCTGAGTCCGAACTGGGTAAAGACTGAAGTAAAGGAACCGTATTTGATATAATCGAGGATATGAACGGATCAAGCCTGTAATACATGGTATATCGCATTATAGGAAATACGTCTGGTGGTTTAAGCACAGGAAAACAATGCGTTAAAGTCGTTAGACTGACGAGGGTGATTCACCGTATGGCGCATCATTAGTTTAAAAGTTTTTCCTAGGCCTATACGTTTTTTTCTTCTCTTTCTCTCTCTCTCTCTCTTTCTTTCTATCTCTCTCTCTCTCTTTCTTTCCCTCTATTTTACTTTTTCAATTCTTTCCTAAAAAGTTGTACTCTTGCTCCTCTACCTTCTTTTGTTATTCTCTTTCACTTGTTCATTTTAAATTATTTAAGAGGAAGTTCACCCTGATATCAAGTTGACTTTAACAGAAGTAAATAAATGAGAAGAACAGATCATTGAAAGTTCGAGCAAAATCCGATAATAAATATGAAAGTTATGAATTTTTGAACAAACCGATCAATTATTCAATCAATCAAATTAAACGGAATTTAGCATCCGTGGTTATAGCTCAGTACCATTTTATCGAATGACACTGTAGCATTTCACAGGAGTGTCAATGGCTCAGTGGTAGAGAAGTGGTCTCGTAACCGGGAGGGTAACCGGGAGGGTTCCGGGTTCGAAACCAAGTCGAAGCGCTTGTGCCCTTTGGTAAGAAATTAAAATGTATTACCAAGTCCGTCGGAAGGGAATGAAAGCCATCGGTCCCCTGGTTGCTTACTTACAAGCAGACACGTGCTTTCTTAGCAGTCAGGTCAGGTAAAGCAAACAAACAAAACAAACTTTCTTTGTCGAATTTAAGCAATAACTGGTACAGTGCAACTTTATAATTGGAGGTCCGGGAGTATGCTCACAGTCGTATTTTATTCATCATTGAATAAAAAGCCTGCAACTATTGAGAGACGTTCTAAAGGCTATTAAAGCTTATCTGCCATAGTTTACAGGAGGGATTAGACCGCCCTGCAAGGTCACTGAACAGGTGGTTATCTCATCAACTCAGCTCTCATTTAACATAAGAAAAAGAGGATCATGGGGGACCAATAGTCACCGATTAGGCAGTGTTTGTTATATAGAGGGCGCAAGTAGGAGTGCAGTGGGCCTTTAAACCATGTTAAGTATTTTCACAATTTAAGTGACATGCTAATTAGGACATTATCATTTTGTTTGCATAGTAATCTTCATATCATTTCACTAAACTAATACAGAGAGTTACATTTGGTCATAAGCTTAAATAAACTCATCACTTGCAAATAATCCTTTTAAACATTATGTAGCCCCTTCCAGGGAGGCCTATTTAATACACAGTACATGTTCAGAACATAATTTCTAGGTTCAAACGTGAACATCATTCTCCTTTTTTTTTCAGGCACATATCTGCCAACCTGTTGAGCTCCTTTCTAGCCAAACCAACCACAGAATTGCAATGTCCCCCCTTTTTTTGAGTGGGGGTGGGGAAGGGGGGGGGGGGGGGGGCTTCCGCAATTTATCTAAATCCTCGCAGTAGATCTACGTTGTGGTGTTACAGTGCAGCCGAGACAAGCACGTATACCGATATCTCTCGCCCGGCCCGTCAGCTATAAATATCCGCCCAAGAGAATGAAAGAAATGTCCAAATGACGCATTCTTAGCATCAAGAGAAAAGGGATATTACTAATAAAAAAAACGAGTATCGAATTAATTAAGCGTTCGAGCACGAGTGGATGTATGATCCGGAATAAGGCGTGAAGGTTCATTAGTTTTGAAATTTCTGCTTTTCCTCGATATATGTTACCTATGACAGTTTCTCTCTCCCCCTAATCTGCTTGAAGAATGCATGTGGATTTCTTACAAATTGGTAGAAATATATGCTCAGTATTAAATGTGTGTGATTTGTGTGATTTGTGTGCGCGTGTGTGTGTGAGTGTTAGAGTGTATACATTCCCGAATCTTTGACTTACTTTGTTTTTTTCCCACATACCCATACCATAGACCTACTAGGTCTATGCACATACACACACGCATGCACACGCACAACCACACAAACGCCAATGTTGTGTATATATTGTACATGATGTATTTACAAATATATCTATAGTATTAAGCTCTCAATTTCAACTAATGTTATTATCATCATGATTATAGGTGTAAGTGCGTGTGAGATGCTGTGGGTGTGAGCCTGTTTGTGTTGGGGGATTTACACACTGTTCTCTAGGCCTATCATACTATTCGGAATTAGGAAAACAAACTTTGAGGATACATAGACTTGAAAATATTGTGAAGTATCTTTTCCTCACACAGTGCGTATATTAGAAAAAAGAAAATATGTATATAGATGTGCATAGGTCAGATCCTTTAATGTTTTTCGTAATAAAATAGATTGACAGAGGAAATACAATTGAAGGAATTTACCTATTTCAGATAATGAAGCCCAACGCTCCTATTTCTTCTAAATATTCAACTTATGACGTTTAGAATGACGCGTGCGTCTAAAAAGGAACATCCAGTCACTGGTGAATTATTATAAATGTTTACTATAGCGAAGGTATACACTTCAGTATGGCACTATCATGGATAATTTAATTAGAATAACGATATCAAGTCTGATCTTTACATCCTATATACACGAAGCTGAACAGGTGGAAAGGGTTGGTCACGTATAGGCTCTGCGATGAACGACTCACTAAACGGAGTATCATATGGTATTAGGAAGTCACACGTTAGCGATGGGTCAGGGGAAACACTTCAGCTGAGAACTTGCAATGTATGTGGCAACTTACTAACAATGGAGGTACTTTTACCTGATTTTTATGTACAGAATACGGTAAAGATGTATATATGTTTCAATCCATTATTCTGATCATCATGGTAATCGTATCTTTGGAAGAAATTATCAGGTAGTTAAGATCAAATTTAATTGCTGTTGTGATTATGTAAGTTCCAGTGGATTTTTTAAATTTGTACAGAGTATGCTTGATATTCCGAATGTCATGTATTCCTACTTTCTACTTGTAGTACGTTAAGAAACGAAATGGGCTATTGCATCAGTATAAATTTCAAAACGACAATTGCTAAAAGATAATTTTCAATCATACATGCATCCTAAATATGATTATTGGAAATAAGTGTTCACTATATACAACCCCCGTATGAACGAAATCTTTTCCGTCATAAATAACTAAGAAAATGAAAGTTTATGGAATTTCTGTACAGGGCACTTTGGAGAGGACATCGCAACATACGTCACATTGTTCCCAACGCTTGTTTCACGGATGCCAAATTCAAAGTTCATAACTTTCCAACTTTTAATCGGATATTGCTCAAATTTTCACTGCTTTGTTTCTCTTGTTATTCTGCTTTAATAACTTCCCCTTTAAATGTTTACCACCGGGACACAGGACTAGCTCTTTAGTACCGTGAAGGAACGTTACGTCACAGTCGCGTATTTTAGCATTCTTCCACTGACTTTCCTTTGTTCTACATTGCTTTTCATATATCTCATATTGAATACTTCTATATATCATCATTCCCCTCAACGTTCACTATCATTATCGTTATCTCTTTATCATGTTATTTGTTGTCGTTTTTCCAACTTCTTAACCCTTCTATCCGTTCTTCCACTAATTTTCTTCCAAGCAGATTTTTAGGTAGAGAAAATTAGTGTTTGTTATATTTTTCACCACTAATGGAATATATTTCATTTCTTAGGTCTCATAACTATTTTAGAATAGAATCAAATTTGTTACTTGATTATTTTCGTTTTCGCGTCAAGTCCCCTTGTAGCATCATGACTCTGATGTACCTTTCGTCTTAAGTTAACATTTACCTTCTAACTAGACCTCAATTTAATGCACCATCCAAACATGTGGGATGTGATAAGAAACCCACTACAATCCCTTAAGAAAGTCTCCGCTCCCCCGCAAAATACGCAATGAATTATTTCCGGATTCTCCGGGGAAAAAGCTACTTATCGAACAAATCTGGCAAGCTTGCATTTCCAGAGGACTTCTTGTACAAAAAACTTTAAAGCATTTAAGAAAATGTGACACCCCTGGTTGTTGACAGGAAAGATAACATTTATAGCGCTATTTTTTGTTCCCTCTTTAAAGGTCACACCCGTCAGTTTGAAGCGTAAAGAGGTAACATAATTATCTCGCTACTCTTTACTTACACTGTAACTTATAACTTTAGGACAGTTCAAATTAAGCTATATTTATGAGGGAAGGTCATTCAGACATTTTGACAACTTCTTTTCTTTTATTGAAGCATTTTCTCTTTGCATAACATGATTATCTCGCTACTCTTTACTTAAGTTTAAAACTTTAGGACGGTTCAAATTTAGCTAAATTTATGGGGAAAGGTCATACAGACATTTTGACAATTTCGCATTTTTATTGAACCATTTTCTCTTCGCAGCTTAATATTAAGTGCCTGCTTTAAGGTTGCCTTCATCTGATTTTCGCTCGGCAAAATTTTAGCTCCTGGTCTTACGCATGGAGTATGAAGCAACATGCATATTGCAAAATGAGACACAACATTAAGTCCTATCAAACCAGTTTAACATCCACATTTTCTTCACATACATGTTTATGCATGACATAGTTTGACTTTAATTTTTTTTTCTCCAAATTCGTGTATTGAATGTCTTAAAAACTTGTTCAAATAATTCAGGCGCAACTTTTTTAAATAGATAAATAAAATCGTGATTAAAGGTACCTCTATAGTGGGCAAATATAATTTAAGGACATTGTTAGAAAATAAATTAATACATCCCTTCCCGATTCGAAACCGTCTAGCGAAGAAACCCATAACATACATCGTTTTGGTGCTCGCAATATGTTGATGAAGTGGTAAGTTGAGCTATCTCCTTCCCCCCTTAGGAAAAGATTTCCGCCCCTCCCCTTCATTTCAATTTCTGGATATGCCCCTCCTAGAGGCATCCCATTCATCGAAATTGTTGATTTACCTCCTATGACCCTCACTAATCGACATCCATCGACGAGGATAATGAATGTAAGCTGTTATCAGGCTTAGATGGGCATGATTATGATGGGTGTGGTCAAAATAACACTCGTTTATTATTGAGGCCAGGGGATCCACTTCAAAAAGTAACAAACACTGTACACAGAAAGATGTATATGGGACTACAAAAATGGTGTCGGGCCTACTTACCTTGATTTCCTTATCTTTCTATGCTCATTTATCAGCCAGTATACATTTTCTACCAAAATTGTTTGGCAAATTACATTTATTTGTAATCTTGAACATTGAGTGTAAGTTTCGTTCGATTCTGTGAGAATTCATTTTCTTGTTGTTTTATCAGAACTCAAGTTTATCTTTAAGAGAGACATGTACACTGATATGATATGACATGCTATACGGTCACTTGGAAACGGGTCGAGGATGTTTAGGACATGTTTTAAAAAAAGCATCAGGACACCATTATTTCGGCGTTAAGTTTAATTGTATTGCCCAACGAAAAAGACAAAAAGTAACAAGATATTGTATAAATTAAATCCTCTCATGGATACAAAAAAAAATGTTGAGGACGTGAAGTCGTAAATGAGTATGGCAATAAGCTTGGGCGCTTTCCTGTTTAAAAAAAATATATTATCAAGAAAAAAACACTCAAATAAAACATGGGCCTATAACGTTTAATCAATCTAAAAGTTTCACATATCTGTATTTTCATTCTAGGAGTAGGACCATTGACTGAAATCGATATTTTTCTTGAAGCAACCTGTTTCTCTATAGACCGATGACGTTACAGAGGTGGGTCATGAATCTAAGAATTCTGATTAATTAGTAAGAAAGATTATAAGTTAATAGTAGGTTGGCGGTTTACCAAACTATAATCCTGGATGACAATTGAATTAGCCCAATAAGACTCGAGGCGGTAGTGTATAAAGACATTGGCCTCACAGGGGGGGGGGGGGGGGGGGGGAATTTCAACTTGCTGTGATTAATTTAATTTTAGTAAGGAGAGTTTTGGTTTGCATTAAAGGTGTGGGGGGGGGGAGTTTGCCCCAAATGACTCATTTGAGGGAAAGTAAATCTTAAGAGAATGTGAATAATTTACAGCGGTTCCTGCTCGTTTCTACGAGTGAGGCTGCAGTTATTTTTCGTGGTCGGATGTGTGTTAGGAGGGGCACATTGCCCCCTTGCCCCTTCTTGAAACACGCTAGTGCTGGACGACGTATCATGTCCATCGGCAGAAATATCTCGAAGGAAAGGATTTAAGAAGTTGATTAAGAACCGGAACTAAATAACGTATAGCCTTCGCGTTGCTACCTACTCTAATTAAGCTATGGGATGTGACATGCTACCTTAATCACAACAAAACCGAATACAACAAAGTCATGAAGAAGGGACACTTGAAATTTAAAGAAAACACAGTCCCTAAAATCTGTATTAATTATGCAGATTATCATTAAGATTGCATATATCGAACGCTGTAATACCAATCAAAATGACTTAAATGGATAAAGATCTAATTTCATATGATCTCCATTTGTTTTGATAACATACTGTAAACTCTTTCAATTAATTTGCGATTTAAAAATAGGATATGTACTTTGCCTTTATGCTAAGACCAAATAAAAATTCTTTCCTCGAATGTGCTAATATGCATGTACACGTAGGTTGAGTAAAAATTATTTTTCACATTTCATGACATATACCACTAGTTAGGATTGAACTGTGCATAAATCTACATCAAATGCTGATACACTTTGTAAATTGGCCGAAACTGGGATGCAAAGCATTATGGCAATAACGATGAGGAGTTCCTTTAAAATTACAACAATGGTTGCTATCTTTTATTTGCTGGTTATTAAATACAACAATAATTATCGTAATAATAATAGAATTAATGTAATCATGTGATTATTAAAGAGAAAGTTGAGTTCTGGGAAGAGGTGAAAAATAATTCGTGAGCGTTACTCATTCTTATTATGCAAGTATGGAAGAACATCAGATAAGACATGTTCCCTGAAAAGCATGGCTCTTCAAATGCCTTCATATTCTAAATATGTATGTAAAATCGTAAAAATCGGGGGCCGGCTTTTTACGCCACGTGTTCGTGTAGTCCCATATACATCTTTCTGTGTACAGTGTTTGTAACTTTACCAAGACTTGGCTAAATTTGTTATCATTTTGATGATTCCAGAACCTTGCAATACACACAAATTCTTATATGCTAGATGATCAACCTTTTCTGGTCGGTTCCACACCGTTTCTTTCACAATGCAATCGCATGACCAGAACTCAACTTCATCTTTAACACAACAGCAACAATGAAAAAACTGTAAAATCGAAAAAGAAACAATCACGAAATTGATTTTAAAAAGAAATATTGTCAGTCTTGCTTTGTTCTTAATATGAGCTCCTATCCCGGCTGCACATAACACATGCCATCATCATGATCGTGTCCATATAGCGATATGCGTCATCCATAGCACAGTACCTCTAAACTCAAATGCCTGTTCGCAGTCTCCAACGTGTATAATCTGTCTATAAAGCTGCTACATTTTAAAACTGTTTTCCAACAACTGACACATTCTCTTAATAGATTTAAAAATCATTGTGACTTCCGAACTTGGATCATAAAAGGGTGAAAATAGAAACAAAGTATTTACACGGATGCCTGCATGTACGAGTTGACTTAACATAGGGGCAACACATAACAACGAGGCAAAAGAACTTTCATATAAAGCAATATGGCATTGAGAACTGAACTTATTTCATAATATAATGTCTAAGACATGTTTCGTGAAGATTCAATGCATTTCAAGCAATTATTAATATGCTTCCCTTATTCCTTCTAATCTTGAAATGTCATGGTGCAATTTGGTTCAAAGGGTAACCAAATTTATGTTTTGTGTTTCTTGCGGCAGTCTACATAGTACAGTTGTATTATGTATCCTTTATTTCTTTAATGATAATAATGATAGTAAATGATATTACTGATAATAATAATAATGATGATGATGATGATGATGATGATGATGATGATGATGATGATGATAATGTTAATATTAATGAGAATGATAATAATAATGATACTATTTGAGGCAATGTCATTTAATATACATGTAATATAATATAATTTGATATAATGTAATATATTCATTTTATCATATAATGATAATAATCTAGGAACTCTGCTCCACTGAATATTTTGAAATATATAAATGAAATTAACTACTAAGATCTAAAGTATGTCTACGTCGATTAGACCTCCTTCGATTTACACAAATAGTCCAGGGTTATGATCTAGCGGTACTTAACGCATATTACTCATGACTTTCTTTTCTTAATATTTCGTATGAAACCAATTTAATAGGTCACTTTTATCCTTGATCTTATTTGAGGGAAATGTATACGTCTCCCACCCGGTAATTAATACGCATGTGAAAGACGAAATGCTTAATTAACCGAACGACCAAATCACGTTGGTCATGCTGTAAAGTGGGCAATTCGAGTGCTTTGAACTTTGTGGGTTAGGGTTTAACTTAGGGACTGGCTGAACGCGTCTAATAAACCCATGGGTCATGAACTTCCTTGGGTGATGTGCGTCATTGTCAGCTCTAACGGAATATTCAAGTTCCTCTCCCTTTAAAGAAGGGAGGGAGAGCAAGCCTGGATTAAGTTCCAACCTGAACTAAGCCAGGAAATAGCTCGACAGACACACGTAACAAGTGCAAAAAGGAAGCTAACACCCAAAAATTAAGTTTACGCGCGAAACTAGAGACGAAAATCGGGCGTGCAGACGACACACGTACGCGCGCTTATTTTTTTGCAGACGTTTAGGCAGTGTTCCGCAAAAGGGACAGTGTGAGTTTTAGACTGGGTCGCTATAGAACAGCTAGTAGCCAGGGAATTGTCGGAGCGATTCCTGTCCTTTCACCTTTGAAGTCAGAGACGAGCTAAATTTATCGCGATAAATAATTCTATCATTTTTAAGAGAGAGGTCAACGAGAGAAGACTTGACCATGAAGGTACTTTTAGCTATCCTCCTCGGCTGGCTGGCGACAGCAACGGCCCTTCCACAATGTCCGGAGGGATGGACGTACTCCCTCAAGAAATGTTACAAGTAAGTCTCCTTATAATTCTTTCAAGAATGTTTGTTTTGCTTATTGACGTTACATGCCTTCTTTAATTCATACCCACGCAACCTTAAAATCGCATGCCATTGTATTCAATTCCTTAGTTGCTGAAGTAAAATCCATAGTAGTTTAAATATTGTGAATCATTTTACCATTCTAAATAACAATGCTTTGTTTAAGTTGCTCTTACTTTGAAGAAATATAAGTGTAGTTAACGATGGTTGGTAATGAAAAGGTAAAACTGGTGACATAGTCTGTGAAATTTAATTTCATTACAACACTTTGATCGAAAGAAATGTATAATCTTCTTTAAAAATGTTTCCGTTCTCTTGTTAAGAAGGTAGCGCATCTATTGAAACATTTCCTCTAGATTAAGTGACTTGGATTAGCTTGGTTGGGTCTTCTCGTTAATGATACTGCATGTACGTTATCATTTTCGAGATAATCGGGATGGTTAGGGAATTTTACGCGTGGAAATCTGTGCCCGTTTTTCTGGGGCTACGCCTTATATCCCAGAATAAGGTCTGGCACTTTCCTTACACTCACATTGTCTGCAGAATGGTAAAAACACACGGTAGGCACAACAGGAAAACTATCAACTGATATATACCGAATGAT
Source organism: Strongylocentrotus purpuratus (assembly GCF_000002235.5). NCBI lineage: Eukaryota > Metazoa > Echinodermata > Echinoidea > Camarodonta > Strongylocentrotidae > Strongylocentrotus > Strongylocentrotus purpuratus. The sequence continues at coordinate 7,608,811 of NW_022145602.1, read as the reverse complement.
TAAAGATTAGTGAAATAATAAGTGAAGCTACGAGGAAAGCCGAACGGGGAGGGGTAGGCATATAATCACATGTTTGTGTCAAGAGGGGGGGGGGCGGATGGGTGATGTGAATGTCCCATAGCCTTACTTACTTTTTCCCACTTTTCTTAGAACCGGGTAAGTCAATCAATTTATAAACCAATTAATCAATTAATTGTGGAATTAGGGGCCAGGAAGGGGGGGGGGGGGCAAAGAGCTTACCCTTTGATGTCATACTTTCTGGGTTTGAAATCAGTTACGATACTCAATCAATGTATCGGCCATTCAATGAATGAATGAATGAATTAATTAATCAATTAATCCATCAATTATTGATCAGTCAATCAGCAGCAAAGCTTTACCTATGAATGTACCGGCCTCAAATAAATAAGGTATTAGTTATCTCACCAACGTACAAGAAGCTTTACTCATACAATGAGAGCTGTTGTGCACCTTGTACTCCAGATAAGCCATCAATAGATCCTGAAGATCGACCCGCAAAGGAAGTGAGGATATTTTCACCGACTAATTCCTAATTTCTCTATGAGTGACGAGCGGAAGTACAACTGCGGCTACAACAAGAGCAATACCGCTACATAGGTGAAAGATTAGCCTAAAAATATGCTTTTAATACCCAGCTCCCCCTTTTTCGTCGAAAATCATCCAAAAGAATGAGTCTATTATAAAAACGGTTATGAATATCGTGACCTGCAAACGAGGATAAAGGAAATAGATGATTAAAGTGCCAATACAGGGGTTTTGTTTTAGGTTTCGTTTACGCGCTCATGATCAGTTGAGGATAAGTTTAATTATTTCCTGATGTTTTTTGTTGTAAAGATTTAACTCTATGTGGTAAATGTAATTATTATACAGAACAACCTCATTCATCGTTAACTGAGACCTTTAATCAAGTGATCTCCGTCCTCTCTATTCCGGTATGATAAATAAAGATTTAATACATATTTCACAAGGAACTTGCCGTTGACCTTTGAATTCCTTCAGGTTAGGAAACAGTAAGGAAACGACTTCCGAATCGGATAATTTCATTAAATATGTGATTAAAAAATGAACAACACGTTTTTCACATAGTGTATTAGCTCGTTTGATGTTTGTCATGGGATAACATAAAATAAAGTCCTTTTCAGGACTACAAGCCCTCAAGAAAGATTACCGAGAGTCCTTTTCAGGCCTCCTCAATCCCCCCCCCCCTCTCTCTCACATGGTGCACCCGCAAGCCTACTGTATGGATAAAATATTGTTTTGTTGACCTTAAGATATTTTGATGACCTTCCTCTTGTTTGCTCATAAACTCCGAATTGTCAGGTGACCATGGCCATGAGAGAAGGGTAAATGGCAATCATCCGTCTTTCCGCCATGGAACCGTTTTTGATTAGTTCATTTCTGGTCTCCCTAAACTCCTTATCAAAACTTGGCAGACTCGGCAGAAATTGGAACCTATATTGGTCCGTCTATATGCCAAGAATAGACGTTCCTTCGACCGACAGCGCTTCCGTCGTCGTCTTTATATAGACTCCCATCAGGGATTTGTGGTCAAATTGGTGATTATTACAACCTGACCGCCTGAACCTGCTCTCTTTCATTCTTTGCCAACTTTTCAAAACTGACCCAGTTAATTTCAAAAAGTTGTAAATGACCAATATGTCTCGTTGATCACGTTGATTCTTGTACTCGTCACTCCTTAAAACAATCCTTTCACTTGCATTTGAATACAACAACAAAAGATTATACCCCCTCCACAGGAAAACAACAACAATAAAAACAACCCATGATAAACAGGGAAAAAATATTCCCTGGTATGGGACACTTATTTTATCATCGTTTTCCACATATCCTTTTAAAAATTGGGTTGAAATAGACATACATGTACCAAAGAAAGTGTTATTTAAAATACAAACTAAAATTGTAGCCAAGCTTAATCAAATTTATAACAAGACTTGACTATAGATGTCCATTCACATGAGTGTTTCAATTTCTTCAATTTTCTTTCTTTGATTCCTGAAAGGTAATGAGGTAAACCATTGTGCAACTGCAGATGTTAGCTTAATATCTTGCTAACCTAATCCTGTTCAAGCGGGATCATCATATTCCAACGAAGCATCATTTATAACACAACATACAAATTTGTATAAAGATTCTTACGAAATAAGAGCTCTCAACTACCATACCAACAGCTTTCAAATCCAATAATGATCCCATTGTCTAACCAACTAATTGGTTCCTGTATTCATTCTTACTGAATGTTACATTTAGAAGCCATTGTGATGCTGAATGAGCTTCCCTGGTATAATAAAACAAGAACAAGTGTCTGCCGAAGACATCCTAAGAATTAACAAAGGCATTATAAATTAACAAATTTCTCATCAATTTTGTCATTTTTTTCTTATTTAGATTCTTCCCTATGCCTTTGATAAAAGAGGAGGCCACGGTAGCGTGTACAGAGGCACCAAATGTGATAGGAGGAAAACTCCTGGACATTGCAGACTTTGACAGTTTCAGGTTCGTCAAAAACCTATACACCCACACGTTGCCTTTCTACCAGCCTCCAACTGGTCAGCAGCTTGACTTCATACCACCTGAAAAAGCTATTTGGACAGCCTTGGCTTTCGATTGGAACCTTGAGCAATGGACCACAGGAACCACAGGAACCACAGGAACCCCAGGAACCACACCCGCTGAACCATTTTACAGATTCAACAACTTCAACAGTCAACCAATAGGAAAACCACCCGCAGAACCTCTGGAGCTTCTGTCCTGCACAGTCTACCCAGCAGTGGAATTTCCTCAGACCGCCATGCAGCAGGAACTGACACCACTAGAGCTACCAAAGCAAGCGATTGAGTTCATGACATTGGCCCCATGCGAAGTTGAGCTCCCCTACATTTGCGAAGCGCCGGAGACTCCACCTGCAATAACACCAACGGCAACAGGTGCTCCTGCGACCACCGCTGTACCCTGGGGAACCACACCGATGATGCCACAGACTCCATCTTTCCCCAACCGCCCGGGACGCCCTGGCTTTCCTAACAGACCTGGACAACCTGGAAGACCCCAGATCCCCGGAAATAGACCACAGTTCCCTGGAAACAACCCACAGTTCCCTGGAAACAGACCCCAACAACCTGGCGGAGGACCTCAGCAGCCACATCCTCCTCATGGCCCCCATGGCCCTCATGGACCCCATGGCCCTCATGGACCTCATGAACCTCACGGTCCCCATCAACCACCACACCAGCCCCCTCACCAGCCTTACCCTGGGTTCCCAAGCAGACCGAATCAGCCAGGAGCAGGCAGGCCGAACAGACCAGGCTTCCCCAACCAACCTAACCAACCACAATGGCCTAGCCGACCCAACCAACCCAACCAGCCACAATGGCCGAGCCGACCCAACCAACCCAACCAACCACAATGGCCGAGCCGACCCAACCAACCCAACCAGCCCAATCAACCCCAATGGCCGAGCCGACCCAACCCTGGTTTCCCACGCCGCCCAAACCAACCCGTATGGCCAAGGAACCCTGGTAATCCAAATCAGCCAGTCAGATACGCTGCTAACCCCGACGGAGTCCGACCATACGAATACCGATACAACAACTATGTTTTCTCAGATAAATTTGCCGGTCTTGGTATAAGAGCGTAAAGCAATCAGGACAAATTGAACAATCTATATATTTTCAAAGTAGGTGGCGAAAGTCACCACCGGACACACCTGGATCCTGACACATGGACAATGCCTGAATATAAAAACCGGAGAAGCAGGCTATTCTAATGTTTGCAGATAAAGAAAAAGACTCCACAACGCGCTGAAATAATTTCGTAACCAATTATGATAACAGCAATAGCACAAAATACAATAGGATGCTAAATGGCTACAGTTTTCTATATTTTTTTTAATTCATGGCGTTGAGCAGAAGTATGACTTCCGGTTCCTATGACACGAGAAGTTTAGAGAAATGTTATCTAATCTAAAAGGATTTCTGGTTTACGAAATTGTTTTTTTTTCTGGGATTTTTTCCAGGAAACCTTTTGTACTTACAATCAGACTGATTGTCAGTCATTTATCTTGACTGATGAGATATAAAGAAATATGTTTATGAAGAAATTTCGCTTGTGTAGATAGATATTGCTAATACCCCAAAACCTGACTTCTGCGTTTTGTTTCATCCACCATTAAAGCATTTAAAATGTAGATTAGACACGCACCCTTATGTTCTATGGAAACATTATTTTTATTATCATAATTTGAAGACACCATGAAATCTAGCAATATGCAAACAGTATTCAACTATTTGTCTTTCAGAGTGTTTTGTAGTGCAATTTTGTGTTTATTTTCTATGACTGATGTAAATATGTTTCAAATTTGTAATTGAATGTATATGATTGTATTCAACGCCTAGCTTTCGTAAAAACATCCAATATGTCTACGAAATAAATGTTATATAATTGATTTTATTGCTGTTGCCTATTCGCATTTGTATTATTTTAATTAGCAATGAAGGTGTAAATGGAAAGAAAAGACAAACCACCTTTCATGTGTCGCAGTTGTTTCCCTCTGAAACTGCAATGCTAATAAGCTTTTATTTGATTTTTTAAAGAAAAGTAGAACACATGATCCAGATAGAGCATAAAGCCAAACAATAGAAGCGTATAAATGTAAAAATGTGAGATGAGAAGATAAAGACAGAGAGAAGGAGGGAGAGAAACAGAGAGAGAGAGAGAGAGAAAGAGAGAAGCACTGAAAAGATTGAGGCAGAGAAATGAGAAAGAAAGAGAAAGACATAGATAAAAGCTGTGGACATTGAGAGAGAAAGGGGGAAGCAGAGAGAAAGAGAGAGAGAGAGAGAGAGAGGGAGAAAAAGGGAGAAAGAGAGAGAGAGAGAGAGAGAGAGAGAGTCTAAAATTGGTAAGAGACAGGATATAAGATATGTGGCGTATTGTACATCCTTCAACAACAAAAAATGGCGCTGCCGTAGGTCACATATAGTGCGACCAATTTAGACAAACACATTTAAATCCATCTGTATCTATAGATTGTATTTATTCATTTATTTATTTTCCACTTGCGGGAAGGACCACCTTTATTAGCTTGAATGATATTTTTGCTAGGGATCAACTCACATTAAAAACAAAATGAAATAAATGCAATCAAAGACAATGTAATATGGAAACTAAAACACCAATAAGTATTATTTACAAATCAAAATGAGAAAATCAAGAGAAATACTCACATGAATATAATTAACGCACAAATAACCCTATATATATTGGCCTAGCGCAGTAAGATTGTGCAGTTATTTATGTCTTGCTGATTACATAAAGATGAACAAAATACAAAAATCTAAAAAAGAAAGCATGACCACAGAAACAAAAGATTTGCCAGGTGAAACAATTACAGGGTTAGAACATATTACTGAAGAAGACACATTTTTAGAGGATTCACCGATCCTAAAGAGCGGAAAAATACACAAATACATACTCAACAATACATTAGCTGAACATTTTATCCAGTATATAGGAGTTTCATGCAATATGTTAACACTCTCAGTATTTAATAAAAACAAGGTTGATGGTAAGGTGTGTCTTTCATTATTCATGGGGCAGGGTCCTTGCTTTAATAATGATGACCTTTTCTTGACAATGAACTTGAAGGAAACTCCATGGGGACTCGACTTATCATGTTGGAATCAGTATTACTAAGCTCCCTCTAGAGCTATGAAAAACAAAATCAAAATTTGATGACAGAAAACTCTTCGCAGAGCGTACAATAAAGTGGTAACATAAATTAGTATCGATGTTTGTTTCCCAGAAGTTTTAAATTTCCTTTTCCATAATTATTGTATTTTCTTTATCATCCCACGACTGCTGGTAATTACATGAAATGTCTTGAAGGTTATAGCAAGCATACCATCTCAAATTACTCGGTAACATTGTTGAAGGTTGATGAAAAAACTGCTTAATTTTTGTATAAAATGTTGCTTACTATATTCCTTCTACTGAACTAACTCTCTGACATGCACAAAAAATCCTGAAAAGATTCTCAAACCACGAAGATATCTATGGTTTTCTTTGAAGGAGTCGATGTATGACACCCTCTAACAGTGATTAACAGTAAATTCTCCCAACCATTTTTGAATTTTCCCAACCGTTTTTCCATGAACAAAAGACATAAAACAGGCTATAAAAAATCTGTCAACACCTAAATGTCTGGAATGGAATGTAGAGCCATTTTATTGCTTTGTGACGATTTCCATTTACCTAAATATAATTAACTTGTAATAATTTAGTTGGGAGAATTAAGGAATCGATCAGATCATTTTTTGTCAATTTGTACCATGAATAATGGTCCGTTTTCACTAAAATTTTCAAATTATCTTTAATTGTACATCTAGCATTGAAGTCACCACCTTAGCACCACTATCTCTTATCTGAACAATGTTACAAAGTCCCTTTAAAGATAAGGTTTATTTCTATGCACCTATTTCTCAGTCTGAAGGTTCGTCTGCTTCAAGCAACTTCTTTTTCTATGGCCACTTACGGAAGTGAGTCCTGGGCCATGACAAAAAATGACAGAAAAGAGTTGATGCCTTTGAAATGGGATGCTACAGGAGGCTGTTGCAGGTGTCATGGAAAGATAAAAAGACAAATGTGTGGGTCCTGGAAAAGATTGGAACAGACTTGACCATCAGAAGGGGAATCATGGAAAGAAAACTGAACTATTTTGGGCACATTGTTAGGAGATCTGAAGGTGTTGAGAAGCAAATACTGCGAGGAGCAGTCGAAGAAAAACGGGGTAGAGGTCGTCCACCAATACCTTGGACTGATGATATAAAGAAAGTGTCTGGACAAGGAATGAAAGGTGCAACATAAATGGCAGGTGAAAGAGTTGCATGGCGTGCAAATATTTTTTTTTGGTTTACTGTTTATTGAATAATCGAACGAATAAGAGTAATGCTGTAATAATGTAACAAAATGAATCGTGTCAGGATTTCATAATGAAATGAAGTTTGCTTGTACATTTAGTTAATAATTAGGGTGTTTCTTTAATAATCAATGTATTACTTAAAAGTCGAGGGTCACACCTCGACTAAAAATAGAAGGCTCTTAGGGAAACCTGCCAAGCAGGTTGTATTAATCTATTGATTAATGTTTATCTTTCAAACGATTCACAGGTGTACCTCTCTTCCTGTCTCACTCTCTCTCTCTCTCTCTCTCTCTCTCTCACACTCTCTATGTCTCTCCCTCTCTCTCTCTCTCTCTCTCTCTCTCTCTCTCTCTCACTCTGTCTCTCTCTGTCTGTCTGTCTCTCTTTGTCTTTATGTCTGTCTGTCTCTCTCTCTCTCTCAATCTCTTTCTCTCTCTCTCTATTTGTCTGTCTGTCTTTACGACTCTCTCTCTGTCCCTTTCTCCCTGTCTGTCAGTTTCTCCCCTCCCTCCCCTCACTCTCTCTCTCTCACTCTGGAAAACAAAGTATCTTTGTCTGTCTGTCTCTATTTATCTCTCCCTTTCTCTCTGTCTGTCCGTTTCTCCCCCGCTCTCAATCTCTCTCTCTCTCTCTCTCTCCCATGTTCGTTTATGGGAAAAAAACAAAGTCCCTGACATGCAGGGACGGGGCTTTGCATCTGCGGACCATTATTGCTGGCATCCGCATCCGAACCCAGGGAGGGGGCTATTTCGGTTTTCCAGTCTCCCTAGGATTACAGGGGTTACACGTGAGGGTGAATCACCCATAGTTTATGTGTGCTGTACCTATATTTAGGCCAGTTTATGGTATCACATTCAAACTCGGGATTACATTTTCGAGTCATTCAGAAGTCATGAAAAATGGACATGAAAGAAATGGGATCTTATGTTCAATACACATTCGGTATTAGATAGTTTGGTGTTGCGTTCCCAAGCTTAGTAATAGACTAACAGGTGCGAACGTGGAATTCCTTGCGATCATGTGGATAGGAGAAATGGAAAGGAAAAAAACATCAACCGCTTACAGTAAGTTTTATTTTAATTAATTTGTTTATCTAAATCACTGCAAGTCAAATTCATCGTTCAACGCCAGTACAGTAGCAAGCCAGGTTCAAGTTCAGAATTTCATTGAGATGTAGGGGAAAAGACACGGAATCGACATGGGCAACAAACACTGCCAACTAGGCCTATTTTGATATTGTGTCCTTAGACAGTACAGGCTATCAGATTTAACTCTATTCCACGGTAAGTCAAGCAGAAAAAAAGAAACGAAAGGAAAATGTTTCATATTGGCAGAAAGGTCATGTCCAAGCGTGTAACAACCTAAATGGCATGCAGTAGACATTTCTCTTTTCAGCCGAAAGGTGGCGCATTTCCGATAAATGTTATGGTCTTTAACTCGAAAGTATTATCCATCTTTTCGTTCGACAAAGATAATAGTGTCAGACCGGTTTACTAACATATTCACATTTATGGATATTTCTTTCCTGGCGACCTAGCGACTAGATATTCATTAACCTGTTATTCATGAATGAACTGCAATATTGGAAGCCAGCCTGCATACATAACATGTTGCTATGTCGGGCAAGCCTCGACCAAGCTTTCAGGTCGTGGATTATATTTATCTCTCATGTCGCCTCTAAAATTTCTTGTCTGCCCAAGTTTCAAATTAAGCTGTTTTCATTACCTCTGGTAGCGGCTAGGTAAGATGGATTAAATGTAATACGAGAATTGATATTTTCATGGTTGTCGTATTGTCAGGCTACTTTTGATATAGCGCCATCTATAAACCTTTAAGCCTGAAGTGAAATTACACCTAAATAGGCAAGAAAATTATTTTTGTTTTGTTTCTGTTTTTAAACAAATTACATAGGAGGAGGACTGTGATTCTCACCCCCCCCCCCCAAAAAAAAATGTCATTCACTTGATCAAACAGCAAATTCAAAAACAAACACGTCCATTTGAGCCTAAGTTTGAAAGGGATAAACACAAGCAATAAAGAAAGACAAATAAAATGTAGACGAACCAAATCAAAAGAAAAGGGTGACGTTGAAACGCTATCACAACGTAGGAAAAAATACAATTCTACATTTATCGTCTTTGTCAAATTATTTAGGCTGATCAACATTAAATGAAGGTATCGTGGTATCAAGTATTGTAAAAGATAGTCGAAATATATTTTAAGGACAGTTCTAATCTAAAGATGGCTCTCAAATCATGAATATACAACTTGTTGAAACAAACAGAATTTAAAAGATAGAAATAGAAATATGAACATATAAGGTAGTTATAGGAGATGTTTGATAAGTTCTTTAAAGTTAAATGCAGAGGGATCGAGTGCGAGGGAATGGGAGGGGCGGGATGGGGCTGGTAAAGGTAAAATATAGGAAGAAAAATAAAACAAGGAGGGGAAAGATTTCACGCCCCTGATGAAAAAAGCACCCAAAAAGAAAACAACCAAATAAACAGTCACCATCTATGACTTGCAAGAATAACGTTTGTTATTCTTCTCGATCAAAGAATATGCATGTCGCCCTCTCTTGATCATTTTCCTTGCAGCTAAAGACCGCTTTTGCCTTTTGCCACACGTATCAACATTTTGTGTATGATACATTTTTACAGGAATTTCTTCATTACAATGGATGTGTTAAATAAATATAAATCTACTTTTATTATTCAAATGAAGAATAACTGATTTTTCTCTTTGTCACGGCAAGACCCAAATTGTTCAAAGCATTTTGTCTGAATTTTATATTGATTTGCGTGAAATACGAACATGATATATCAGAAATGAAATTGTAAATCTTTACTCTCTGCCGAATTATCATACCACATATTTTGTTATCAAACTCATGTGAGCTGTGGATTTTAAAGGTAAAGACCAGTTATGGTCATGCGATTGCATTGAGAAAGAAACGTTGTGGAATCGATCAGAAAAGGTTGATCATCTAGCATCTAGCATCTGCAAGGTTCTGGAATCATCAAAATGATAAGAAATTTGGCCCATTCTTCGTAAAGTTACAAGCACTATACACAGAAAGATGTATATTGGACTACCCTATATCTCTCACAGACCATGAGAGAAACAAATTTACCAAATATATGAATTAGTAGGCGGTTTCCCAGCAAATTTTTTATCATCATGTATTAGTCAAAACATATTCTTTCACATGATTGTTAATGAGAGCTTCCATTTCATTTTTTGAAATTGGGGCGTTTCCAATACTGGTCTTTACCTTTAAAGGGATGAGGGCAGAAGGGGAAGCCCCCCTAAAAACTACATCTGTCATAGTTTGTGTACACGCCAGACGGAGCTGGTGTATTTGTACAACATAACATGTATGCCTCCGGCCAAACACTTTTTTTGTTTCTTTTTATTTATTTTTCCTTGTCAGAGGTTTTGTTTCTTTTTCTGAAAACGAGAGGAGGAGGTTCTCTAATTCTGACTCCCGATATTCCCCCCTCTCTCTCTCTCTCTCTATCTCTCTCTCTCCTTTTCTCTCTCTCTCTTTCTCTCTCTCTGCTTTATTTTTCCTATTTTCGCCGTTCGATGGGGGACATGTGCACCTCTTTGCCCAGAGGTAACTGGTAGTCCCATGTATTACACATACAAAACGAAATGAAACCAGTATCAGAGATGCTCATCACGCGGTTACTAGATTTTTGACAAACATGTCGTCATCAGGGTCAAGATTTAAAACAAACATGCATGTTCATTCTAATCTTATTTACTTTGTGTCCTCATTTTCAGGTTATTTCTCCCAGATTCTCATTAAAACTGCACTAAAGGACCGTTAGAATGTTGAAAGGATAGGCCACTAACTACCAACGGTTTAACCGTGAAAGGGAGATTGTACGATAACTCTAATTTTTTATTTTTTTTATTTCCCATTTTGGAGAAACATCGCTCTTGAAATACTATCATATTGCAAATAGCACTAGAAATAGCTCATGACGTATGGTAAAAGAAAATGTTTGGCTGACTGTTCGTTCATTTCCTGTGTAAGGATTATGACTATGTGAGTCTTAGATTTGTAAAACTGAGTCATTTTTATACAATTTAATGGATCCTAAAGAAATATCGAGTTCAATATCTTAAACCTGAACTATTCCTAAACATCACAAAGCAGTGTATCTCCTTCCCTACAACTATAACATCAATCACTCTTAATCTGATTCTGTCTATGTAGGGCCAATTTTAATGCACTTTGCATTTTCTACTGTCTTGATATTGTTTTGTATATGTTTGTGTTTATTTTGGCTTGTTTTGTCATGTTTCTTCAGCAAAATCCTAGAGTAGACTAGACAAAAAAACAAACAAATACATACTGAAACAAATAAACAAATACATAAACAAATACAAAGATAAATAGATGTAGAAATAAATAAACATATAAATAGATACATAAGTAAGTACCAAAATAAAAAAAACGAAAAATATTGTTAAGAAATAAATAAACATGTAAATAAATAAATGAAAATCTGCCTTTTCATGATGGATTGTCCATAGTGACGTCATATGCGTTTATTCTGTTATGTTTATGCAGGGGGGCGGAAGGAGGATTTCGTGCCGAATAGCCCAGAGGAAGGGGGCCATCATTATGTGCCGATGAAAACAAAAGATGTGTGTTAAAATAACTTTGAAGTTATGTGATTAGTAATAATGTTCATCGAATCACCGCAGCGTCGGGTTTGTCGGGCAGAACATCTAATTACTCCAGCAATTTCGCCGTGTCAAGGAACAATTGGCAATTAACCTTTCACAATGGGGAAATTTTGCCGTCAGTTTTGGGGGCCTGGGATCTTTAAAGTCATACCGATGTTTAAGTGACATGGCATTAGGTTGAAAAAGGAGAGGAAGGAATCAAGTAGGAGATGGATTTTGGATGGAGGAGTTGAAAACGAAGGGGAGACGGAGAATGTTTTCGTTAAATAACGGAAAGAGGTAGAGAGCAAGATACAGAGAAAGATAGGGAGACAACGAGAGCGAGCGACTTAAAGAAGGAGAGAGAGAGAGAGAGAGAAAGAGAGAGAGAGAGAGAGAGAGAGAGAGAGAGAGAGAGAGGAAGAGAGAGGCATAAAGAGAGGTGTCAATTTATTATTACACCCATGTTGTAACTTTTTAACTCAAAGCTTGAAATCTGCTAATATATTATACAACTTATAAATCAGAAATAATACGTTTCGTGTACCAACTTCAAACTCACTCTCATCAATGCACTCACATAGTAATAGAACAAACTTATAATTATCATTTCATTGATATCTAGAAGTATGTGATACACACCCACGAATTGAAGAGGCGTTATATTTCACAGAAGAAACACCCCCATAGAAGGAAAAGAAAAAGAGGAAAAAGTAAAAAGAAAAAGGACAGGGATGTGCGTGAGCTAAAACAAAAAGGCACTGCCCCATATCTGAAGTTGCTTGCAGTCTCGGTTATTAAAACATGAATTCGCATTCCGAAGGCACTTTTAACGCCGTAGACCTAGGAGGCCTGTTTTCATCAGCTCGAGTTTGCCAAATAACCCGCTATTTCAACTATCACGATCGCAAATTAGCCAGTTAATTTGCGTCTTCATCAACTCGCAGTTGCAATTAGCGGGATATTTGGTCGAGAAAATATCCCGAGAAATCTTGGTCTTCTTTCCAAAATAGCCCGAGCTAGTATGTGATGAGCGTATTGGTCTGATGAAAACGCAATTTCGAAGTTCGGGATAATATCCAGAGTCTGAAAAGAGCGGGTTGTTGGCAAACTCGAGCTGATGAAAACAGGCCTACTGAGTTTATATTGGCCCTTCGACTGGGTGTGAAAATCATGAAAGAGATGTCAGAAATAGCGCAGAGTATCCGACAAAAGATGTATTTTGTGACTGACGGAATTCATCAAAATTACACCAGGTGATTGCAAATTACGGAGGAGGCATTTTGATTATTTTATTCGAAATCTTCCGAAACATATTTTATGAAACCGCTTCATTAAATGAAACGAAAGTCACAAATACGTCAACAACCTAAGGTTTTTGTGCCCCCTCCTTGTTTTTCTTTTCTTCTTCTTCTGGCAAAAATTAGTAGAACGTGTCATTTTCGTTTTAAATAGCATCCATGTAGTAATGCGCTTAGAGACTTCGGTGATAAGCGCTTTATAAGTAACGTTTTTATTATTATTATTAATATTAATGCTTGATGTTTTTGAAACACTGTTGTTTATAGGGAGAATAGGGGACATTTTTGCAAGTGGGTGAGGCTGACGCCCTAATAATAATTTCTCAAAGATATAGTTTGAGAGTTAACAGAGCGAGCGAGAAAGAAAAAAAGTCGCTACTGTGACAACGACATTACCTGATGACATATATATATATATATATATATATATATATATATATATATATATATATGCACTCCTTAATATGATACGATTTTTAAAAGATTTTCTACCAAAACATGAAGGGATAGTTGCCCAAATTTGAAATAACTTTTATCTGAATATTGGAGCTACAGCAGCACTCTCCCCGGTTTTGAACGTCTATGCTAGCAATTAGCCAGTGACGTTGTACTTGTAATTAAAATCTAAAAATTAGCGAAATAAGGGCAACCATCTGTCATCCAACGTCTTTAAATATTGGTAAAGGGGTCAGTACAACTTTCTCTGTCGTTAATGGATGGGTTTTACAATTATTTTCCGTTCCGGTCTATAGACAGAAGTAATTGGGCCACGCCCATGTTTTGCTTTACAAATCACCCCCTTATTATTTTCAGTTTAATTATAAGCCCATTAATGAATATATTTGAAATGTACATTATAAAAAAAGAGTAAAGAGTAAAGAGTTGCGATTAATCCGAATCAATCGCAAGTCCTCCAATCAATCGCAACTTTGCAGTCTCCTATTTCGTATGTACATTGTTGCGATTGATATCTATCGCAAATAAGATGCTATTAATATCAATTCTTTATAAGACGGTCCTGGTGTAACTTTAAATTGTTGTCGTTGTGGCATTGTATGCTTTATGCGCAAGTCTGAGCGAGTCTGAGCGAGTCTTTCTGAGGGCTCACGAGACCTGCATGATCGGTTTTGGGAAGTCGGTTTCAGGAGCTGTCGGGATGTTTCCGTTCAGCAGTTATCAGATGCAGGGATATGGCAGGACAGATCGATCTTGGTAAAAGCTATATGGAAACAAAATGTGATATTTATTGTACGGTACACTTTTCGTTTATTTTTCAAATATGAAAGGTATATCCAGCTGTTATTTTTTTTTTTTCAATTCATGAATGATTCTTGGCCGGACGTGATATTTTTAGCGCTAGAGACTTCGGTGGTGAGCGCTTTATAAGCACCGTTGTTATTATTATTTATTATAATTAATTAGTACTTTCACCTACTTGTATCGACCATGCGTCTGTTGCATTCGTTCATGATGAAAGTACTTCACATTGTATTGTTAATTTGTTTATTCCGTCCAATTCATTAATACAGAATCCTATCTTTATTAACAGACTATTATACCGTTATTATACCGTAACATGAGAAATTAGCTTTCTAAACGTTACCAATCATTATGCCAATAATTAAGTAACTCACTGTAGACGAGTTCCCCTTTAAACCGCCGCCACTTTGCAATATCTAATAATTCTCGTTGATTACGCCGGAGGGGGCGGTATTTGTCTCCTCCGGAATTGGCCGGAAATCTAAACTATGGACCTTTAATAATTGCTCGTCAAAGAATTCAATTAAGTGTTAACACCTAATTGAGCAAGCCAAAAGCGATCAATGCACACCGCAGTAGTCCCCGCCAAAATACTGTCGGAAAATGTGATGTCACACGAAGACCGGGCATAATTTAGATTACGTACGTAGGGAAATTATGTAGTTGGGTCTATTTTGGGGGCTCGTTGCATCGTTTTTTCAATAAAAATATTTTTATAATGTAGGGCACTTCCTCATGTATCGTCATCGGCAATTGAGTCGAGAAAAAGAGGTCCGGTCGGAGGACTTTCCTGTCCGTGATAAAGATCAAAGACGCGACCCCCCCCCCCCCCCTCCCCTCGGCCCTCATCCTTTCAAATTTAAATTTCATTTATTTCAATCGAAACAAATGGGATCCTTCTCAATTTTGTTTATAATTGGATATCAAATTTCAAAATTGTGTGTAACATACATAATTGAGTGTTAGAGTAAAAATAACAATAACCAGAAATGACATAGTTGAACATAAGATACTGCATGTCTCTTCTGAAATATAAATTATATTACTCGTAATACTTTTTACAATTTGTTTTCCCTTTTCTTTTTAAATGATAGTAAGACAGCATACATATATATATACATGAACATATCAGCTATGGCTATGTAAGAGAGAGATACATTAAGAGACATAGATAGATAGAGAGAGAGAGAGAGAGAGAGAGAGAGATAAAGATAAAGGGAGAGAGAGAGAGAGAGAGAGAGAGAGAAAGATACAGAGAGAAGGGATGGGGTGGTTGTCGGGGAGGTGTTCCGTGAGACGATATATTGCCGTCATTAAGGAAAAAATTAAAAAAAATGTGTAATGTAAAGAATAGCATGACATCCAAGTGTTCCAATGGGTAATCAATGCATTAATCCATCTAAAAAAAAAAAAGTGAATATAGAATAATTGCCCTTATAGTAAAATAATGACGAAGGAGTGCAGACGGAAAGATGCGAGGGATCTGTGAGAAAAAATATTACGTGCTAAGGGGACAAAAGTGTGTATCATTATGACGTAACGAATTCTCATGACGTCACAGTTTTGGATGATTTTAACATCATACTGTCTTCAAAAAAAGCCTTACGAATAATATTACATCTTGACCTTACAGGTAACCTTACTCTCATTATATAATTGTATACTCATTATTTCCTTGATGTACCGAGCTTTGACATAATCAGTCAAACGTAAATGGCAAAGTAGGAGAAAAGGGGAATTAAATAGTGGAGAAAGCAGACAGAGAGAGAGAGAGAGCGAGAGAGAGAGAGAGAGAAAGTGAGGTAGAGAGGCTGTGAGAGAAAGAGAGAGAAAGAGAGATAGAGAGAAAGAGAGAGAGAGAGAAGGGAAAGAGAGAGAGAGAGAGAGAGAGAGAGAGAGAGAGAGAGAAAGAAAAATAAGGGAGGGAGGGGGTGGGAGAACAATAAAAGTCGTAGGCACTATGTCACGAAATTGTTCCGTCAATATTTCGTTCAATATACAACAGCGTTTTACGACAGAGCGATAAATGATGAATTGTCAAAAGCTGTTATCCTGAGCGTTTGTTACTTTGTGTTTGTCTTTTTGAGTTAAAGTGACAGTTTAGAAATACCAAGTTATCAGCAATACAATACGCTTAATGTTGTGGTTAGGTGAATTATACGAAACATGACTTTATGCCAATTTTGTGCTTATATGAATCCACCCTTCTTCATTAATAGCATCCTTGTATGAAATGTTTCCAAATAAGTTGATAATGTAATGCCGCACTGGATACATCAAATTTGTCCAATGTAATTTGTAGATTTAGTCCAACGTAATTAAAATAAAATGACGTTTTTAAAGACCGTACCCGAAAACCAATCAACTAAGAACTAGATCAAACTCGCGGTTAATTATTTTGAGTGATCAAATTTATGACCACTCTCTTATCGAGAACCAATCATGTTAAATTCAATTGAAAAACATATCGATAGAATACAAAGCTTTCACTACGGTTGATTCATTAACTGGAATCGGCATGTTTATTGCATAATCTTTAATATCTTAAAAATATAATATGTATGATAACAATCCTATTACTACCGCGGTCACGAGGGGGAGGGGCTGATCATTAGGACACAAATAGTTAGTGACAGGCGAACCCACCCCCACGCCCCCGACAATTATTTGGAAATCAAATTTACATCCTGTTATCAAAATCGAGCGTCATTCCTCATTCCAATGGAATTATGAAATGTTATAATGTAAAATCATTCATAGTCAGCCCATCTAATTTATCTACATTTTTTACACGCCTATCTGTGTCAGTATGGATGTAGATAGCTTATGGAATTGAAATATAATTTGATAAGGATTTATCTGCTCGAGTCACCTAGCAGTTTCGCGATGAAGCTGATCAGCAACAATCTTTTTATTTCGAAGTTCAATTCTATTTTTCATTCCAATAATTAAAGCACATACACATACAAATCAGAAATAAAGCAAAGAAGATGCACATAATTAAACATGTTTAGGGAAACAAGGGCACCATAAAAGATCACGGCGGTCTTGTCAAGATAGCGCCTTTAAGAATAATTGTTGAAAGTGCCCAAATGCAAAAGGAAATTATATTTTAATAATTATAAAGAAAATACAATTTGTTAAAAAGTACTCTATAATGACAATTAAAGGTATACGACATTTGAAGTAAATATCTTTTAAACTTAAACCTTAGGCAAATTTTCTGACACGGAATCGAAAAATATAAATATAAGATGATAAGAAGTAGACCGATGCTGGACCGAACAAAAATGCAACGGCATTTTGGCATTCACGCTTGATATTTCGAGACTTAATACACGGCAGGACCTTTGCCAAAACGTCAGGCGATAGAGCAGATACCCGCGGGGCATTATGGGTAAGACGCGGTAATTTTCTTTGAGTGCAGCAATACTTATCTCAATTTCAGGAGGTGAGGAGCAAAGGCATTCCGCCAGAGTCCGAAAATTGAAGAAATAATGGGTCATCGACCTTTTTCATTTGTGTTTTAGTGGTACATTTCGCAAGCATGCTTTTACCAATGATCATATCAAATTAAATCAAACGTAAGTGGTCAAGCGCTTTCTTCTACTTATTTTGTTTGAGGAAGTACGGCTTCTACCTTTGATTTCATATTCCTTGTTTACTCAAGTCTAAAAGTGGACTCACCCGTCTTCGAAGAGAAGGAGAACGGTTAAGCATTTATTCATTTATTCATTCATTTAATTCCTTATTTCTTTGATCATTTATTTATGTTCAATTTATCTTTATGTATTTTATCAAATATCTGTGTTCAAAACAATCCAGATGAGGGGAAAGTTTCTTATCTTCTGAATGATGAACGGTTCGGAAAGATGTGTAGGTAATTCCTCGTGTGTGCAGAAAGAAATTCGACCATCGAAACTCAAGATTCAATTTCTTATAATTGTAAGTGATTCGCGGCGGCTACCTTGGAAAGCCGAAGTCTTAGTAATAAACCTGGAGAATCAATTTCAGAGGAAATTAGCAATTATATGAAATCAAATATCAGATTAAAAGATAAGGACGCGAAGAATAGGAAGGGGGAAAATATTTACCAGGAAAAGTATAATGCAGTTCCAGTAAAAATATAAAGAAACGATAACAACGCAGCAGGATTACTTTAATAAATGATGGTGCTATTTATCAAGACGTGAGCACAATGGCTTGTCATTTTCATGAGAGATTAAATTATGTAAGGATCTTTTCGAAATGAATAACACTTTGGTATCTTTTCAATTAGGGTTCACGATACAACGAGCACGACAAAGAAAAGACATAATTAAGGAAATTAGATGAAGGAAAGAAAAGATAAACAATATGTTTTATGTGTTGTTGTTCTATTTGTTTATCAATCTTATTCCAACATCTCTTTGGTGGTTTAAGTAGGCCCGTAAAATTAATTATAACACAAAATTTATACAATAACAGACTATAATATAACTGATAGATTAATAGAATTCAAGAGATAACGATATGATATACAATCTTAAACATAATCATAAGGATCCCATTCACAATGTTAGTAGTACTTGCAATTAAAGGCTAGAAAAGAAATTCCATAACGGAGAAATATCTCTTTACAATATTGAGTTAATTTACGTATCACGCAGAGTTTTGGAAATGTCTTCCATCGCTCGACTCGATTCTTCCTGCAAGACACACAGTGACGTCACAAACACACTCTGACTATATCTCCGTTAGATGTGAACAGAGTGCACGTGACGTGGCGCTATTGATCGCTTTGACTGACCACGTGACAGCATGACCGCGCATTAACCCGCATTTGCCGGTGGTATTTCGAGCTGATACCGCCAAATACCAAGAAGAACTACTGGTATTCACATACTGGTATGCGAATGAACCAGGCAGAGTTCATTTCATTGTGATAGCTATCAAAGTAGACTTAAAGCATTTTCTACCTGCGCTATTTATGCTTGGTGTCATGGTTAATTAAAGGTCATACCTCAAATGGTTGAGACGAGGGAGAGGGAGCTTAAGGTTGTAAGAGGTCAAAACTATTTTTCAAGCCAGAAGGCAAATTTGCGACAACTTGTTAAAGGGAAAATCCCATTCCCAACAAACAAATATTAGAAATACCCTTAATAAATACAGTAGTCATATTTACAAAATGTCGCATTTTATTTATACCCAGTTGCAATATAATATTATTCGTTATTATAAGGTCATTTTAAATTGAACCTTTATCATACTCATAGGCAAAATTAAGAGCTTTTGGTGGGCTGTTTTGTGCCTGTTACAATAATGGTGTATATTATATTATAGTATACGAAAGTGCCCTTCCGGAGAGCGGTATGAAAATATATTTCCATTTATACTCAAGTGCCATAAAATCTTATTGATTTCTATAAGGTCAACGTAACTAAAATAGAGGTTAATCGCGAAAAAGGCAAGAAATATAACAGCAACAATCTGCTAATGGCGTATCAATTTATCACTACACTGTGTCTTAATGTCATCTATTTAATATTAGGACTTCAGCCCCCATTCTAGACATTTTGGAGAAAGATATTTAAAGGTTCTCTTTAGATGCAACTTACTTATTCAGCAAAATATTGATATCCATTTTGATGAACAGGTCTCAAAATGGTCAGAGGTTTCAAAATATGCTACATCGATCATAACGACAATTGAGTGAAAGCCATTAGTGTTTGAGGTGGTCTACACAAAATTATGCATGCTAATGGCAGACCACTGCTACTTAAATGCCATAACGTTGAAAGCGCTTCAATATTAGACATCATTAAGAGATAAAGGTTTTCCAGTCAACATGTAGACCCGCCCTCCTCCTCCAACTTAAGTTAAAGTCTGGATACACCACAAGTGTTTTCAGAACATATCATGAAATATACAGCTGAATTTCTTTCCCCTCCTCATCATCATAAAGTAGAATAACAAATTTGCTATTACAGCGGCACAATTTCTTTTGACCCTTTTGCACAATTATCACTAATTTTCTTTTATACACATTCATCCCTTACATGCGAATTATCTTACCTTTTTATGCTTAATATAGGGGTTTTCACTTTGACATTTGAGTGATTTAAAGAGATAGAAATAATTTCACTTGCTTCATGGGGATCTGTGAAGGATTAAATGACAATTCGATCTAAACATGTCACATGAGTTATTCCCTTCGCTGCATATCCCCCTACATCCTCATACAGGCCACATATTGCTTCCCTAATCCTGCACGTTATCAGCATGCTCATGTTTTCCCTGTTTTATCCACACTTGAAGGGGGGGGGGGGTGAATTGAAATTTCTCTTTTTCAAAAGCTTTCGATTTAAAGAAAATCTGCAATAAAATACATTTAATGTGTTCAGTTATGTGGCTTGGTTCTGACGACCGATGGGTGTGCTGATGTCACAGGGGGGGGGGGGGGGGGGGGGGAGGTGTCCAGTTTTTAACAAGTGGGTGATATTTTTAGAGAACAACATCATCGTGTGCGAGTCGGGTTCAGTTCAGTTATCCTCTCGTTTCTTTCCCCATCAACTTTTGTCTCTCACCCCTCTCTCCCCCCCCCCCTCTCTCTCTATCTCTTTCTTTCTCTCTCCGCTATTCAATAATGGGTATTGGTACACAAAACTAGCTTGCCACCACGTAGATACGCATCTCTCTCTCTCTCTCTCTCTCGCTTTCTCTTTCTATCCCATTATCTTTACCCCCCTCTCTCCATCTCTCTCTCTGTCTCTCATATTTTTACTTTATTCAATTATGGGAGAGGGGACACAAGACCACCGTGCCCCCTATGTCGCTACGCCACTGCGTGTGTTCATCCCATCACAATGTTTTTGTTTTACCGATCAGCCCCTGTCCTCTCATCATCGCATAATGGGATAAACATATCTGAGCAGCGTAATTATTTTCACAACACGTTGGGCATAGCATGCTGCCAGAGTCTATAATGAGACAATGAGTCTCGACATACTTATTACACATTTAAAACGTCATTATATATCATTAGGGAAATTAAAACGTGAAGGGAATAAATAAGATAATTCGTCATATTTCCACAAAGCGAGGTGATCAGCAGACGCCTAAGTATGAGGACGTCATGGTGCTCTCAGTTAAACATGTTAAATACCTTGCAGAAATTCATACTGTGCGTGAATATGGCAACGAGTGAGATATCGCATTTTCCAGTATCTCAAGTACATATCAATTCAACCAAATTTAACGACGTTTTGAACAGCAGCGGAAGACTGCTGTGCCAAACTCATGTCACTGGTGTAAACAAACTAGTAACCCCCTTCCGTTTATCATTCAAATTTAGGATAATTGATTCCCTTAATTTAAGTATTTGAGGACTGGTGTGAGATCTATAGAAGAGTGGGAAGAATATCAAGAATATCAATTAATAAATCAGGGAAACGGGAAAGCAACCGTTGATCAAACAGGTGATTTTGCCAGAGGCCTTTTTATTAACTCTTAGCAAATTAACCTTATTCTACATGACATTTTTAGGAACCCACGCTGGCAAGGACGATGGTTTTCATTTCTCCTAATTGATTATTATTGTGTATAAAGTATTGCACTTGTCACCTTTTCTTCGTTTTCTCACAGACCAGCGAGTGCAGAGGAGTGTAAGCCCACTCTTTCAGATTTCATATTAGGGATCGTGTCGTTTGCATATGGAAACACTCCAAACTAAAGTGTAATGAACTTCAAATGGGCTATTTGAATAATCCTTTTAGAGTAGATTCAATGATTATTATCGTGGATTTGCACTCTTAAAATGATGTGATCCTACATGATTTCCTCATTATTGCATATCCACTGTGCATTTAGAAAGCATGATGAGAGGTATAATCCCTATCATAGCCTCAAATGTTTGATTCAACCCTCTAATAGAAGCGATAATTCGTTCTCACGTAAATTCTAATTTCTTATTATTCAGTAGCAGCATTCAAATGACGGACAGCAACAATCGTAAGAAAAGTAAATTAGTTTGCCATGATATTTAAAGACCCACTGCACTACTTGTAGCTACTTGCGCCCTCTATATATCAAACAATGCCTAATCGATGACCATTGGTCCCCCATGATTCCCTTTTTCTTATGTTATTTGAGAGCTGAGTTAATGAGATAACCACCTGACCTGTGACCTTGCAGTGTGGTCTAATCCTTCTTTTACACTTGTAATGACGGGCTTTAAAACATTAGAATGTGGACATTGATTATTTTTTATGTGATTTCATTCCGAAAGATTGATTTGATAGTGTAATTTGGAATCAATTTCACATCACATTCTCAAAAGTTCCTTGATGACTTCTACGTACCGTCTTTGCAAAAAGTCTAATTTTACACACGCAGGCATGCACCACACATAAACACCCACACCCCCGCATACACACACACCGACACATCACACGCGTTATAATTAATGAACTTGTGGGGTGATTGAACTATTTCAAGTATAACCATTGAAAATCCTGTCAGAATAATCATGGTGTCATATGAACAGATGAATGGAGTAATCAATTTCGTGATCTGTTCGAATTTTGGAGACCCGCCTCGGCGTACAATACAAATACTGACTGTTTTGAAGAACACTGTTAAAACTATTGCCCAAATTGTTCTTGAAACTGTATAGTGTGCACCTCACACAATACAGTTTTGAGATCAATTTAGGCAATTAGTTTGAACAAAAGAAATTAAAGAAAGAAATGAATGAAGAGAAAGGAATTAATTAGCCGCAGCATTACCCTACAATAAAACACTTCTAATCAGCGCAATTAAGCAATCATGCTTTTGTTCGGATTACCCGTTCCAACAAAAATGATTAAATATTTTAATCTCACGTATACCAAATACCCATTAGGCTCACTAAACCTTTAGTGTTCAGTAAAAGTACAATATCCTACATTAATTATATCATTTTATTGGCGTGAATACAGAACAACACACATCGAATTTCTCTCATTTTGTTAACGTTCAGGCATCATCACCAGTAGTCCATTGTTTTAATGTAATCAAATTGAACCCACAAATCTTTGTCAGGTGCCTCGTTACAAATTATTCAATTCACCTGTTATGAATAAATGTCTGTTAATAGACATAATGTAAATTGCATACATTAGTTGTTGCTACGTAGAAAAAACAATTAGGCTTGAATTATACCTAACAACACGAACTATATTAATTTAGCATTCTGGCTATTGAAATACAGTTTTTCGTAACAGGTGAATGAAATGATTTATAACGAGGCAATTCATAAAGATTTATGCATTTAGATTTCATTGAATTACGAAAATGGCCTACTTTTGTTTGTTCGTCAGTTTTTCCTGGTTGCTAAGAAAGCATGTGTTTGCTTGTAATTAAGCAAACAGGGGACCGACGGCTTTAAGTCCTCTCCGAATGACTTGGTAATCACGATTAATGCCATACCAAAGGGCACTAAGCGCATCGACTTGGTTTCGAACCCGGGACCTCCTGGTACGAGACCGCTGCTCTACTACTGAGCTAATGTTTTCAACAATTATCATCAGTCGCATTGGGCAAGCAAGAAAGGGAACCTCTATTCCAGTACAGTGTGAGTCAAAACAAGTTTACACCTAGAAAATTGCTTATTTAAAAAAAAACGCATCCATGAACAGTAAATTATTATACGTCTTATGAAAGAGTGTTTTATCCCAAATCATTTGGTATCATTTTTGTGTGGTATGCGTTCACGCTTGGATGAAAAGAAGGCATTGTTTGAGAGAGTGCAAAAATCGATTTGCGCCAAAGTTGCTTGTGTGATGTTTGAATAAAACAATTGGGATTTGAGTATTAATTCGGTCTTTGCAGATCCAAATGACATCCAAAACAACATAATACATGCTGTAGGCATCACTTTGGCGCAAGTCGGTTTTTGCACTCTCGCGAACAATACCTCGTTTTCATCCAAGCCGCCAAGCGTGAACACAAACCACACACAAATGATACCAAATGATTTGGAATAAAACACTCTTTTATAAGATGTATAATAATTTACTGTTCATAGATGATTTATAAAATAATGAGCAATTTTCAAGGTGTAAACTTTTTTTTTTAACTCACACGGTATAGGCCTTCTTCTTCTTCTTTTTTTGGTGCGGTCTGCTCGGGTCTGCTTCCTTCAATCTTGAATATTCTTGCAGAACTATTAAGAAACGATAACAAAGATATCTTTTAACAATTTAACCTAGGGCACTTTCACTACCCTAGTCCGACAACTATTGAAATATGCGAACCTGACAATGACGTGTTACGTATTAATCCGAACATGATTACTCAAGGCAATGCGGTCGGGTATTACAAACGCCCTCACTATGAATATGACGGACAAAGAAAGAGGACAACATATACAGCTCCTTATTCTACCCTCAACAATTGCTGTGGTAGACAAAGGAACATCCCTTCACTGCTATTATGTAAAAATGTGTAGAACAGATGTCACATGCATATTCACCTGTTCTACACATATTTACATAATAGCAGTGAAGGGATGTTCCTTTGTCTACCACATCAATTGTTGAGGGTAGAACGAGGAACTGTATATTTTGTCCTCTTTCTTTGTCCGTCATATTCATAGTGCCTTCAGCTTACTTGTTGTATTAATACATACGTACATTCATATTGATATTTAAATAGCGCCTTTACACAAATATGTTAAAATCACTTTACATTGAAGAATATTGTACCAATATCACTTGAAATATATTGCTTTTGAAATAATATTGTATTTATAAACATGACACATATGATTAGATATATTTTTCAGACTTTGGACTATAATTTGACGCCACGTTTTGTGTAGTCCGATATAATCATATCTGTGTTAAATACTTTTCATTCTTTTTCACATTCAGGCAAATACAATGAATTGCATGATATTTTCTGTGATTCTTAAACCTAATATTTCATGTAATTATTTCGAGTAATACAAACATGATCAGCCATTTTGGATACCTTCTAGCCATTTTCTTTTAAATCTAATTGCATGGCTGATACCTCAACATTATCTCTTCGTTTTCCGTACAGTGGTTTCATTTATATCACCGGATCTGATCTAAATTAGAAAATGTTTTGAGTGTCTCTCCCCTAGGCTTTTCTTAGATTTTATTTCGGCGCATGATACATATAATTGAATTAAACTAAAAGGCTTCAGTATAAATGATATCCAATGAGTGGTGCAAAATGAGCAACTCTCCAAAGAAGACAAAATTAGAAAAGATGTATGCCTTTTGGCAGGTCCAATTTCTTATGATATTTTTGTTTTCTTCCCCTTTAACAAAAATGATTAACTGTGTCTCGAAATCCCTTTTTTTTTGGGGGGGGGGGGGGAGGGGGGAAACATTTTGTTTTCGTTTCCACTACCTAGACAATAACGACATTTCTTGATTTACAGTTAATAAGTAAAATATTCATACCCTTACCACTTTTTGTAGTTTGTTAAGTGAAGACAAAAATCGATTGGCATTTATGTTTCTTGAGAATGTCACATATTAAAGCGTACATCTAGACGTATTCTAAACTGAATGGCCATATTGCAGTCAGTCCACCTTTCATTCTCGAAGTACGAATAACACAACAAACATATTTTTTCAAGGGTTATGAATAATCCCCTACACTTTGTATACCCGCAGGATTTAGGTAAATGAGAAACATGGCCCTTGTATGATAAGATATTAAGTTAAATTAAAGGTATTACAAAGTTTTAGTAAATTTTGAAAATTGGCTGAATAGTTATTCTTTACAATTTGTACATACCTGGATGCCCCTATGGATGCATTATAAGCACTAAACAAATTAGTTCCTAAAACACTTCTGCTTTCGAGAAAAATTGAATATACAAATTTACCGGTGCTCCCAGCCATAGCGCCTACAATCATACAATAGTAGCTTCGACCATGACAGTCTCAGAATATGTAGTTGTGATATATATATATTCCAAACGGTAATAGCAAATCGGTCGATTTTATTCAAAGAACGTTGTTTTATAGCTTAATTAATATATTGACCTTGAGAGGGCGTTTTACAACATAAACAAAATTATTATTTACAATTTCAACACTTTAGACTCGATTTTAACCGCGACAACGATCACTGAATATTGTAGGATCGCATATGCTTCCAATATGTTCATTTTAACCAAATTAATGACACCACAACAAACTTTGTATTACCTTTAATAATGCAAAACAAATTGATGCCAAAAAGTGGGACACTGGAAAAAAGGAAGCAACGTATTTACACATCCTTTTAATCTATATAACAAACACAATATATTTGTAAAGTATAATGTAAGTTTCTAAATCCTAGAAATCTTTATTCTCCTCGAATTTTAATCGCTTTAATGTAATTAACAAATCACTCATGGCGCTGAGTTCACCAACGATCAGTGGCGTTATGTCATGATGTCATTAGAAATTCGAACGCTTTTCATGATGACCGAGACGGATTCGACGAAAAGGGTCGCAGGGGCTACTGCCCCCCTACCCCCTGTCATCGGCAAGACCCAATCTGGTATATTCCAGGCACTCATAAACCCTAAAGTACTCCGAAATATGTACCATTCACTTTGCCCCCTCCCCCTCCAAAAAAGGGGTATAGAAATTATCTTTAGTTGTGAGAAAATTTAGTTTTTTTGATTGTTTGCGGATTCTCGAGTGGACGAATGTGCTTCTTTGATGAATGTCTCTATTCCGTTTCCTTTTTATTTGTAGTGTTGCTGTTCGCCGAATTTTTTTAAACCTGTGCACCCCTCCCTCCCCTTTCCTGTCAAAAGGTTATGGATACATCACTAATACCGTTTTTTTTCTTCTCTTGGTAAAATAATGACGCACGATTCAAAATGTTTTCAAAATAATGACAATGGTATCTTGCAACCGATAAAAAGTCGTTGGTTCCGGCTGACACGACTTCAAATACATCTCTATACGCGCTTAATTGGAATGAAAATAGGGTGATTGATAACGTACTTACTCGACACCAACGTTGAATTATACGTTGACCCTTCCTATAAGTGTGTCGTCATGATTTCTTTTGATTCCAACACAAAACGTGGAAAATAGATGCTGGCAATGACGTCGAAGAGTCAATGTATGAATGGACATCATGATAATAAGGTTTACAGAAAACACTCATGACAATGGATTAAGGGTTATCCCCTGTTTTTGTTTTTCTCCCGGGTTTTAACAATTCGGTGTTCGATTTAATCGTTTTGAATCCTATAAAAGTGCAGTTTAAATTTCAAGAATGGTGAGTTGCTAAAGGGGAGGGGGTGGGGCTGTATAGGGTATTTCATGTTTGGTTTGATGTGTATCCCTTTTGTTATGATTGTCATATGATATATTTAGGTGCCTTCTGTTTTACAAGCCTTGTTTTTTTTAACGTACATGTATATTTGTATCTATTGTTCATGCATTTATGACAGTTTTACATGATAGTGATTAATATATGATAAAATAAAAAATGAAAAATGGAAAATTAAGCTTTTAGACCTCAAGTTAATGAGTCTGTTCTATGTTTGTATAAATACTTCTGTATTTTTTGGTGCGGGGATTAACTAGATCAAACAATCATTCATAATATTCTTCCGCCTAATAATGAGTAGAAACATATTGAAACAAGTATGGAGAACAGAGCAATGAAGTACCTTCAAGTTAGTAGTGAGATGTTTCTTTAAATATTTATTACCGTTGCGTTTAACGATTTGATGTAAACAATCAAAATTAATGACAATAGTTACTGTTATAGTAATATTCCCATCTCTGTCAATTCGATATTTCTAGCTACGTATCAATGGGGAAGCCTGCCGAGGCGACAGTTTGAGAATGTTTCTTCCTCTTTGCTATTTCTTAAAGAAAAGGTTGAGAAGAGGTGAAAAATTATCTGTAGGCGTTATAATTGTATAACGCAAGTGTGGAAGAACATCAGATAAAAATGTTCCCTGAAAAGCATGGCTCTTCAAATGCCTTAATATTCTAAATGTGGCATGTAAGATCAGAAAAATCGGGACGGATTTTTATGCCACATGTTCGTGTAGTCCCATATACATCTTTCCGCATGTGTACAGTGCTTGTAACTTTACCAAGACTGGGCCACATTTCTTATCATTTTGACGATTCCAGAACCTTGCAGTACACACCAATACTTAAATGATAGATGATAAACAACGTTTCTTTCACAATGCAATCGCATGACCAAAACTCAACTTTATCTTTAAATAACGTCAATGATTAAGAACGCTTGACACGAGTGTCACGCGTGCTGGGAGCGTGTCACACTTCTGTACAATAATTTTGAAATACGAACTTGATACCATGTATTCATGTCTGCATTCCGCGAACACATGATATAGACACATTCTAAATGTATTACTTTTCATTGATAAAAGAACAAAGAAGATAAATCTACAATACATTAATTGGACGTCGGTGGCCTGGTTTATAAACCAAGGTTAGGACGATGGCAGGAAACAGAAGCACCTGAATAGAACCATTTTTAGTTTCATTTCGAGAGTCTGTGACTAATTGATGCGTGGCGTGTATATAGTTCGCGTCGAAAAGCACAATTATCCGGTTTTAGTACACAGGGAACTTATGAGTTGAAAATCTTCCCGTGATTGCGGAATGGAGATTATATGAAAAATAAAGAAATTTCAAGTTTGTACTGGGCATGATATAGGCGCGTGGGTATGGTAGAATCACATGATTTCGGGGTAAAGATCATGACTTTGTGTAAAATAAAGAAAGTTCAAGTTTGTACTGGGCATGATATGGACGCATGGGTATGGTAGAATCACGTGATTGCGGACTTGAGATCATGTGTAAAATAAAGAACAGTTCAAGTTTTTACTCGGCATGGAGAGCGCATCGGCGTTTTATCATAATGTAATTGCCCATCATCAATACAAAAACATGTTTTGCAAAGTTTGATACCAAGTGTGCGAACAGTTTTAAAAGTCACGTGGCAATTTCGTATTGCATGTCAGTCAAAATGTGAAAGAAAAATAACATTTTACTTACGTTTGTGTGCAAGATATATTTTATTTAATGTCAGGCGAGTCTTTGAGACCCTTTGATAAATTTCGCATGTTTTGAAATTTAACTGATTTAGCTTCTAGAAAAGAATTTAAAAATCCCAGAACAAGGACAAAATTGTAAATTCATAAAAGAACGAAATATACAAACATTGATTGAAGTCTTATTGAAATAAAAAGACCTAAACATATCTGAAAATAAGCAGTTTTTGTCACATACAAACACACACGCAAATGTTATCACAAATAAAATATAAAGAAATGCAGCTGCACTTTTCTCATTCGTCCGTGCACAATATCGCGTCAGTTGGGCATTCAACGTCCCAAATGTCTAGCTCATTAACTGATGGTTAATCCAAATAATGATTATAAGTAACTATTGTGACCGAGAAATAACCTCGAAACTCTCCGAAACGTAAAACTAGATAAATTACATCATTACAGACTGTTCTTAGGTGACATGTCACACGAAACAGCATGAAGCTCCGTGTTTACACACGTTTAGTTCAATGATTAGTGATATATGTTGGACAAACATTAATTTGGCATTCCAAATATTGACAAAAAGGGGAAGCCATGCATTGACACGTACAGCATTAAAGAAAAGACCGAAAAGACATGTTTAAACGTTTTAAAACAGGCCGTTTTCGTAATGTAATAATGTTTAACTCCATTTTTGTTTAAATAAAAATTTGTGAATTGCCTAGTTACGAATAACTGTATTGCCAATAGTCAGATTGCAAATTGCATGCATAACGAGCTATTAGATAGGACAAGCCATAATATTTGTCCTACGTAGCAACAAGTAATGTATACAATTCACATTCTGAATATTGAAATACAATGATATATAGCAAATGACTGTAATATTTCGTTACTAACTAGACTTGCATATGTTTGAACACTTATTATTCATGTTTCCCTCCATTTCTCCTGGTTACCAAATATTTTATTCGCCTGCTATCCATTTAGGGCTTAAAGGGCCACTCTAATCAAAACGAGCTAAAAATGAAAACAAGACATGTAGAATAATTTTTGACGGAGATTTCGAACATGACAATGATTTTTCTTACAAATCATTGATAATTCTGGAATCTAGCTTTAAAAATGACGACTCAGAACGCGCAGACAAAATCCCAGTTTCGGTGATGACGCATTTGACGTCACTGCAGGCGCCTCTCCGGTGAACATGAGGGTGATTTAGGCATTAAAATGTCTTTAACTAGGCAAACTATGATATTAATCGGAAACTAAAGACATATATCCTAAAGATAATATGCACTTGATAATCCGAGTACGTTTCTGGTATATTTCGTCATTCTTAATTATAAAATTATCAAATTATCAAATCGGACATGCCCGTATAACCCTTTTTCGAGAGGCGTAGCCCAGCAAGCGTGAGAACTGTGAAAAATTGATGGCTATTATCAATTTGTGGTCAATTTAGAGATTTAAAAAAAATTAAGAGGCAGGAATATTAATAAGTAGAGGTGTATTCATGTTTAGAAAGGCTATGTTAATTGGATTAGAGTGGCCCTTTAAATAAACTATGTATACTTTATTTGTCGATATGTCTGGCAAGTCCCTGCCAAACTGAGTTCTGGTACGTGTATTACATTGGTGTGCATAACTTTGGTAGACAAAAGTTTTTTGACTTATCATCCGAGGAACATTGACAAACCAGGAAGGCCGAGAAAACATTAATCATTCTTATATTTGTATTACCATACTGAACATTTTATGTTAGACAAAGTGTTGTCTTTGACCACGTTTCTTAGGAGAATGTACTATTTTTACTAAATGAATCCTATATTTGAAAATAAAACTATGTTTAAAAGTAGCCATCCAGAAATTTAGACCCTAGATATTATTTTATTTGATCTGTATTGGTGTCGTAATTCTATCTTAGGAAAAATTGAAATTCAAGAAGTTGTAAAAGAGTTGAAAGTGTTCTGAACCTTAATAGTGTCCTAAACCTGCCCACCATATGGTGATGCTCTCAAAGCCTTTTAATAGCGATACCTACTTTACGAGGCAGGGGCGTAGCGAATTGAGGGGGCGGAAATGTTACCATAGGGGAACGGGCAATCTAACTTGATGAATTAAATTCGGATTTACAAGTGATCGATTTAGGGTAGGCTATAGGAGGGGTCGTTTCATCTTTTTTCCACTTTTCTTCCCGATGCCCCTTTCTCTTTTTTTAAAAACGCCAATTGGTGTTTGTGTGTGTGTGTGTGGGGGGGGGGGGAGGCTATGAATTAACGAGGTCATCAAATGTAGGGGAATGTGGAAGGGCGTTGTATATCATATTCTTTTCCAGTTTTAATAAATCCTCTCCCTTTTCTTCTGTCTATCTGCCGAACCTTTTCTCATTAATCGGGGTTGTGCTCCCGTGTCGCCCCCGTTACTACGCCATTGATACTACATGAACCTTTATTCTGTCAATAACACGCACTCTAAAAAAAAAAGTAGATGTTATATTAAGCCACGCCCACAACGATTAAGTCATAAAAAGATTAAATTACATAGCAACATGAGTATGTGTCTCGCATTTAAGTGAGCGCCGGAAGAGGGTGTCGATGAAGGAAAGGGAGCACCCACGTTAAATGGCGTCAGCGAAATGGGGGATACCGTCTGAGGGGAGTACTGAGGGGTGTCGTATTGGACGGCAAAGGGTAATCTATTGCTACCCCCTCCTATTCCTAGCTAAAAGCAATTAACGAATTTGGCTTCTTACTTGTCATAGATTTCATATACATCTAAAGCTTCGTAATTATTTGAAAAACTCTAGCTTGTCACAGATATCTGAGACAGTTGCCCCCCCCCCTCCTTCCCCTGAAAAAACAAATATGACGACCTCCCTGAAATAAACCGATACTAATGCTCGCATGTGGCCTAAAACGTACTTGCAGTTTTAATCCAGTACTAACAATTACAACGTAAGAGTCATCTTTGAGTGACCAAGCACGAAATGTTGGGATAATGACAATTTAAATATTTATTCAATATTCAATCTTTAATAGCAGCATAGTAGGAAACTTGTTAAATATTTATAGGGTTATAAGTATCCCCTATGCCCCCTGGATTCGCAACTACATTAATATACCTCATACATCTATTTTGGTGTCACTCTAGACACAGACCTAGGCCCTGTTTCATTAAACTTGATATCAATAACAAGTTACAAGCTAGTGTTAAAAGCTACTGAAACCAAGGTATCTGATTGGCTGAGAGCAAATTTATCATAGCAATTAAGCATTTGTTATAGATAACAAGTTTTATGAAACGGGCCCCTGCAGGTGACAGACAATGTTCGCACGCCTGTCTGAGACAGTGTCAATATCAGGGTGATTGGTATCCATTAAGTGGGTAATTAACTCGATTAAGTGCAAGACACTTACTCGAGAAGGACCATCAGCAGCGCGAACAAATATGTATACTTTTAAGAGCTGAAAGTGCATATTGCATTCAAGAGAGTATGAAGTGTGTATCGTGTCCTGACGAATAATCGCAAAAATAATAGTACTGCGCCTTGAAACATTAGTGTTGAGTGCTCTATATAGGTTTCAATAATTAGTTTTACTATCATCATTGCTATTCTAATTGTTAATAGTGTCCTTACTACTACTACTACTGTTACTACAAATACTACTTCTACTACTTCTTCTACTAGCCTACTACTACTACTACTACTACTACTTCTACTACTACTACAAATTGTTATTATTGTTATGATGATAATAAAAATGATACTAATTATGATAACAATGATACTAGAAATGTCATTGGTTCATGATCAAGTTGATAAAAAAACGGATATCAATTATACATTTTCGCAATTTTGGCACATTTCTTGTGCATGCTGAGAAGAGAAAGGGACAGAGAGGAAGAGAGAGAGAGAGAGCACTATAAATTCAGCCTCTATGAATTACATTAAAAAGTAAAGGACCGACTCTGCACAGTAGGCCTAAATTAAAAAAAAAGTTTCAAGCACAATTGCAATGTGTCATTTGTTTTTACTATTCAATTGCGTCTTCCTGGTGGAGAGGGAGATACAACAAAAAAGAATAGAAATGAAAATAAACCCGTCAGTAATTGAGTCATTGTTTTGATGTTTTGATTTTCTATCAACATCTATTTCGCAACTCATGTTCTATTATAGTCATAAAACACTATTACTGCACCACAATAAATTTTGCACAGTTCCATTACAACTATACGTTTTCTATAAAATGCAACATGACAATTTAAACACATTTCACTCGCTGGAATCCAATGCTATGATAGGTTGAAGAAAAAAAAATATTGAATGAATGTCGGAAAGGAAAACGCGCAAATATTTTGACATTCTCCAGTGGAAATTGATCGCAAAAACATGAGTTATTAATGAAAATAGAGAAGGGGGCTGGGGATTCCGTGTTAAGCCCTTTCTAAGATTGCCTGTGAAATCGTATCATATCAAGCCTTCCGTCCTTCTTCATTTGTTCTAATGATTTCAACGAATGTTTTTCCCGGGAAATATCCTAAAAACAACACGTTGGCAATCGTACCTTGAGGATTGACTCTGTAATATTATGAATAGCTGAAATGTAATGTTTTTAACAGTACTTATCCACGCATTTTGTCACTTAAACTATGAGCGAATTATAATGAGTTTCTTGTTCCTGAAATTCGGGTGTTTTTCCCCTCAATATATTAATGTTTGTAGTATGCATGAATAAGAACTATCAACTACTGTATACATTTTCCCTATTCAAATGTGGACATTTTTCATGATGGGATGAAAATAGATGTTTAACAAATTAAGATGAACGATTTATCAATGACATCATCAAATAATGATTGTCTGAACGTTAGAATTTGTTGATGTAAACATTTACACGGTGTCTTGGTTGAGTGGATATGTCACCGGACTGTGAATCACAAGGTCCGCGGTTCATGTCCCGCCGCGGCATTAATGTCCTTTGGCAAGACATTGATCTACATTTGTCACTCTCCATCCAGGTGGGATGCGAAATTTGATGTGGTTGGATTAGCAAGTGGCGCTTGTAATGTGCCTACTGGCTGGAATACTCCCCAGGGAGTGGAACATGTGCATACATTGTGTTGCAGGTAAGCCTGAATCCGATAACCGGGGTAATGATATGTGCTGCGCCTAGAAACAAAGTATTAGGCGCATTGCGAGCTATTAATCATTATTATTATTTACTTATAATGTAACTCTGTAATCTCTAAATAATTTTAAGCCTTGCGTAGCGCCTATTCTGAGGGCATATTTAGAGCAAGTGTCCCCACGATAACAATGCATGCTGCATTTCGATGTATTTTATCCATTAATTTCAAATTGCTTGCCATTCTCCAAGAGAATTGATTCACGGTGCAATCTTTGTCATCATTTGCGATGTTTTCTCCTCCCCCCCCCCCTTCAATTTGCACCAAGCCCAGGCTAAGTTTTCTGGAAAACAATGTTCTACTTTCCGCATATTATATCTAAAACTTCTCGCATAGGTCCTGTTCTTTACAAAAAGACCGATCATTTACGTGAAATCGTGTAACATACACGAACAACACTCCACTTCGAGATATGCGACATATATTATATGGAGCTCGGAAGAAAAATATTTTAAAAACAGCCTTTAAAGACGTCCATGTAGATGATATGAAGAATCCATTTAACACGTGTGGTGACGCGCATCGAGATTGAGTTATCATTTGTCAAAATGTTTTTCTTTCCCATATATTCTGCTCATTTTCTATGATTCCGCGTGTGCCCCATTTCTAGGTCGGCATCTTTCATAACAATTAGAAGTAATTTGATTCATATTTCTGCCTCTGTTCGGGAGGAAATTGCAGATGGAGGGCAGACAAAGGAAGACATTGCCTCGAAGATGTGTAGGTTAGAAGTAAAGTCACGCGGTTTCAAAAACATCTTTGAGGCTCGTTCAGATATGACGAGGCAAAACCAGGGGCCCGTTTCACAAAGCCTTTTTTCAATGACAAATGACAAAAATCAGTGACAGATCTGCTGATAACCAATCAGAAGCAAGGATTTCAGTAGCTTATAACAAAAGTTGTCATTTGTCACTGATGACAAGTATTGTGAAACGCCCCCCTGAACGGTGTATTTTTGTTATGATTATGTAAAATAAATGTAATACGCTTCACCCTTCTGCTTTATATAGCAAAGAGCGAAATAAATACACGCAAGTCCACTGTTGTGCGCAGTTACTAATAATTTACACGTTTAACAATCAGATTTAAAAACACGGCGATTTGTTTCAGTGATTTACCTTGTCATATCGGGGCAAATTTATTTCAAATGTACTATACCCTCGGCAAGCCTCGGGTATAGTAAATTTGATATAATTTTTCTCTCGGGAAAGTAACTATTTATGCCGCTTCATTAGTTCATAACTTTTGGTAGACCCTCGAAAGGTATTGTATATGTGTATATTCAATGACGGTTTGTGTGAGATGTTAAACAATAAAGAGTGTTCATCTAATTTATTTTAGCTGAGTTTATTTTATTCACTTACACATCAATTAAGTGGCAAAGGGAAAGGCCGAGCTAATCTCAAGTCCCGTTGGTCCGGATAAGCCTAAAGATATTACATCCAGGTACCAAGATATAAACATGAACACATGATCATACATCAAAATGTCTTGTTTTCCTTTTCTCTTGACTTCTAAATGCCTTTTCTAAAATGCTTAGGGGAATAATTCATGCAAGGCATGTATCGGGGAGTTTGCACCTGCGCGAACAATCGACGATTCAAGATTGATAGCAGGCTAGGATCATCCCCCCTGCATGAATGCCACGTGGAGAGCACTTATAATATCACTGAACTTTTATTCACAACTGATCGACGATTAGCACCTCACTGATATGTAGTCAAGTTTCCTCAACCGCTGACCACTTAAAGGAGCTCTTAGTCATAGCGTGTCAATCGAGAAGTTGGGACAGCGGAAGTTGAGTAGTAAGGAATTATAGAATACATGTGATATTCCGTTTGATATACCTCACTTAGTATGTTGAATCCATCTAAGCATATGCTTCGTCGAAATTGGAGTCGTGATTTTAGCCATTCCCGCCTAACGGTCAATAGTTAATGAGAAGGATGCCCGTTACGCCGGGTAACGGGACGCATAGTTAAATTTTGCCGATATCCCCATTGGTTTACGTGCAAAAAGTTTCTTTGATCGAGCGCGGTACAGTGCAGTGTGTGTGCGATTTCCGAATGATCGTAACATTCAGGCAACTTTCCAGCGAGGGTTTACAGACAGTGTCTCAGATTTTCTGTGAGGTTTTAACCAATATTTACTCAAGAAAAGAATAAGGTAAGAATTCTTGGTAGATATCTTTGTGAATTCGTATATACAAGATAATATTGACTGCTTTAATATTTTCGAAGCATAGCTGTTTCTATACTGGCTCTCGGCGACGTTCGCGGCTCGCCGAGGGGTCATAGTAGAAAGTAACGTCCCCTTGAGCCTATGGAAACAGCGATACCATTCATAGCAGTCACAATATTTATATCATACACATCATGATATAACGCCTCTATGCGATCCAAAAGTGAGTTCTAATCAATAATACATTGGTTTTACCATGTTTACTACAAATAGCGGCTATCAGATATTCATGAGTTCAAATTTCAACATGTTCAAGATATGAATACCTCTGATTTATGGGTCGAGAGAAAAATGTGTGGATTAAATGTATTGTTGAAGGATATGTGCATAGGACCATCGATGTTCTTCTATTAGAATGTTTAAACTTATAATGGGACCATTAAAAAGATGGAAGAATTAGTCCAAAGTGGAGTTTAATAATATTTCAAGACCGAATTCGAAAATATCTACATGGCATACAATGTAAATAAAGGAATATAAGATCATAGACAACAATAAGATAAAGAAAAAACTCTGGTGGTAATAAAATAAAGGGGGAAGCCCAATACCAGCCACAGACGCACACACAAAAACGAAACACGCACTCACGCCAATCCTGCATGCACAGCGGCTGACAGGGCATGCCGTGACACTAAGGTTTTAAGGCGCCATTACCTCGGCGGGCTCGTCACTCACATGTCATCATATTCCGGCCAGTTTCTACAGGGCTACAATGCAAAACCATTCAAGATAAGAGTGAACACTTATATTTTCAAACAAGAGTCAATTAAAATAATATAATAAGAAGCTCCGATGAAAATAGACCATTATATCGGTGTTGATGGAAAACTTAATGGGTCGTCGAAATAAGATTCCCCATTTTTTCTTTCTTTTTGAGTCGTGAGTAAGTGTCTTTTATTTGTTCATTGTGTCTTCATAAAAAGTGCTTATTTGTGAATTGACAACTCTCTCTAAATTGCTTTATCTATATAACTGCAATTTTAACCACTCCTCGTCATAAAACACATCTATTATAAATCATCAAGCCTATCTTTTCTGAAATTCCCTTTTTTTCCCCGTTAGTTAAATCAAGCAAAATAATACCTTGTCTTTAATATTCTCAAACGTAAATTGCTCTGTAAACTTATTTCATTACGTACAAACTTATCAGTATTTCGTACTTGTATAATTCATTTGGTCTATTATATAATGTAATACTGGATGGTTTATACATGTCATTTTCATTTGTGGATATTTGAGTGAGAAAAAAAAAATTTAAAATTAAAAAAATCATTTTACACATATTCCTTCTGGTTTATGATTTTTAACCTTTTATTTGCACCCATTGCTAATTGCCACAGCCGCCTGTTTGCCACAAATGCCGATCAGCACACAGCACAACATAATAGGCACCACTGTCAGAACGCTTCCTTTGTGCACCACCATGGCTTTGCAAAGTGGTCCGGTCCTCATTAGCTCCATGACAACCTTTTCAACACCTTTTAGTTTCGTTTTTCACTTTGAAAAGTTAAATGATCTTGAAGGCTTTGATATACATGTTTGTAGCGCATGATAATACAATGTGGCACATGGAGATTAATTGTGTAGTATATTTTGTAGTAGAAATAAGATATAGATTTTGAACATATCACATCCGTTAGTTATGTCATAACGCTTTTCCACGCCTTTTTTGAGCGCCAAGCAATGCTAAATATGTATACCAAATCAGGCGACCGTCCAATTTTCCTCACTTCTTAAAATTTGATTTGTTGCGTCTTTCTCTCTTTTTAAATTTGATTTGTTGCTTTTGAATGGTATTTATTGACCCACTCAGGGTGCGAGGTTGCCTCATTATAACAAAAAAAAGACATATCATTAAGGTGTCGATATGATGTATATCGGTTCATATTGATGTGAAATAAATTTTTTCAGCTAGCGAATATGCTGAACCTTCTGAGATACAACTTTCTTTTTGGTCTATAAACTATGGCTGAATTTACCAAATCGAACTTATTGTCTCTCTAATAAGGGAAGATTGCATACAGGGTATATTAATCGATCTATATTTAAACGTTTGACTACCAAGTGCATCGGAATAGAAGGACAGATAAATGCTTTTACGCATCTCTTCTGTGAAAATCAAAAGAAAAATGAATTCGACAGGTTTTCCTAGTAAAGAGAATAATGAGTTGGTCAAGCGGCTACTTTCTGTCTTCGTCCACCAACCGACTTCGGGCCCCCGGGTACTTTTGTGAGGGATGTGAAAGGTCATTTCCCAGTTTGCTGGATGAGATGTAATGTCCACTTTGTGTATCCTTAATTTAAGGAGATGAGTTTGACTATCTCTTCGAAAGTCCCCTTGTCAGATGGAAAGGCGCATTTATTTGTCAACAACAATGTATAAATGTAGGCTAAATGCGTTATAAACGTTCCAGCGTTTTAATCTAATTATGCTAGTACTTGCCAGCTTCAGAAAATATTCCAGAACTATTTATAAAGCAAATTTCTTAGAGACCTGAAGAAAAGGGTTAAGACTGCCAATGTGTATAGAACGTAATAGAAATATAACTGAATACTCGTTGTGATAGATTTCTGTTTATTAAGAAGGAAGCATTAAAACGGCTACTCTTTTAGAAAAAAAAGCAATGTTTGTTTCTTTTGTGCAAACTTAAATGTATGTGTTATGCTTGTAAATATTTTTCTTTTGTTTTGTGTTTTCATACCCCCGAGAAGGGGGTCGATAAAATAAATAATTGCTATATTATACTTTTACACTACTACAGTGAAACCTGCCTATAAAGACCACACAAGGGAGACAAGTAAAGTGGTCTTTATAGGTAGGTGGTCTTTATGTATAGGTTCCTTTAGTACATGTTTCAATGAGGAACCATTTTTAAGGGAAACGAAGAATGTGGTCTTTGTAGACAGGTGATCTTTCTTTACAGATGGTCACTAAAGCCCCCATCACACTATTAAAAACTAGTTCTCACTACGTTCTCGAAAATTTTGCGAAACGGGCTTAAACTGTGTGCAAACGGAGTTGAACGTAGTAGCAACTGTTTACGATTTGTTTAAGGACTTCATGGACGGGCTCGGACTGGACTTCTGTCTATAATACGACCCTAGTTCGTTCATAAACAGTCCACAATACGTCCAACTCGTCTGTACCCCGTCCACACTCATATTCATATCAAGCTCAGATCGGGTAAATTTGCCATTTCCAAGCAGTCCTAGCCAGTCCGCAGTCAGTTTAAACCCGTTGTTAACTATATACCTCGTTCCCAATACGTCCAAACCATTCTTATTAGTTCACAACCTGTTCTTACTAGTTTATAACCCAACCACCCGGTTCAGAGACAGTTCAACTCGTCCTCATCTCGTTCTTAGTGCGTTCGAACGCGCTCCTAGAGCGTGTGCAATCCCGTCCTGGCTCGGGACTATACAAACCCAGCGTCGGGTCGGGTTACAAACTAGTTAGAATAAGTAACGAACTAGTCAAAATGAGTTTGGACGTATTGGGAACGAGGTAGAACCAAGGAGGATATAACAAACTTTGGTAGAACTAGTTAATAATGAGTTTAAACTGACTACAGACTGGCTTGGACTGGCAAATTTACCCGATCTGAACTGATATGAACTGACTGTGGACGGGGTACAGACAAGATGGACGTATTGAGGACTGTTTATGAGCGAACTAGGATCGTGTTATAGAAATTACTTACACATTCTGCCCCGACCACAACCCTTTTAAAGATTTTCTAGGACGTAGTGAGAACTAATCTGGTGTGAGGGGGAGCTTAAAGCAGGTTTGACTGTATCAGATATAATAAACAATAAAGGTTATTGAAAGCCCCAACTACAATTCAATGCACCTGCAACCAACGTGACAAACATACTGATTTTCGTTGACATGGTGTAGGTTGTTTCCATCGTCAACACTGCAAAAAGTAACGTCTGAATTTTGTGGCTAGGGGATTTCTATAAAATGTAATGTTCTCTTAAATTAAATTAGAATCACTGTTGTCCCCCGGTGTTGTCCCCGCACTGCATTAATCCTTTTCATCGTGGTTTTATTGTTAGATAATGAGATCTTATTCACTTTCTAAAACGAATTGTACTCTTCAGCGTCAAAAATATAAGTCGTCCGTATTCTGTTCTCCAAATACGTACTGAAACCATTCTTCTTCACTGTCCCTTGTGGTCGGATAGGGCCTGAAGGCGCTACTGTGATCTTGCCAATAGTCTGTTGTGCTTCGGATTTGTGGTCTGTAATACCGTGGTAATACTACCTTAATTTCGAAGGGCGGCTCCGAGATTGTGTAGAGCGGAGGAGTTTAATCCGAGACTGCCTCACAGGAAGCAGAATAAAAGGTACACTGAAGATGCGGAAGAGGAAGATGGGGGAGGAGAAGGAGAAGGAGAAGAAGAAAAAGATGAGGAGGAGGATGAGAAGGAAGAGGAGGATGAGGAAGAAGAAGAATAAGAATACAAAACTGAGGAGGAGGATAAGGAGGAAGAGTCGGAAGAAGAAGAAGAAGACGAAACAATTTGTTAACGTTGACGTAGAGCAACAAAAGCTATATGAATATTTGACTGTCATGAATTTTTTTATTTATCTAGACTGATTCCACAATACCGTAAATTAAGTTTTGCTAAACATTGAGAAGTTAAAACATATTCAAATATATTCAACCCCCGCCCCTCCTCGTATTGCATTTTATCCATAATACATTGCGGGTAATATACTTTAGCTAATATAGAAAAATGGCTGTTTCGACATAAAAATGAGAAATTGGTTAGGTATGTCAAATTCGCTAGTAAGCAAGTTTCCCCCATATTATTAGTGATCTCGTAATGAAATCACCCCTTTCCTATTCTTGGCCCGAATTTTGACAGCTCATCACGAGAAGGTCTTTACAACTAACACCATTTAAATGAGTTGTATCATTATCCTTTTCAATGGTCCCCACAGCCTTTCTTTCTATCACTAAGCTTTACAATTATTTTAAATGTCATCATAATCATTATCAATATTTGTTATTAATCTTTTATTTGTATTATGCAGTATTCATATTTACCCTTTTGCACTTTTGTTATGGATATAAATGAACATAATTAGGCGCTATTTTTCTCTCTGATTTCAACTAACCAAACTCTCTGTGCGAGGTTATTATACTTTTCTTCGTACTATTTCTCTTTTTCTTTTTACTTTTTAGTAAATATCAAGGGGCACAAAATTGCGAGAGAAGCATTTTGTGTGGTTGTTTTTAATGGTGACCTAATGACCCCGCCACCCACTTCTCCACGTTGAGACACCAAATTATTATACACTCACTTCGGGGATTTATTTAATACAACAAGTTCAATAAATGTTATATCCTTGGGTAATTTTCTTCTCTTGAGTATACGTTACTTGAAGAAATTGGCAATTTGCTGCCGAACCGAGCATAATGTTTCCATCCAACCATGTTTTTATTATTTCAAATGCCAATGTCAATCATTTGATAGGTATCACTCTCTCCATAACCTTCGCCCCCATAATCAGTGCAGTTCAGGTGTGGGAATAGGGAGGGTGGGGTGCTTGTGTCACTCGTTGGATGTAATGCGAAGTGACAAGGCCTCTACTGGGAGGGGAAAGAAAATCGTAGCATCTTTTTTTCACGTTCGCTCCCGTCTCCCACCCCCTTCCCCTCTTTAATCTACCTGTGCCTCCATCCCCCTCTCTCTCTCTTGTGCTCTCTCTCTCCCACTCCTGCGCTCATATTCTCCCCTCTCTCTTTCTCTCTCGCTATCAGTCTTGATCACTTCCCCCTTTTCACTATTCGGTGCATGGGGGAGGGGCGTGTCACCTCTGATCAAAAACCCCTTTGCACTATAATCACAGATGAAACAGTGACATTTGGAGAAAAGAAGGTCTTACATGGTGAAATATAAAATGGTACAAGATGTGCCCCTCTATAAAGTTTTGGGAGCCCCAAATCCCCGAAAATTGAGGACAAAATTTCACCTATTAAAATTGTATCATAATGTAAAAGAGGATGTAAATTAAGACACACTTCTACAAAAATTTCCCACCAAAAAAGGTGTTTAAAGGTACACTGCCATATTTGTAGCTACTTGCTCCCTCTATATAGAAAACTTCCCCAATCGGTGCCTGTTGGTCCCCCATGATCCTCTTTTTCTTATGTTAAATGAGAGCTGAGTTAATGAGATAGCCACCTGTCACAGTGACCTCGATGGCTCGCTGTGTGGTCTAATCCCTTCTTGCCCAGTAGTGGTGACGGTCTTTAAAGATAGATATTGACAATATTGATTGTATTCTTTCATCAATATTCGACTTCAAACGCATTTGTTTGGAAAATCCTTGTGGGGCTCCAAACACGTTAGAGGAGCTTCATAATAATAATATTAATAATGTAACTTATATCGCGCCAAATCCACTCTGTGGAGTGCTCAAGGTGATTATTAACCGTATATTAGAAGCTCATGGAATACGACGGGGAAGATTATCGTGGAATAAACTATTGTATTTCCTATCAATATTGGGGTTCGGATTATGGTTGTGTCACTGTGTCATTTTTAGTGGTCATGCCATTTGATGGACACTTTTTTTTTTAGTTGCTTAGGTTAATTTCTCGAAGGTTTCGATCGTGGTCTAAACTCTTTTGCTAATCTAGCACCCCTACAAGGAAATTATTTAAAGCAAGATGTTCATAAGTTTTTATGTGCTGCAGGTACTCATTCTCTGACACCAGTTTTGGTGGAAATATCATTACTGGGTGTACAAGTCCCGCACACAGCAAACCCGTAGTCCCATCAAGAAATACCCCTCTCAGAGAGTCTTCGGTTGAGATCAATAGGGACTTTTAGATTCGCACGAAGACAATGGGGATTGCTACGATCGACGTCCTTTTAATCCACTGCCTTGAATGGACGTCACACGTATCAGT
This sequence comes from Strongylocentrotus purpuratus, assembly GCF_000002235.5. Lineage (NCBI taxonomy): Eukaryota > Metazoa > Echinodermata > Echinoidea > Camarodonta > Strongylocentrotidae > Strongylocentrotus > Strongylocentrotus purpuratus. The sequence continues at coordinate 7,565,200 of NW_022145602.1, read as the reverse complement.
CCACGCATATCTAAAAGTCCCTAATGCAAGATAATGGCTTTTCCGTAAGCGGCGATTGGTGAAAAATGCAGAGCATTACGTAAGGTCGGTTAAGCATAAAAGTGAAGGCCAATCCTGGTGATTGACAACACCAGTTATTGGGTAAACACACGAATTGTGTCGAATTTCTCTTAGAGCCCACTACCATGCGTCTTTAAATGTAATCTTAGAGGCACTCATGTTGTGGCGTACGTTATCTTTTTAGTATCGCTTTTCTTCCCTCGTTATTTGTCTTGTCAATAAGTAGAAAATAACATATTGCCATTAGATACTAGCACCTTATATACGAGTTGTAGGATTCGTCCCCCGCCCCCCCCCCCCTTCCTTTCCAAACTTCAACGCATTTGTGTGCCTTTAATATTCAGTTTGATACCTTGGGTTTTCCCCTTTTGGCGAAACTTGATGATACAATTATCAAGATTATGGAAAGGTGTATTAAGCCGAGGAAACATGTTCACTGAAATGTCACATGAAATCGTTATGAACTAAGAACTACCCACTCAATAAGCATAACGCAGGCGGCAGGATTTGTTCAAAATCCCTTCAGCCTAATTTCATAAAAATGATAGAGCACTGACGATCCTCCCCCAGACGTCTTGCCGGTGAGTTCGGAAATGTTTCACTAAACTCTCGCTCTCATATGATACAACCAACCAGCCTTTACAAAATATGCCTGGCAAAAGATGATGAAAGAAGACTCTTGCACAAATTGCTTCAACCGACTTCCTAAATTTAAAAGGGGTGTAAACTGACAAATACAGGGAACACCATCTATGTCCCCTTTTGGAAAACCGCACGTAAACGAATGGACTTGATTAACGGTAGTACGCTACTTAATCTCTATATAGAGTGGTGAAGTGTGACGTCATCAAAAATGTATTTTTAGAATTTCTCAATTTTTTCTTCATATTCCGAAAGAACATCAAAAATAATGTCCAAATGTTGAGAACCAATTGAATATGTTAAGTATTGGCTGAGATATGAGCATATGAATGAATATAAATATGTCCTATGGGAACTCAGTGTTATATGCTCTGGCTCCTAACCATTAGGATATATAACACTGAGTTCCTATGGGGAGTATATTTATTCAGATGGTCATATCTCAGCCAATACTTAACATATTCAACTGGTTTTCCCCGTTGAATCTCCCCGTTTTTCCATTGTCTTCCCGAATTTCCATTGTCTGAAAATCGTTCGTACGGCGTTCGTAGCAGTTCGTAATGGCATTTGTGGCCGAGGCTTTTAGATTCAGCTCGCGAAGGAAACCTACGCATGGTTACTCGTCAAATGTAAACTCGCCCTCAGTGTATAAAATATGCTCTACATATTTATGGGAATCCTGAATAGCTGACGCCTTTGCATTGTTCACTAACACTCTGATGTTAATCGAAGATTAAGGGGCATGATGAGGCCAATGGCTTAAAGCCATACTGTACTAGAAGCAAAATCTCATTTAGCGCCATCTCAGGTCAGCTGTAGTAGTTTGGTCCCGTATCTCGCTGCTTCTCTAGGTGCGCTGTTGGTTCTCGCATCGAGTCCTTCGTCTGCGGCGTCGGAATTAGGTAATGGGTTACGCACTGTTGGCAAGTTGACAATGATATGGCACTGTGCAATAGACTGTACGCTAGGGCAGAAAGTTTAGTATCACTTTAAATTTAAGAGATGGTTGAGTTCTGGTTAGACTGAAAAAAGGAGAGCCCTTTTAGTTCTTTTTTCACAGATTAGTGCAGAAAAATATAAATAAAAAAATGTCTTCTGAAGAAAAAAAATCTCTTCATATTGCCTTATATTCGAAATATGACAAACATGATCAATAATATAAATATATTTACAGCAAACATCTTTCTTTTTGCTTTTGGTACAAAGAGAAGCCTTCAAACTATCCAACTTCATACAAAATACCTTTAAGTTTCATCATGTAAAAAAAGGCAAGAAGTGCTGTCAATATCAATATCTTTCATATCAACCATGAGAGGGAACGTCCGATCTGATTATCGAATCTGATATCATTATTCATGAGAAACATGGAAATGTAATTGCAGTATTTATGTTGTCTATGCTTTCTCATTTCGACTCGATGCTATGTTTAAACCGAAATATTAATGAGATCATACTTTGTAGATCATTTGAGAGAATGGGTAAATTCAATTTTCAGCGAAAGGAGACACAATGCAATTACTTAACAAAACTGTCACGAGTGCAATTTCATTAGTTGTTAATGATTTAGCACCGGTGGGATATGAGTTGCCTTTGCCTTTTAGTTGTGTATGTACTTTGTATGACCTCAGGGTTAATTCTAATTTATTATTGTCGTCTTCAGTGGAATTGGACGCGTTAAAGCCCGATTGCACTACTTATAGCCACTCGCGCCCTTTACATATCAAACAATGCCGAAGCGGTGACCATTGGTCCCCCACATTCCCCTTTTTCTTATGATAATTGAGAGCTGATTTGATGAGATAACCACCTGTCACTGACAATGCAGGGATGTATATTCCCTCCTGGCCAAACTAGTGCAGAAAGGCCTTAAAGTGTGAAATGTAGAGTGTGAACGTGTGGAACGAAAAAAAACATTGTAAGATGTTCAAGACGGGATTTCTTTAAGGCAAATATTGTGTGAATATAACTTTCAACATAACCACCACAGATAATTACATGTCCAATATGATTATATGAACTAATGGCTTTAAAATGAAGGAGACTGTTTCTGTCTTCGACATGGCTTCCGGTGACTCTAATGAACTGACCTAGAAGTACATTGTACAGTATTTCAAAACAATATAGTAGCACTAGTTGGATTCTCTTATGTTTTTTCCCCGAAAATGTGTACTTCCTGATACAAACTCATAACGCCAGAAAAAAATATTTCTTTTATTCCATGATTTGGCCCGTTCAAATCATATGATATTCAGATCTTTTTACACAAATAAATTCGTTAATCAAGGAATTATTAAGTAAGAAAGTGGTCTTTAAACACCATTGAAATGACGAATCTTCAAAATAATAACGTTGACAAAAACAAACCTTCGAATACTGAACGTTTTAAAATATAATGAACATATTTTTGCAAAAACCTGATAGTTTAACCTTCACCAAAAAACAACACCAGGATTATGTGATCTTTTGAATAACGACCTTTCTTCTTTCCCATACCTAAACCATTTTTAAACATATATTTCTCGGAATAGAGTGTCTTATCTACATAAAAAAACGCGCCTATAATCGTACGAACTTTCGGGGTAAAAATCCTGCCGTGCAAAGAGAACGCAAAGATCGACAACACTTCGTGTTTTAATAGCGAACACTACCTATAACGAGCTTTAATCTGCACATTCAATTTCTGATTAATACAATTTAAACTGATGTCCCCATCACATAATTGATATATAATGGGGGCCTCGTTAGAGTAATTGATCACTCTGACAATCTAAAAATAGAAATATCTTTCCGGGTATTTTGACACGTTAAGTGAAATTAAAATGCAGTAAAAACACACTGATGGGTGTTGCAAAGTGCTATCGATTCCGTGGACAATGCGACGTTCATTACTTATTCAGATCAATGAAAAAGCTGATTAATAATTTAGAGTTGGTGCAAGTCACTGCCATGGTTACAATCTAAGTCATCTGCCGTTTTACATTGAGACATAAAATCGATTAGAAATAAGTATTTATCCCAATCCATAACAGAATGTTCATATATTGTCCATCGGTGGAAATGGGCACAACGTAGCAAATGTCGTGGCGGACATGAAACGATTTTGAAGTTATAATCTCATAATTTGCTCTTTTTGGGGGGAGGGGAGGGGGGGGGGGTTGTCCTTAAACAAAACAAATGATTCATTTGGAATGAAAGAATGCGAAAGTAATAGGGTTCATTATCAATGGGTTTTATGAATGATGTTGATTCGTTTACTACTACTACTATATTACTGCTTCTGCGGCAGTTATGATCTTATAATTTTAATACGTCAATTGCGTTCAGGGTGTTCTACTAGTACTCTACGTGAATTACTACTAGTGCTACTCTAACTATTACTACAACTTTAGCTACTACATGTAGTACTGCTACCACTGCTACTACTCCTATTCATACTACTACTACCACAACAACATAAGTGCAAATATCATGATTGTTTTTTTATGATGCGAAATTAATGTTTTCGTTCCTTGTTTCCAAGAAAATCAGGGTTATAAATGTCATGTAATGCTTTAGATGCAACATCTACACATCCAGTTTCATCATTTTATCTACGTTCTGTTGCATGTTGCACAGATATATTCAATTTGAAAACAGGTCCATAATTATTAAAGGACATTTACTCCGAATGAGCTGCGTGTGTGTATGACCTCGTTTCGATGCTAGTATTTCTACGTCAGCCTTTTCCTTCCCTATTGATTCATCATCTTCCATCATTTCAATCAAAAAGGTCTCAAATGACCGGTGTTTGTTTGATGGAATCTCATATTATATATCCCTGGATGCTGACGTCCTCGTTGCAGTTCTCACTTACAATGATTTCATTCGTCAAAGGATATGATTTCGCCCAGTGCGCACTTATCGAACTCTACACGCCGCGGAAGCGTACAGTACTGTCCGCACAACCTTGAAAATTGTCTTCAAAAGATTCGCTTGATTTGCTTGAATTCTGCAACAGCAAATCATTTTGCATTAATAATTTTCCTGCTGTGATGATGGAAGTGGTATATGGAATTTCATCATCACGTCTACAATTTTTTCTTTTAAATTTCCTTTAATAGGGTTACAAGGTTAGCAGGTATTATTTTATAATAATATTGATTATATTGGTTGGTGGTGGTTATTTTACCTGACTGCTAAGAAAACATAGATGCTCATTAGAAAGCAACCAGAGGACCGACTGATTGAGGTCCTCTCCGAGGACCTGGTAATGAATGTCTAAAGGGCATTAGCGCATCGACTTAGTTTCGAACCCGGTCGCCGGATTACGAGACCACTGCTCTACCAACTAAGCTATTGCGCCTCCTCTTAGGTTCCCATTAATTTTCCATGCAAAGAAACACACATTGCTATTTCTCTAAAGTGGAATTATGAGCAGAGAGAACTAGTTTTCATTCTAGAAAAAAGAAGAAGAAACAAACAAACAAACAAACAATCAATAAATGAAATACACCAAAATGTACTGTTTCACCAAACTTTATCATCAAACGATTTTCTGCGACAGGAACAAACCTTATACTATTTGTGTGTTATGTCTATGACGTCAGAGTAGGATAATGATCACTAGTGTCCACGCTTGCATGCATACTTCAGTCTAACGTTGTGCGCCAATCGGGCGACTCTCGTGCAGAAACTAACAGCATCTACGGACAAATTACCGGGTTACGCGAGACAACGGCAGAGGCACGTCAAACTTTGTTTTTCTCCACTTTGATCGAAGGTGTCAATTTGTGACGTCACTTTGTGCTAAAAGTTAGGTTATAACGTCATGACTTTTGGTTTGGATACGTAGTTCTTACTGAACAACATGTAAAAAGGCTCTTAATGTAAAGTATATCAAAGAAATGTGAATTACTACATCTATAATACAGACAAATATATCGGGTCTCGGTCACTGCCGTAGTTGTGCGTTTGTTTGAATAATGACCCATGTTCGACCGCAAATGCAGAATAGGGACTTTTAGATTTGCGTGGACTGATACGTGTGACGTCCATTCAAAGCAGTGCATTAAAAGGACGTCGATCGTAGCAATCCACATTGTCTTCGTGCGAATCTAAAAGTCCCTATTGGCGACCCGCTATTCCATTATGTTACCACAAATGATATAGCCGTAGTTGTTTTCAGAATTAACACTTTTAACGAATTGACCAGCATCGTAACCATTAAACTGTGACAAGATTTACGAGCCTTAATCGTCGATGAATAATGCACTTCTCAGGAATAAAATGATTTATTTTAGGGTTGGCTACTGATTGCCCTCTTTCACATAGGCTTTAATACAAGAGCCGCCTAATTCGAGTTGGCCATTTTCAAAGACATCAATCATGAACAACAACTAAGATGTTGCTTTTGTTCGATAGTACACCTGTAGTCACAGTTCAGCAAAATACATTTCTACAAAATAATGTAGCTGTTACTTTGAAACTGAAACGAAAAAAGATATGAGAATGCAAATATCGATCTAATAAATCATCCGACGGAATAAATTGTTTAATATTGATTGAATTATTCACTACCTGAACGTTGTCTACCCTGTAGTTTACTTTCGAAATAAGTACTTAAAGGTAATACAAAGTTTTGGTATGGGGTCATGAATTTGGTTCAAATGACCATATTGGGAGCATATGCGATCCTACAATATTCAGTGATCGTTGTCGCAGTTGAAATCGAGTCTAAAGTTGTGAAATTTTAGAAAATAAACTCTTATGTTGTATAGCTCCCTCTCAAGGTCAAGATATTAATTAAGCTATAAAAAAATGTTTCTTGACTAAAATCGACCGATTAGCTATTCCCGTTTGGAAATTATATATCACAACTACATATTCTGAGATTTTCATGGTCGCAGCTACCATTGTACGGCCGCAGTTGCTATTCAAAATTTATCAAAATTTACCGGGAGCACCGGTAAATGTTTATATTCAATTTTTCTCGAAAGCAGAAGTGTTTTAGGGGCTAAATTTTCTAGTGCTTATAATACATCCACAGGGGCATCCAAATATATCAAAATTGTAAAGAACCACTATCCACCCAATTCTCAAAATTCCCAAAACTTTGTATTACCTTTAAAGTCCTAACAGAAAATATGACACCAGAAATAAGACCGATCGTAGATTCATTTGACAGTTGACACTGAGGAGCAGAACGATTTATATTTTGAAACCAGTTAATTTTTTTCAATTTTTCAATTTCAAAATGTATTTCTGTTTCCAACAAAACACTACGAATCGATACAATTGAACTTAATTATCAATAAATAATGCGTCTACAACAATTACTGCTCATTAGAGATAGAATATGCTTACCTAACAACAACACCATAGCCCAGCTAGCCACTTAAAGAAAATAGAGCTATACTGTTTCCTGAAAAAGACTCGGTGACTCTCGGTGAATCCATAAACATGATAAATTTCTGAGAAAGTAGTTTAAACTTTATCGATCCAGCATTAGATAATATTGTCATAATTATTTCATGAATTAAGGGGTAAATAAAACACCAACGCCAACTCCAAACTGCAAATTCAATGGCATCACTTGTATTTCAATTTTAATTTTAACACTATATCACAAAGACGAAAATGTCCAATTCAAACATAAAAATGTATGACATGGATTTATTATACGCCATAAAACACCTGCGCCGTGTAAGAGGTACGGGTCGATTCACTTTCTGTCTCCCCCGTTCTAAACGGTTGCAGGTGTGAATAGCTAGACAGTCAAGGGCTCTTACCGCCAGGAAGGATTGTCTGAAAATGAAAAGGGAGGGAGGGGGGGGGGGGGACATTTTTCCCGCCGAACATCTTCAGTCGAATACGTGTTAGCTAATATCTATTACGGAAAAGGAAATGTTAAAATAAAAATGAGAAACCGCCATTTATTTTTGAATTTATTTATTTATTCAGTTTTATTTAAACAGGGTAGAATGATAATTTTCAATGAGTAATTACAAATCGATACCACGAGGTTATATTATGAAAGAAACCGCTTGGAAGCAATTGGGAAGGGTTCAATGAGCTGTAAATATTGATTTATGCATAAAGTGGCTTTTTTTAATGATTTAAAATGGAAATAATTGATTCCGTCCTTTTGAATTATCACATACAATCAACACAGAAATGAACATGAGGGACTGCACAAATCCACAAACACACAAATCCACACACGCACGCACATATTCGTATGGCAAACTTCTTCCGACACGTTTCTGCTAGTTCTCTTCATCGAATATGAGGGGATTTCAAGAACAACTCCTTTCAGGTGATGTAGTGATGATTTTGTGTTAAACACTTATATATAGAATTTGCGATAGCACTGCTATCTCATCATCTATACTAGTATTTGTTAAAGGGACTTGATAATATTGCTCAGATGAGAAACAAAGGTGCTAAGGTGGTAATTTCAATGCTTGATATACAATTGAAGATAATTTGAAAGTTTTAGTTAAAAGAGACCTTAATTGATAATACAAATTGGGAAAAACTGATCTGATCGATTCCTAAATTCTCTCAACGATATTATTACAATTTAATTAAATTTTAGGTGAATTTAAGTCCTCATAAAGCAATGAATTATTTTTATAAACCATTTCAAACATTTAAGTGTTGAACGACTGTTTTATGTCTTATTTTCATGGAAAAACGGTTGGGAAAATTCAAAAATCGGTAAGGAGAATTTACCACTAGAGGGTATCGTTATACACATTGACGCCTTCAAAGGAAACCATAAATATCTTTGTGGTTTGAGAATTTGTCCAGGATTGCTTGCATGTTAGAAGGTTAATATAGTAGAAGGAATATAATAAGTAACGTTTTATATATAATATTACGCAGGCTTTTCATCAATCTTTAACGATGTTACCGGTTCACTTTAAATCAACTCTAACCTATTACCCCTCTGTCGGTCCATCCGATGATCACAAAGGTGCGAGGGGTGCAGTATGTCCTTCTTAGTTCTTACCATAAGTGCTGGTGTTTCCCGGAATCCTGCAATGATACACCCATAACTGATATTCTCTGAAGGCATGGTCAATACTTTCAATCATATACATTGCGGTACAACGTGACAAGAGTTGATAGTAGCTTCAGGCATTTGAAAGAACTATCCCAGACATAATGCTCACTTATTAAAAATACGAGGAACGCGATCGCCATGGCTTTAGAGAAGTCAATCTGAGGCGACTGCAATAACCTCGTTCATCATCTACTTCAATTTCTGAACATTAGAATGATGTATTACATAATCCCAAAATGATTTATGTGGATAAGAAGTAGTTTAGATGGTGTATAATGTCTCGTTCTGGTAATATAGTGCATATGATATTTGGAAATAATGTCCCTATGGGCTTCCAAAGACATGTGGATGTAAAATAGGGTATACAAATTGCAAATGACTAAATTATTCGAAAATCACAGCGTAAAAGGCTGTAGTCACGATTCAGTAAAGCAAACTACAACACTATATAATTATATTACGTCGTAAATTTATTAAAATCACCAATTTACTCATTAATAAAAGATATCAAAAAAATTAAAACATCTATTTTCTTCATTTTTAAAAATGTTTAGCTTTTTTTTTTAAAAATCACATCGAAATGAAAATAAAACGAAAGGCTTTAATACACTAGTATTCATAATAAATTTCTGTTAATTTAATTTGTTTATTTGTTTGTTCAGTTTAATATGTCAATCAGCAAGGCCGTAAATCGGCTGAAATCGTTTGGGAAATTAAAAATAAAAATTCATTCTATCAAACAGCTTGTACTTGTATATTTGTTTGATTTGTTGCATGCCTTTTTTCGTGGGCGAAACGGAATGTAAAATGGAACTGTCATGTCCTGAATCTTTTAAGAAGCATTGAATAATTAACAAAACATCGATCGGAATATTGTTGCTTATTTCGAGATCAGGTTATCTGCATCTATGTTCTTAAATTTCTAAAATATAATAGGGCCACATTTTTGGCTTTCAAACCCAATTATCCCCACACCATCCCCCTCCTTCTTCTACTCAGGACCGGATGTGGCTATATAATTCCCCCTGTTTCTGTTCTTGTTGTTGTTGTTTGTACGTCGATCACAATTTCCACATTACGCTTTGCTAAATCGATCACCATCTTCGAGTCAATGCGTAATCCCCCGCATGCCCACACACCCACACCGTACAAACTTTCACTCACAAACTTCCATATCAATTGGCGATCACCCCGCCCCTTTTGGTGACGTAGCCCTCTGTTGGCATGGCAACGCAATGGACGTTGACAGAGTTGTGCGCCCGTTGACCAATAGGGAGACATCTTTCATTGATGAGATTGTCTTATGTCGCGTGGTGAACATCTTTCACATTTGAACATAGATGATGAGTTTACGGGCGATAGGTTTTAAAAGAGAAGGCATGCCAAACTCCGTGTTCATTTTAAACATCTTGAGGATATTTGACACGTTTCTTTATAAACGAGAAAGGAAGATAAACCACGTAATGTCGTCCCAGTTAGATTTGAACATTATTTGATAGTGCATATATGTTTGTATCTTATTATTTCGTTTAATAATTTTACGTTTGTGAATGAATACAAAATTCGTTCCTGCCGTTAGAAATCGTGGTTTAACCTGACTGATTTTGTATTCGTATATCGTTCTGCATACAATCATAAACAAAATTTGAAAGCGTTTAACCTAACTGGGAATCTAACGCTTTGAGCTTGTTCGCTTACACGAACTGCGGAAGGTTCAACCACTGTCATCCTCGCTGCCAAAAAGAAAATCATTAAAGTAGCGAAAGCGGCGGTAGGAGTTATTGGTGTAACACGGTGCGTGTGTGTGATGGTAGCACGCACTTCGCCTCGCTCAGTGTATGCTTTAACTCTGAGAGACGTAAGACGATACTGTGTGAGCCGGCGTTCATTTAGCGCCACTTTTTCTCGGTCCTATTGAACCACCGGATAGCACGAGCAAAACTGTGACGCCATTCTAACTTTCTGCCCCAAACTTCGGACCCTAACCCACGTCACGGACAGCCATTAATTCGAGAATACTTTCTTTGCTGGTGCCGGGGACAACAAAAACGGAACAGATATTGGGATAGATCATTCTTTGACGAGGCTTAGAGGAATTTTTTCCGGGCTTTTGGTTTCCGAGCAATATGCGCTGCTATACTTGGGTGTTCACGGTTTCCGTGTTTTTAACCAGCGCAGTGCTGGCCATCGCCTCCCCCAGATGGCCCGGGGGAAACAGCCAACAGAGACCGAGATGGGAACTTGGAGACGCAGATTTTTCCTCACCTATCACTGATACGAGTTTTGTCAAACGGGTAAGTTTTTTTTTATTTATTCATTTATTTCTGAAATTGATGATGCTGTAAAAAAAAATCGACGTTTTAAAGTTACCCCAACATCGGCTATCTAATTTGATACGAGTGAACACGGATATAGGCTAATGCTCCTACATGACCTAAAGCTAAGGTATAATGTCTAACAATTATTCGGAAGTGTGTAGCGACGTTATATTACTTTTAAAGTTGCGCTATTAGAGAATTGAAGATTTCGAAGCCGTAATCTAGATAGTAAATCCATGTGAGCTGAAAAATTCAGACACTGTGGATACTTTCGGAAATGTTTCTTTACAAATGAACAAACAAATCGTGAAATTCCTAGAATATTCTAACCTGTGAGCAAAATCGAGAGCTTTGATATTTGATGAAACAAACAAGAACAGCGTTGCTTTTAAATGGCGGTCTGATTTTTAAGTTTCTCTCCTTTTCATGTTACAGAAAATTTTGTTTTCTTTTCCAATTCGCTCAAACTCATTTACTTGATATTAGATTACGTTGCCTTCATTTCGTCAAACTCAAACAGAACGCATCAAATAAATTCTAAAGGGCAATCATTCGACACTGATCACGAGATCAATAAAAGTAATTTTACGAATCTACTACTGAATGTGGGGGAATAACATGTGGGCGCCACAGGTGTCGATACTACAAGCGGTGAAACGAAGTAATAATCACGATAATAAAATAAATTATTAATGACCATCACTGGAATGGAAGATCTGAACGAGTTTCGTCGGATCACTTTGAAGCTTTTATGCCTTTTTCGTTGCATTCAGTCCTTATGAAAGGAGAGTGCATACAAATTGATTATCCCGGTACAATTTCATCAATATTGAAACAAGATATCACCCACTTCAATGGCATACTGACAAAGGCGTAGGGACAGGGGGTACGGGGCACGTCCCCCTTACGGAAAGGCAATAAAAAAGACAAAACTGAAAAAAGAAGAACGTAAAAGAAGGAAAAGAGGGGTGGTAAGGTAAAAAAAGATGGAACAAAAATTGTCTCACACCCTTCATTCATTTAATGATCTTTTTTCTATCACTTTGCTCGTAACTCCATGCACTTGGAGGGTGCACCCTTCTTCTTTTTTTTTAAACTAGCGCCCCATAAATGGCCAGTGACACGCTACGCCATTGATACCAACGTTTGAACTGTCGTCTGATTCGTCTTGTGTGGGATCAAAGGGTGGGTGTATGAAATACAAAGAAAGAAAGATGTAGTAAATGAATGCATTGGGAGATTGAGAAAATAGATGAAAGGATCATCATAATAGTGGTTGGGATGGGGGAGAAGATAGAGAGAGAGAGAGAGAGAGACGTAAATAAGAGAGAATAAGGTGGGACGAATACGGGAGAAAGATTGCGACAGAGATGAAGCTACACAATTTTAGCAATCTGCGTTTGGAACATCCAGTACATCGAAATTATGTGAGACCTTTCAACATACATTTTATTTTAATAAATACAATTTTTCTGCTTTTGTCTACTGTGACCATGGTGACGTTAGTGTATTTGAAACTTCCGTTTAACTTGAACTTTTAAGATCAAAGACAGTTAAGTTGAACATTCCCAATCACACTATGGCTAAAAAGTAATATATTTTTAACACATTTTAGTAGGCGCCTTAAACAATCATAGGGATGTATATGAGTGTATATGAAATGTTGCTAATATCATTATTAGTACTTGTTGCAAACAAAAATGTATTGCTAAAATAGTCATTTTACATGGACGAAATGCTAGAAGTTTTTCGTTTTCAGAAGGTTTGAAACTTCCAAGAGTGACTTTGCTTCAGTTCGTATAATGGACGAATCTTAGTAGAAAACCTTTAGGAAATGACAGATTCGGGATTCCTTAACATCCCGGTGGGGGCAGGGTTGCACAAAAAATATATATATCTATTGTTTAAAAAAAAAAGGTGCAGAAGGTGCAGAAGCAAAACGAAAGTACTCACTTTTGACGGGGTCATTCATTCTCATCATGGGATAGGATGGGCAACAACTTGTATCCCTTTTCTATGTGTGTGTGTGTGTGTGGGGGGGGGGGGGGGCGAATCCCTTGTGCTCCTGAATCCGCCAATAACCGGAGAAAATAAATCTTTGTATTCAGGCTCGAGGGAAGGGCAGATGGAAGACAGCAGTTCCCTCCTGGGTTCTTCGCGTAACGTTATTTCACACACCATATAAACAACGTATTTTGATCTAACTTGAAATGTTTGATGATATTATAATTTCAACTAATAATACGGTAAAGGGCATTTGCACAGTTCACTCGCATAAGTCGCTATAATAATTGAAGTTGGAATTTTATTGAAGGCGTATTGGGGCGTATACAAATTGAAATGTCTTAAGAGGATTAATTTCGCCTTTCCCCCTGAGGCTTTTTACCTCAATGACACACCCACGACTTCTGAGCGCATAAAAATGAATGATAATTTGTTTCTATAGTTAAAATAGAAACGCAAACGGAACACTTGTGTTGACATTAACAACGTTATTTACTGATGGAAAGGGCGTCGGTTCGAATGCGGAACGGCACTAATGTGTGTATAAGCAAGATATCCCCCCCCCCCGTCAGCCCCCGTCAGCCCCCTCCCATCCAGGTATTAAATAAATTGTGGTTTGCAAATGGCGTCTGGCTGGAATGCTTCTCAGGGAGTGGGGAAGTTTTATACGTTGTGTTTAAGCAAGCCTAAACCCGACCATTAATGTATTACGCGCAATAGAGAGCTAGAATGTTGATATCATTAGCATCAATTGATATTGAATTTCTTTTAGGGTTTTGTACTCATGTGTACTGGCAAACAGACTCATGCAAAGTCATCACGATTGCAAAGGCTTTCAAACTAATCAACTCAAGGGCTGTTTCAATAAATTTCATTTATTTCATGGAAATTATGCGTAGATTAAGTAATGTTCACTTTTGTTAATAGGGGATGGACAAGACTATTGAAATTGCCTAGGTTGATTTTTCGAAAGTCTTTGCAATAATATCCCCTTTATACAGTAGGCTTGCGGGTGCACCATGTGAGAGAGAGAGGGGGGGGGGATTGAGAACCACTCCCGCCACCCATCCGCTCCAAGCGCTATAGTTCTTCTTAGAACTATAAGCTAAGAAAGATAACCAAAGTCTGTTTCAAGACTACACTAACAGTCCTTTTCAGGACTACAAACCCTCAAGAAAGATTACCGAGAGTCCTCCCTCCCTCTCTCTCACATGGTGCACCCGCAAGCCTACTGTATATCTACATCACCATGCAAGCCGATACTTACATGTACAAGCAGCAAATATTCCCTTTGTAGAGCTGTTGTGGGTCAGTGGACAAGTCTCCGGATTGTGAACAACAAGGTACGGGGTTCGAATCCCCCGCGGAACTCATGTCCTTTGGCAAGAAATTAATCTACATTTGCCCCACTAAACCCAGATGTAGCAAGTGGGTACCTGGTGGAATTCATTCGTAAAATGCACTGAGCGCTACGGGTGCCGGAATTAACACCGGTTAATGGTATCAAACGTCCTTTAGAAGCACTTAGAGACGTTATATCATAATGCAAGAACGATGTATTATTATTTGTATTGTTTAACTGAAATAACCACTAACGTTTCTGCTGTAGGGCAACTCATCACCGCATCGCAATTGCCAGGAAACATCCAGGAAATAGGCTATGCGTTTCATGCTCACCCGACTTGCGTTCGTACTTATCACTCTAACCTCACCGACTTGACTATGCATGTGTAACCTGACTAACATTTGTCCACTCCAATCGAAGGATTGTTGACGAAATTCCACCAGTAAATCACCATGTTGTTGTTTATGCGTCCCTCAGTGCTCGTAGATTTACCTTGGTTTATTCACCTAGTGATGGTACAGCAGACGACGAAAGCCTCTCGGTGAAAGTACATCTGAAAAGTCGTTTACATAATCACCCGTTGTGAAGGGTAACGCGGTAAAAACATCGTAAGGAAGACCCGAATTCCTCCTGTCTTCATTTGAAAATCGGTAATCATACTCCGACTAAACCGCTCTGTCGAGCATTGCGGTTGGGGGAGGGAAAACATAAAAGTAATTCGACTTTTTAATAGACCGTTGTTAGATCATTTTGCTTGCTTTTAAAGACATATAAAGCCGTTACGTTGATCGTCAATATTCTATCACCATCTCATCTCTGTTTAAAATGCATGTAGTATTTAGAAGGTTACAGCAGACGTAATTATAATGTATTTGTGTAAAGTTCCAATTAAACTTGAAAGCACCCCAAAGTCGATAATATGCATTATGTTAAACTAATGTTAATGCTATAGACAAGGCTTTAGGCTACCACTTTCAGAGATTTTAATATTGTATTTATAGACAAATATTTTTTTTTTAAATGGCTGAAATATATATTTTGTTATAATTGTTTAAACAAGTATTATATTAATATATTTAGCAAATATAAAGGGAATTTACCAATCTTTATTTATCTTTAAACTATGAAAAGAAAGCTAGATATTTTATGGACACATACTCGCTTTTGATGGTGAAAAACAGTGACTAGGATTTCATAATTTAAAGGGAGGGCATCTATTAGTATCTTACATAACACCGACAAACGAGAGCCTTAATGCGTTAAAACCGTTAATGTGCTGTATAAAGATAGATATAAACCTGTGGCTTGCTGCATGTCACTGCAAAATTATCCTCAGACGTGTGGTTCTTAAAGACATAGCTTACATAGGTACTGAGGTTTAATATAAACTCTTGAGAAACATCACTGAAAAACATTCTATGAAGTTGCACCACCCCCTATATTTCCCTTCATGTCAACGCACTATCATGATTAAGTAATTCGATAATACGTTTATATTTGGACGTTATCATCATTGATTAACGAAAATAACCGGCTAAACAAGTAAAGATACTGCTTTTTTGGTAGTCAAACTGCTCCCCTTGCCCCTTCTTAGAATACACTTGTAGGTAGCATAACATTATGTAATCAGATCCTAAGTTTTATATTACTAGAGAACATGAAGTCTATCTTAGGTGGATCTTAAAACACTTTATCCATTCATTCTTGACTTTAGGGTTAGTATCACTCTACTTTAGTTAAGCTTGAGACTGAGTCTAAAATCGCGTTTAATAGAAGCAAATATTAAATCTCGGACTAATTTCCTGCTTAAAAATGATTTCAGACAACGGCTTTAATTCAGCATCAGGTTTTATTTTTGGTAGAATACGAGCCAAGAAAAACATAGGAATGGTAGAATGCGTTAATAACTTTCGAAATTATTCGGACAAGAAAATATTTCAAATATTGGCAAGATTGGGGAGAACATGAACGACAACTAGTACAAGAAAGCAACATTGATGAATGTTAAATGACAGTGGCAACTAGTACTAATTTACGAGCTACCGGGTACTCACAAACATATACAACAACAATTATAAAAAATGACCCAAGTGAATCTTGGTCATCTAGGTATTGGATTTTTATGGAAATAGGGTTTCGTTGGAAAATAAGTTGTAGATCAAAGCCCTGTCTTGATAGGGAAATAACTAGGGTGATTAAATCCTGCTCCTTACATTTAAGCTGATTATTTAATTCATTTCGTAATCCATCTCCATCATGATAGTACATGCATATAAACAGATACGCATATGGTCATGTATACTTTGATGGATGGCCTGCTGGAGCAGAATAAAATATAGAGACACTAAAAACGGACTGTACAAGAGGAGAGAGAGAAGAAGATGGAAATGGGGATCACTGATTGATGTATACGTGTTAACAGCATGTAGGTTGAAATTCTGAACTAAGGGGGTGAACATAAATCGAATTATTGACCAGTAAAATGGTGGACGGAGAAACTAAGGAAATTAGAAAAAATGAAGGAGAGAGAGAGAGAGAGAGAGAGAGGGAGAGAGAGAGAGAGAGAGAGAGAGAGAGATAGAGGAAGGGAGAGCGAAAAATAAGAGTCGAACAACACGAAAGCTCTACCATGGTCACTAAAAATGTATTCATTCAATACTTCACTTATTCTTGTTACATCCCGTCTGACATTTTATCAAAACGTAAAAAAGAGAGGATATTTTAGGGACAGGAAAGCGAATGTTTGGCAGAAAGGGAGCCATTATAAATAGTGGTACAACAATATAGACGAATGAGTGACTGATGATCAGTCAATCCCAAGGCTGCGAAAGATAATATCTACTTATAAATAAAGATACATAGATGAAAATAGAGTGGACAAGAGTAGACATGGCAAAATACAGAAAGAATGATGAAATATTGCTACCCTGGGATATTTATGTCATGTCATTGTTGTTTAATGTCTTGCTTACACCAGACCATATGCCATGTTCCCTGAATCATTGCACCAGCTTGAAAAGGGCACTGGTGTCCCCTCCCCATGTCTCCCTCTTCCCTCGTTTTGCGAATGGCGGGAAATAAAGGAGAACAAAGGTAGTGGAGATGGGGAAGGAAAATGTGCTTTAAAAACCACATAGCATATTCCGTCACCCCCCCCCCCTTGGCCTTACATTTCATTTAACTATAGCAAATGTTGTCCTACCCCCCCCCCCCCCCCACTGACGCTAGTAAAGTATTTATGGCTGGATCCATGTTTTGGCAGCTTGCCAAAATACGAGGAGTACAGAAAATGGGATCTATAGTAGATATGAAGCCACTGCATTTTCTTTCTTTTTGAAAGTTACAATTGACCGTCTGCCTTTGAAGAAGGCCTTTGAAGAAGAAGAAATACATTCCTTCCTTTCCAGTATTGTTGATTCTCTTTGTTGAAACCAGAATTAGGGAGGAACAAAGAATGAATGAGAGAAGGAAAAATGACAGAAGGAGAGAGAGAGAGAGAGAGAAAGAGAGAGATAGAGAGACAGACAGAGAGAAAAGAAAAATGAAAGAGAGAGAGAGAGAAAGAGAGAAAGAAAGAGAGAGATAGAGAGACAGACAGAGAGAAAAGAAAAATGACAGAGAGAGAGAGGGAGAGATAGAAAGACAGACATAGAGAAAAGGAAAATTACAGAGAGAGAGAGAGATATAGAGACAGACAGAGAGAAAAGGAAAACAACAAAGAGAAAGAGAAAGAGAGAGACAGACAGACAGACATAAATGGATAATGCTATTTCGAGCTGGGAGAAGCCCCTGGTAAAAATTCATTTCAATGGCGGCGCAGTTCTTTTTCATCTCCGTAAAAAAGGCACAAAACCGTTCGCTTGATGATTTTCATATAATATGCCAAAAATGGATGATGAATGTGTTTTGTAAAGAGCAATGCCTTTCTAATGTTTTGTGAGAGACCGATTCGTTGAGGGGAGAGAGAAAGACAGAAAGAGAAAGGTAGAGAGAGGGGCTGTATACTAATAAATGGTGATATGAAGACAAAGACGCGATAGAGAGAGAGAGAGAGAGAGATGAGGGAGAAGGAATGGGGATGGGAAAGGAGAGAGAAAGACACGTGTTTTTGTGTCCATAAGAGAGTGAAAACAAGAGGAGAAAGGGAGAGAAAAAAAAGAGAGAAATAACAATAATAGATTTATACAAGCGTCTAAATGTCTGTGTTTAAAAGAAAAACACGTGAAGAATGAACAAATATTCAATGCATCTTTTTTCTAAACATTTTGAACAATTTTTGTTTGCGTTACTCAATCATCATTATACCTAACTTCAGCACGAAGCACTTCCGCTCACGTTTCAATCACACTTTAAAGGAAAAAATACACCCCACTTAAAGGTCCAATATCATACGTTCCCTGATAAATGATGATGGAATCATGGCCCTTAAGGATTCTATGAATTTTCTGTTAATTCGAGTCATGTCGTTAATTCGATATCTCCTACGTAAACGACACTGATGGGTAGGTTTCGCTAAATCTTTGTATTGATAACACATTTTCGAAAATATGAGATCATTTGATCAACGAAGGACTGCATCATTGACTTGGACGTCCGTTGACACGCCATACCGTGTGAGTCAAAAAAAAAGTTTACACCTAGAAAATTGTTAATTAATTTTAAAATCATCTATGAACAGTAAATTAGCATACATTTTATGAAAGCGTGTTTTGTCCCAAATCATTTGGTATCATTTTTGTGTGGTATAAAAGGGAGGCATTGTTTGCGAGAGTGCAAAAATCAACTTACGCCAATGTGATGCCTCCAGCATGTATTATATTGGGATTAGCGGAGTGAAAGAATGAATTGAATGTATCAAATGAAATGCATTGCATTATGCTTTTTGCAAAAGCAAAGTCACACACACACGCACAAAATGTTCGTTGATATTCGATATTTGATATGTATGGCATAATTAATTTTGTAAGGGATGTTATTTGGATCTGCAAAGACCGAATTAATAACCAAATCCCAATTGTTTTATTCAGGCATCACATAGACACTTTGGCGCAAGTCGATTTTTGCACTCTTGCAAACAATGCCTCCTGTTCATCCAAGCGTGAACACATACCACACAAAAATAATACTAATTGATTTGGTATAAAACACTATTTCATAAGAAGTATACTAATTTACTGTTCATGGATGAATTTTAAAATAATTAGCAGTTTTCTAGGTGAAAACTTTTTTCTTGACTCACACTGTATTAGAATTAAGTTGTTTTGAGAGTGAATGTAAAATAAACAGTACAAACAATGTTTTGATTCCACTGGCGTAACTGCTTTCATAGGCTAAGACACCGCATGTGATGGCACATTTTGTATAACGCCCCCGCCCAACGGGCCTTACAATTGCTATTCCCGTTTAAAGTACTCTGACCAAGACAGCAATGTTCAAAATACTGTAGAGAATGTTATCTACGGTATCCTCACAAAGCAGAAGTACAAATTACATGCCACGGTAAACCCTATGACATAGATCAATGCCCAGTAGATAACTTTTGATCCCCTGTTTTGAGGATGATTGAAGATTGATATCCTTCAATTTATACTCAAATAGCAAGCTTACTGCTCAGAATGAGACCTATTTATACGTATTTATTCCCTTGATTCCAAATTGTGACGTGTATGTTTTGAGGAGAAGTTGATCGGGCCGTTTGGGACGTCTAGCACGAGGTCAGATGTTTTCACTATATGTGATAGGTATCAGTCCCACCGGTAAAAAGACACCATACCGACAGATTATTGGCCATTTGCGGGTAATATAAAACTTTTGTTCGGTCCATTGTCTGTCTGGCTGCACATCTATCTACAAAGGCAATGTTCTTGTGGTTTACTTAGTTATAACTTTTAGCAAGAAATCAGGATACTTATCCTTGGTTCGAATCTCAAAAAAGGTGTGGTGCCTATGCCTGAGGGACAATACGTCATCATAACTACCACCGGATCTCTCCACCCAGGAGTAGTAAATGGATACCAGGGACCCATTTCACAAAGCCCTTTTTCAATGACAAATGACATAATAAGTGACAAATCTGCTGACAACCAATCAGAAGCAAGGATTGCAGTAGCTTATAACAAAAAATGTCATTTGTCACTGATGACAAGTTTTGTGAAATGGGGCTCTGGTGTAGGTCTTGATGGTGTTACTGGGTGTCGGACACACCACCAAACCGACACCAAAACCACCGATTCTTGCCCAGTCGGGTTACTGTCATTTCTCTTCGGCCTGTAGTCGGTCTGGTGTTGGTCTCGTCGGTGTGACCGAACTCTTTTAGTCCAGTTCGAGCCCATTAACACGTTGTTGAGATGATAATCGAAGAGATACCGAGGGAATAATGAAATAACGGAATGACGGACACGAAGCTAAGGACGTGGCAACTGTTTTCTTTGATTTTGGATTTTTTTTTTATAACTACATTAATGTTACAATCAGGTAAATGGAAGTTAGTGTGTGCAAGAAAATGATTACGCACTATTGATAATAATTACCTTTAATTGCTCAACTGATGGGCGGAGACATATTGACGTTTACGTGCATTTCGGAGTCGGAGTAGCATTAATGCACAACTGGCAAACATTAAGGTCTATCAAGGATGGTGTTGAGATTTCGGTTAACCAAACCTAGACAGCTCTCATCTGCGCTAAATTAGATAAAACTAACTGACGCTCAAAAAACGTATTTGAAATTTACTGTGTGGGGGTTTCCCCCAAAAGAAGCACATCAAAACGTGAATGTACATGATTGTACATCAAATGCCTTACACCTCAGTCTCACAGCCAACTAATTACAAAGCCTATTTACAACCGCACGCTTTTTAGGCAGCGTGACGTAATGTTATTTTTATTCGGTCTGTCATTGGTGAAATGGTGGTCTCGTTGGTCTGATTAGGTTTTTACTTTCATGGCGTGCGTCCCCAAAGATTTAAACCCCCCCCCCCCCCAAAAAAAAAACTGCCATCTCAACGTTGAAACAACATACATATTATACATTCCTGTTAGTCTCCGAGGAATACCAATGGCAATGCATTATCATATGTCAGTATGTGTAAGCTCTTTATCACGATCGAAGCCCATTTGAAGAATCTGATTATCCGTGATTCATGAATCTGAGAAAAAAATCTGGCAGTTTTTTTTTTTTAAAGAAGAACAAATCTTCTAAATTTCATTTTTAGATACAGTCACTTGTGTGTGTATTCTCTGATAACGATGTCATAGCTTTGTTGCATCATTATCATTCTTAATCCGAAAATACATATATTTATCACGAACCTTCGAGGAAAAAAAAAAGTTTCCGAATTTCGAGCATATCCCGAAGACAGATCCCTGAAGCGGTGTCGCGTGCGTTGATAAAAAGAAACCCAAACCCGATACGTCACAGATAACAGCTCCAAGTTACCTGTGATATCACATCCGGGACCTTCCCCGCAGTTATGAGGTTATCACACCAGTCGATCATCACCTATTGCGAGGTCGTTTACGCTTCACCGGCTTGAGTCTCGCGTTACCATACTTCTCTAGGTCACGGTCGGAGATAGGTGTGGTACAAGTGCATGACATTAGGGACTTTTAGATTCTGCACGACGGAGAACGTGGACTGCCCTTTTAAGGCAATGTGACGTCACTGCCAGTGCCTTAAAAGGACGTCACATTGCCTTGAAATGGCAGTCCACGTTTACGTCGTGCAGAATCTAAAAGTCCCTATTATGGTGAATGTGAACGCTGCGCCCTGCCTTGGAGCACATTGCGATCTTTACCAAAAAACTATAGAAAAAACGACCGTAACTGCTCTCGGTAACAATCACCACGGGGGCAATTTAAATTTTACCCGTTGGTAAAATCCATAGACATCGTCTTCAGATACTTCATTGTAATGTTCGCAGAGTTCAAAGGTGTGTTTGTGTGGGTGTGTGGGTGGGTGTGTAATTGGGTTTTTACAGATGTGTATCAATCAGATATGATTATTTACCTCTGTGGACCGACCTTTAACGTCACCATCCGAAAGAAGATGCACAAGGCTAATGAAGTGATTGTTTCGGAATATTTTGAGATCGTTTCCCGGGTGGGAACCCTCCCGAGGTTTAAACTGCAAAAGCTTTAACCTTTGCATTTGCTACCCACAAAGGTGTCTGTACCTTGACAGAGGCCTAGGGTTCACAATTGAATGTCCTGCAGTATAAATGGGCACCAATTAGGGATGTAATATGTTAAGCTTTTTTTTTTTTAATCCAACGTTTTCACGAGTGCTAAAGATCTGAACCTCGTGTAGAGCCGTCAGCACAAGTTCGGTATAAACTTATTCCATGATATCCGGTGTGTGCCAATCATGTACTACACAAAAGGAAAGAGACATGCTTTTGCTTCCATGACTACTTAGTGTTGGCGTGCATCTTGGAATGTTCAATTGATTAGATGTGATGCTTCACTAATGCAACCGAAACGGTCTTCTTCTACTCCCAACTTAGCACTGATTACCACGTAATGTAATTTCTGATGGAAAAGTATCTGCTGATGACGCTAAATGGAAACAGATTTTAATGTAATAAAGATGGCTCCTTACCAAGTTGGGAGATTGGCAGATTGGATCAAATTAGTACTTCACTCTTCATTTAACATGACGAATAAGGTAAATTGTAGCAGGGGGTGGGGGGTGTTGCTAGAAAATTTCGAGTTGTTTGTTTGTTTGTTTTCTACCCCTTTTGTCGCTGTGTTCTTATGATGAATATAGTCCTAGTAAAGTTAAAGTTGAGTTTAGGGCCCCGTCATATAAAGGGTTGAAATTAATCGCAACTTATTTGCGAAGGATATCAATCGCAACTACATGTACATTATATACATGTACATTAAGAGAGGGGAGACTGCAATCTTGCGATTGATTGGAGGACTTGCAATCGTTTTGGATCAATCACAATTTCCTTACGGTGCCCAAGTCACGATTGCATTGAGAAAGAAACTGCGTACAAAGCTGATTATGTATAAGTATTGGTGTATCCTGTGAGGTTTTTTAATCATCAAACCGATATTTAGAAAATTAGCCCAGTCTAGCTAAAAGTCACATGCACTGTACACGGGAATGCGTACATGGGACTACACAAACTTGTGGCATTAACAATGTGATCCACAACCTTCAGCTGTTACTTGTCATAGTTATGACTATGAGGGCATTTGAAGAGGTATCCTTTTCACGGAACTTCCACGCTAACAGAAACAAAAATTAAAGAGTTCACAATTCTTTGTTCACTTTCCCAGAATACAAAGTTCTCTTTAATTAAGGCAGAATGGTTGAGACAATGTTTGTCATATTCTGCAACATAACATTGCCATGGGTGTTGTGGGTGGCAGATAAGCCTTGTACTACACAACTTACAACAACAACAATAATGGTACTCATGGTACTCTTCTAAGATTTGAGTCTGGAGTTGGTAAATACTTAATACCTTTTGTATCGAATTGAGAGACATCGCAATAACACCTTCATGGCAATTATCTGCGTGTCTCCCACACCCCCCCCCCCTCCCAAAATGAGTGGCGTACATTGTAGCTCTGAATATAGGGAAGGGGCGGGGCACGCAAGGTTCTGATCGAAAACAAATAGGTAGCAATGTGAAGGGAAAGGCGGAGATAGAAATCAAAGAGAAATCCGGAAGAGGTGTGAGAATGAGGCATTACGGCCCCCTCGAACAGTTCCCTCTCAGTCGCTTCGCTCCCTCGCATCATCCAACTTGTTAGATCTACACCCTCCCTCAATGGAGGCCACTGCCCCTAACCTATGTCGCACCTTCGCCCTTCCATGAACCTGCCCTCCATACGCTGCCTGGTCCATCTAAGATTATGGATACAAGCACTCCTGATTAACATTTTTAATATCCTGTCGTGAACGAGTTATGCATTATAAATCATAGTTTTACTTGCTAACTCCCCCTTGATAAGACCCCAATGGGGTAATTTATAGAACAGCTAATAACCTGGTATCAATAATCCTATTGCATACTAAGCGCTTTATTAATAGAGGTTGAATTTTATTGACTGGTATTAATTCTGACACATTTCATTTCTTCAAAATTGGATTGCCTGCCCCTCCTAGAAAAATAATACTTTTCGCGATCAACTTGTAGACGGGATACCAAGAATAGATTTTGATATAGAGTAATGTTGAGACATCGTATACAATCGTAAAGAAAGTCAACAAAATGAATGGAGGTGTCACGGTATATCGGATTGTGGATCACATGGTTGGCGGTTCATGTTCCATTGCGGCACTAATGTCCTTTGGAAAGACATCTTTCTATATTTGTCACTCTCCACCCAGGTATTAAATGGGTACCAGGTAGGATGCGAACATTAATGTGGTTGGATTAGCATGTATGCGCTTTTAAAAAGGGCGAATGGAGTCGAGCGCGTGCACATCATGTGCGGATTAGCAATTAAATAAACTGACCGGGGGAATAATAATTACAATGTCAAGCTCTTAGAAACGTAGTATTAAGGGCTATACGAATGTTATTGTTGTTATCATTCAAGCTTACAAAATATTGTACAAAAAGACCTAACATTAGCTCTACAAACCTCTACAGAAGAGCCGATCCGTAAGGTATGACATCTATTTGCTGGTAACTTCGGTTCTTGTGAGGTTGTATACAAATTCATAAACTCAAACGTTTAAGTGTTTTTTGTCAAATCCAAGAAAGATTTCGTTTGTCATACTCTGGGGTTTTTAAAGTGTGGTTTTGACTGCGTAAATAAAACACCATTTAGTTCTTGACACAGCGAAACTAAATTTGCTTTTTGTTTAGAACAACTAAATTCTATCTAAAGCATTATGTGTTACTTGTTGAGATGAGATTATAAATCATTTTTGTTCGTCTTTGTTTGCCCTTTCGAGTGTGCGTGTGAGTGTTGGGGGCGTGACATTCCATTTGGAAAGTTGCCAACTTGTTGTGTCTAGAGCTTTTGCACACAACAGAGTGTGGATACCAGGCCCGTCAGTCTTTGTTTATGTCATTATTAAAAATTAAACGGCTGGGTTAATCTCATGGCAGAAGAGACGAAACGTTAAAAGTAGGAAATCAATTCAATTCATTCGGATAGCTATGATTCCCGAAGGGTGCTCCTGGATATCGATCGATACCACTGGGGGTATTTTCGTCACTTCTACGCAATCGCGCAATCGATTTTCGAGAGTCATTATCGGGACGGCGGATAGAAAATAACCCCCCGCCGGAGAAATCGGATCGGATTTAAATCGGAAACTGTATCGATTTTGAAACCAGTCATGAATTTAGGACGGCTGTTTCAATTACGTTACAGCGCATGACACAAATTCTCCAGGGGGTAGCGGAGATATTACCTGAATGAGAAGAAAAGAGTCAGGCAGTAATGTTTGGCCGCTATTTCTCATTTTTAAAGCTTTATTTTTTGAAGTAGCATTGATGAAATGCAACTATATTTTTCACCCAATGTTGCACATCTGATGTGATATTTGAATCCGAAAGCATTTAATGTAATTTGATTATGACAATGATATAATTCTTGAAACTGGATTTACTGATTAGAAATTACAGGCTTTACAGGCCCACGCAAATTTCCCGGACGAAAAAGTAAGAACCTATTCTACTCTCTCCGAAAAACAGATATAATTTAAGCTTTAAAAATGTAAATCAGGAGACTGTTGACTTGAACAACAAATGGAATGGTTTCATAATTCTGGGCCTCCAACACACAAATCATTTTTAAGCCTGCATGGGATAACCTTTTGTAAGGAAAAGCTAAAAGGCAAAACGGTTAAACATTATTATACCGATTTTATGAACTCAAGCTTTACCAGTAATACATTTCTTCACGGTATCATGGCTGTGACGAAATATGTGCTTATTCATTTGCTTTCAAACAATGTCTACTTCAAGCGTTTTGAATTTGTTTGTATATTTCAGCTGTATTTAATTGTCCTTCTTTAAAAAAATTGTAATTTGATGCCTCTCAGCGTCAATAAACTACATTATCGCAGACGGTTGTTATCCATTTAACCACCTCCATGATTTTACGGGGGTGATATTTTTAAAAGAGAGTGTGTGCATTTCGTTTCATCAACTTTTTTGTGCGTGTATGTGTGGGTGTTCGGGTATAACAAAAAATACATTTTGGCCCCGTCCAATAAACAGTTATGATTAATATTAACTTATTTCCGATGTATATCAATGTTAACTAAGTATAAACATCAGAGATAGGAACCTATAAAGTTGTGATTGATTGGCAAACTTGCGATTGATTCACATCAATTGCAACTCTTTATAAAAACGAGAACCCGGTCTTCAAAACCATGTTCGTATCAAATTAAAAAGGAAGTAGACGGAAGATTGAATATAGTCCATGTTGATCTAATCAAAATTGAAAGACTGACATCACGGTTTAGCAGCTCCCATAGCACACAAAATTTATGTGATATCTTGCCATGGGCTGAATTATACATTGGAACTCAAATATATCTCATCGTTGATTCAATTACTATGTAACTCGTTTCCAAATTTGACATGAATATTAACACTAAAAAGCGGATGAGCATATGCTAGAAGGAATAAGTTATATCAGAAGGGTTCTTTTTCTTCAAACGTGGGTTATGAGAATTCGGTTCTGTGTTCCACCTTCCACACGAGTAATATGAATGAGCCAATGATTTCATACAAGAATATGTCTACGAGTTCATAATATAAACGCAGGAAAATCGGAAATCTTGAAAACTGTGATTATATGGAAAATAATTTCTTTCCGCCCACCAATCTATGCGGTTGATATAAATTGAATTTCCCCCCTCCCATTCTGAGTTTAAAAACTGCCTAGTTGATGAAATGTATCTGTGTTGAACCTTCACCGCTCACCTCTCTCTATCTCTCTTTCTCTCGCCTTCTTTCACACACAAACATACACGTGCACACACATATCCCCCTTTCTCTCTTACTCTCTCTCTCTCTCTCTAGTTATATTGTCTGTCTCCCCCTCTCTTTATCCACATCCATCTCTTTCTCATCTCAACATTCTTCCTTCTTCATCTCTCTACATACTAGTGTTCTCCCTCTCTCTCCATCTCCTCTGTTTTTATCTCCCCTCTCTCACACTCTCACTCTCTTACTCCCGTACTCCCTCTCTCTCTTTATCTCTCTCTATTTCTCTCTGTCTGTCTGTCTCCCTCTCCCCCCCTCTCTCTCTCTCTCTCTCTCTCTCACTCACACACACATACCAATTTCCAATATTCTCTTTCAACCTCTCCCTTCATCCATCTCCCTCTCCGCCATTATAACCTACCTTTACCCGCATCGCGGGTCTCAAGTCGAGCCACAAATAGACATTTCACATCGAGGCTAGGGGAATGAATTACAATTGATGGAAAATTAGCTGATTATGGAAAGTAAAAAAGGGGGAAAAAAGGCGAGAAGAGGTTGCTATCATGCACGGTGCTTCATCATAATGCTGACACTTTTAAGCATGGCTAAAATGCTAATATCTGTCAAGGGGCTCATGAAGTACAGCGATTGTCAGCAGTTATATATTATGCAGCTACATGTACTTTCCATGTCGAGATTTTAACTTTTTTCCTTGTCTTTGATCATCTTTAAGATATACTTGTGGTGATAACCTACACCCCCGGAGTACCAAGTGCATGCTTAATAGAGCATAAAGGTCAATACGTCATATAATTAACAAATGGTTAACGCCCTTAGTGCCACAAGAGATGCAATGTAGGTAGGGGTAAAAAATAGAATTTAAAAATTATGTGATTTAAGAGCTCCTCTATTACCATTAGGCATTACAAATGTCGGATTTTTATTTACAACATAATAACCATTGATATATACCTTCAGTTACTTGTCAAATCCATTCCACTTTATTGAAGACATTTTCTTTCAAAGAAATGTAAGAGAATCGTCCTATTAACGAGTTATTCCTTAGTTTCATGTTGACAATTTATCACGTGAATGTCCAGTTTTTGTATTTAGTTTCTTACAAGTCGTGACACATTTTCAATTCTTTGCTATAGGTATTCAACGATTTTTGTTTAATTGATTACAACAATTATATATTATAAGGGCTACCATTCAGAAATCTCTTTAATTTTGTTTACTATTATTATGAGGAAATGTATCACATTAGTACCTGTATTATGTGACTTTATTTGTCTAAGGGTAAAGTAAAGAGAATGACAAAATACCAAACTTGCTTTTATTTCGGGGTCTTCCTTGGACACGTTTCACTGCCCACTGCTCATGTAATTTATCATCAATGTGTTAAACTGAACAGATACCCCCCACAGCGTCCACCGGAATCTTTTACCCAGGCGCTGTTTCGTCACTGCTACCTGCCGGTGAACCAATTACTATCACCCCCGCTGCCATCCGGGATATCCATGAAAGACACCCGATCCCGAAGATAATAACCCTATTAATGCCATTATATCGCAGTAGCTATTTACCGGTAGAGAGTACTTGATTGAAAAATGGGGGAAGTTACCTGGCAACACCGCTTACTATTTTCTCCTTAAAGGCGCTATTGAATTCCGGTACTGACGGGATCAATCGGAACTTGAAAATAGTAAGGTGTGCTAATTAACACACGTGCTAATTTTGTTGATTAGAATGGGTAACTGGCGATAAGTTCTTACGTTAAGAGAGCATACTACCTGACTATACGTAATATGGGGTAAAGAGTTGACAGCGAATTGCAAACTCAGGTACCGAAATGCGGTTTCTGCTCAAAAGAGATGACTGTGGTTTTCAAGGTTTCAAACCATGCGATTTCAAACCACTTTTGTTACGCAGTTCGTTTATTTGTGTATGGCTAAAAAATCCTTCCAATTTATGACTAACTTTTAATATTTCTGTCTTGTCTGTTACACAATCCTCTTACATTTCTGTATGTCATTATTGAATAAATATGGACTTTGTTTATGTGTAAATATCTAAACACGTTCACGTTGAAAATCTAATCAAATCAAATCAATTCAAATCAAAATCAAAATCAAATAGTGTGCCATGCAATAGCAGGAATATTGGACGTTTAAACGGTTCAAATTTAACATAGACATGATAGAAAACTGAGTGGAAATCATATTCATTCACCATTGCACCAAATTACATCTACAATTCGTTCGGTTATTGCAGCCATAGGTTGGATTCATTATATTGTAGTGATTTCCTGGCTGATTGAATTTTGCCACCATATCTATGCTTACAAATCAGATATTCCATATAGGAGAAATCAATGCGATTCGTTTTCAATCAGGTTTTGCTCTTTCGTATTCTGAAACATTCGTTCGAAAATTTCTGTGAATACATTTAGTTTCATGTTCACGGAATTCTAGACAAAGTCCAAATAGGGTTTATAGGAGTATTGACAACATTCCAAACCTGCAATCTACAGCCAAGTGTCTGGTGTTAACAATGGAAAAAGGGAGCAAAGGAGAAGATAAAAAGAGGAAATAAGATAACAAGTGGAAATTTACGAAATAAGGAAGACGATAAGACTCTTTCAACCTCTACATCAAAGGCCCTATGAAAGTATAAACAAAAATATCATTTTCCAAAAGTCAGACCAGAGTCTTATCCCACAGGGTACTAGAATCATACCACATTATCAGAAAAGCGAATAGGACACAATCATGCCCTTGCGGTTTTACAAATCATGTGAATTCAAACGTAATATCGGGCGCAATACAATCATCCCCCATGTTTGTAAAAGCAATCAAGGTTGAAAGTATGTCAAGGTACAACCTCCACACTAGGGACTTTTAGATTCTGCACGACGAGAACGTGGACTGCCCTTTTAAGGCAATGTAACGTCACTGCCAGTGCCTTAAAAGGACGTCACATTGCCTTAAAAGGGTAGTCCACGTTCTCGTTGTGCAGAATCTAAAAGTCCCTAATATTAATCCTTACTGAACACCTTCAAGAGTCTTGAAAACAAGGCGGCGTTAAGTGAAAAAGGTGAAGTGACCGCACATGATCACATGACAAAACGTGTCGTTTTCAAAACTTGTGAATTGAGCATGTAAACGTTATACCGGGCGTAATACCATTACACCCCCCCCCCCCCCCCCGTTTGTACTAGCAATCATGGTTGAAAGTATGTCAAGGTAAAACCTCCACACTATTAATCCTATCTGAACACCTTCAAGAGTCTTGAAAACACGTGAAGTGTCGGACCACACATGATCATGTGACCACACATTGTCACGTGACCTTTAATCTACGGTAGATGTGAACTTAGTCGCGATACATTACCCGCCAAGATAACATCCAGTCGTCTGCTCCGATTGATACGCAGGGGAGAGGCCCTTAAAGCGTAACTATGTACCCTTCTCATTAGGCACGAATAAGGAGTTTACCGACGCATCGATCACACCATAGCCTCAAGGGACACGGGTTCATTGAAAAGTGCAAGTGTTGAAATTGTTTGTGGAAGAATGGGTGTTGGTAAGAAAAACGGTTGCGGTGTTTGATTTCTCCGTTATCAAGTGCGGACAATGGATTCGTAGACTGTACATACGGATGAAATCTACCGTCTCGCGATTATCCACAAGTGCCGCCCACACATTCATGTTTTCCATGCATTTCAATCACGTGTTTTTAACCTCTTTACCTTTAAACTGCTATACGCATGAAAAGTCAAGTTTCCGAGCCAAAACTTTGTTCAAAAGCAAACCTATTATTTCTGCCATCTATAGTAATACTTTCTATGCGTTAATGACTGTTAATGTATAGGCTTAATACAAGGAACCTCTCGGCTCCGTATGCCACACATAGGAAATGCGTTACTTGTTATTATAATCTTAATGAAATATTTGGTCTGTTAATAATTGCTTTAGTAACAGAGTAATTACAATAATAATCTTATATTAGAAACCGAACCCCCAACAGTGCTCTGGTCAAAACGCACCATGAAGATGATACTATCTCTACATAGATTAAAGGGCTGTTCAACTATTAGAACATGGTAAAATATACTGATCTAAAGATAAATCGCATCTTTGATCCTTCTAAGCAATGAATTAGTAGTAGAAGAGAAATCATAAGAGAAAATATCAGGAGAGAAATGCGAAATAAAAAACACCAAATAACTCATGATCTGAATTTGAATTGAAATTACGGATTAGTGATATCTTTTGATGTGTTATTCGATTACAATTTTGTAAAAGTTACTTGCGCATCCATAAAACAAACATGTTATTATTTTCCGAAATTGTTTGCATCTAAAAATAAAAAATTCATGTATCATAATACTATCTTTAAATCAAATGAATACAAACGAAAATAAAAGCCAATAGCTTTGTCAATTGTATATTTGAATTCGAAATAGAAATGGACATTGTTTATTGATACAAGATTGATATTGATGAAGGCACGCTTAAAACCTCATACATCTTGAATTTACAAGTAAATATCAAAACTCATGTAAAAGTAAAATGAATGTTTCATCAAGCTAATGTAAAATTAGATTGAGTTTGCATCCAATCAATTGTGTGGATTGTAAGAAATAACATTATGTATAGGTTATGATTAGTTTTTTGTTAAGTCGTACTCTTTGCATGTATTTCATCCTTTTCAATATTTGTATTATCTAGTATGTTATGATTGGTTCTGCAAGGCTTAATCTTATGTCCCTGAATTCCAAACACGTTCTCTCTTTTAATGAGATATCTTTTAAAGTAATTCGCTTTTAAGAAATACACAATGCAACTACTTGAGCATTGCGTTACGCTCCAGCAAAGCAATGCCACTAATGTGGGATCATAAATCCATTCACAATTATTGTGCTACTTCATTTTCAAATTAATCAGGTTCAAAACACGTCTTCACTTCCCCCCCAGGATAATAACAGTCGGTGAGTTTGATGGATAAGCCGACGCGGTTAATACTCCGCCCGGGAAATTAGCTAATCAGCTTAACAGACTAAATAATGACATTCTAATTATTTCGAGACTGTATACAAGGAAGGTAATTCGAACTTATGGGTCAGAGAATTAGAGCATATTTGAAACAAACATGAGAGCGCTGGCAGTGGTCGAAAGAGTTGACTTAACGTACGCTCCCAGCGTGCATGGCGGTTACAAAGCGGGAGAATCGGGAAGAAGAAAAAGTGATGTCAAACGTACGTTGCTCTGCACAGAGCGTGTCGACGCGTACACAAGGAATACTGTGGGCCGATTCGAAACTGACACTGGGGTATATATTCTTTTCTTTTTGTCCTTCAATCGATTTTCGAGAGAGATAATCATATCCCTTCTTTGAGAATCACGTTTGGCCGTGCGGACTGAACGCAATATACAGCAATGACGTTACGGATAGCTTGCTTCGTTCCTTTGTCATTCAATATCCAATACGTAATACAATATCTTAAATCATATTTTGCGTCATATTGTTATTTCAGTGCGTCGTGTCTTTTTTTTTATTCCGCGGCTTTCCAACAAAATAATCTATCTCAATTCGGTATCATCTTCATTCCTCCTCCTCTTTTATCACGTCAATGGTTTATAATCACGGAGGCTGCAGTGGCCAAATGAATATCTGCGGTAAAGGGTATTGAAAATATGCCAAAATCGGATTAAATGACTGTTTGTAAATTGATAGATATACGACCTTTTTTGTTATTGGATACACTGGAAAATGAGACATAATTGGTGTCAATAAGAAGGGAAAATACGCTCTGAATCCCAAGTTTTTGACAACTTTCAAATTCCGCGGAAATAGAGTATAAGATTTTTTCAATTTTCGTTTAAGACAACTTCCAAATTCCGCGAAAATAGTGTATACACTCTTTTCGATTCTTATGATCTTTCAAATTCCGCGGAAGTGTTTTGTACTCTCTCTTGAATGCCCATTTAGACCACCAACAAAAGAGAAAAGAAAGAAAAAGAAGTATGACGCTTAATGGGAACACAATGAAGAATAGTGACGGTCTCCGGAACATCTTGGAAGGCATTGGAAATAGAATACGTGATTTCGATGCATATTATGAACGATGGGAAAGCGATTAATTCGGACGTGTTTTTCACGATTTAGAACGCGTCGTAATTTTGATGTATATGTCCCGGTTTCCGTCCATTGCATCATCCTGTTTCTTTTTGTTCTAGAGCGTTTGGGGTGATCTACGAAACCTGCATACTGATTCGTGTGTACTCTTGCAGCTCGGGCGGCATCAGATTTGTAAAGGGAAGGTTGAGTTCTGGGAAGATGTAAAAAACAAAAATGTGAGCGTTATCATTGTATTATGCAAGTGTGGAAGAACAATAGATAACAAAAAATGTTTTGGAAAGCATGGCTCTTCAAATGCCTTAATATTCAAAATATGGCATGTAACATCATAAAAATCGGGACGGATCTTTTATACCACATGTTCTTGTAGTCACATAAACCTTTTTTGTGCACAAGGCGGGGCCAAATTTCTTATAATGTTGATGATTTCAGAACCTTGCAGTACACACAAATACTTATATGCTAGATGATCAACCTTTTCTGAATCGATTCTTTCACACTGCAATCGCATGACCAGAACTCACCTTTATCTTTAAGTGCACTTTCTCAAACATATCTGGCAAGCCCCACCCCCAACAAAAATTGATGAAACTTATAGATAAATAAGTATATATACATGTATATATATATTTATATAAAGGAGTAAAGAAAACAGGGAGAAAAAACTATTTGGGTGCATGTTTTGTGAAACATAAAGAGGTCAGGTAAAATGTATGTTAGACCTCCCATGATTTGATGCATTCTGTATGTTGCATATCATATTTGATACATCCCCTGTCATTCATTCGCATTGAAACAGTCATGAATGCCACACTCGCTGTCTCAATTGCGGCGAGGTACAATTGACTTCCGAGTACACAAAGTAAGTGTTGCATCGAAGCGATAGGAGGTGTGGAAGTGAAATGAACTTTTAAAAGGACGTTTATGGTGACTCGGGATTTTCGCATAATGAATCTTGTTTTTCGAACCAACGATCAGTCTTGTTTGGTTGTGTTGGTTTTGCGGATAACACCCACGCAGAACAGGTAATGTTTTCAAGACACTCATTATGATGACAGGAATTCCACAAGATGTACGAAATATCTTTATTTTGGATTAGATTGATGAAGCATGGATCTGAATGCGGATATAATAGCAGGGCTCAACAACAATCTGTCGTTGCTGTTGTTTTTGTTTTAGTCTTAACGGTGCGATTTCATTCAGTTGTGAATATCTACGTCTTTTGGGGTTGTCATTGGTCTCTTCTTCTCGTTTTTGAGGGGTATTTCTTCAAAAGCATAATATTCAGATGCTAACTCTTCAGATGCATCATTGTATGAAGATTTGTTTCAGAAATACCCACCCATGGTGGCAAAGTGAATAATCTGCACCTCCCCCCGAAAAGGGAATATATTATATTTAAATATTTAGCGCTCTTTATAATGATGGCTTTTAGGCTATTAATCATCAACCATATTAGTCAAGTAATACAATTTAAGACAATTCTTTGGTTTCTCCAATTTGATATTGCTGTTTTGTTTACAAAATCTTCTGCAAATATTTTAGACAGTCCAACGTTTTTTGTTTAGTTTTTTGTCATTCTTTTTCCTCAATTGACCATCCTTCCTCTTTCGATAGTACTGAGAGTTTTAAATGTTGTCATGACGATGACAACTGTAATCAATGAAGCTGTGACTCAACAATTTTCGACAGAATACTTTGGTGGAATTCTTTCTTCAAGAAAAAAATGCATATAAAATTTATCCATAGCTCTGATTTGAAAAATGTCAATATAATATTGGTTCCAAAGGGAATTGTGTCGACTCCTATGCGTAAAAGGTGAACTTGTTTGTGTTTAAGCCCTCTACTGAACTTACACCAATGTCCGCTTATTCAATTCAAAAGATTTCGTAACAAATTTGTAGGGTATTTTAAACAATTTACGTAAATGTAGGTCAAAATAGCTCTTTGCTCTTGTCCAGACCATACTTGCCCAGTGATTAAATTATGAAGGAAGCTGTCAGGAAATAACTTGAGAAGTTTGATTTTGCCTTACATAAGAATGATGCTTGGAAATGAATCAAAATGAAAAGAAATTGATGCATCCTTACAAGGGCTTACTTCAAACCATCGGGTCATCGTGTCCGGTCGGGTGGTCGCGTTACATGACCTTTCGTGAAACGAAAACGGAAGATCATGTGGAGATAAACTTTAAGGACGCGACCTTTCGTAGATTTGTTGTAGAGTTTTTACAAAGTGTAGAATAAATAGGACCAGACCGTTTGGAGATGGGAGGGGTTTATTTCATAAACATTGCCCCCCCCCCAACATTTCGTGATTAAAGGGGCATGTTGATACAAAAGGGCTAGTAACGCGAACACCGGACCCGACGCGATGACGCGATGATTCGAAGTTAGCCCTTGGAAATGGTTATATGGAACTACATGTCAGCATGTGGAATGACAATTTGGCTACTTTTATTTTACTGCAATTGCTCGTCATGCTTCGAGTATGAGGGCATTTAAAGTACATTGATTTTCAAGGAGACATCTCTACCATTATGACCATGATATTCCTATAAGATGTATAAACTATCACTTACACAGGCTGTCACAAGAAATAAATATATACAAACAGAGAAAGAACTTCAACGTGACTAACTTGGACGCAACAAACAGATTGATGTATGAAGTTTACCATCCCGGTCAACGTTTACATGGTCACCTAAAGGTTACATATACGTCCCTTAGCTGCAAGATAAATTGCCTAAAATGATGCTGTTGTTCATCCTCTTTTCCAAGGTGAGATTTCTTTTCTGTATACGCCAAATCGTGTTAAATTTCAATATGTTGTCTCGGGAATAGAGGGTTACTACAAGTCTTTCTCCGAAGCAAACTGTAGTACTGATTACCTTACTTAGATATTTAAACGTGCTGTCATAGACATCAGTCTGAGAGTCTCTTGACAGATTTAAAAAAAGGAAAAGTAGACCGTTTTATACCATGAGGGAATCCGAAATTCAAGAGGGAGAAGAGTATAAGACCTGGAGTGGAATGACACTGAAAGCGTGTACTAGAATAACAGATTACAGAGACGTGTGTGTGTGTGTGGGGGGGGGGGGCTATTGCAATCTTCCTCCCAGTTGGTAGGTGATACCACTAAAGAACATACAATCGTGTGATATGGATAGGAAAATAAGAATATAAGAATAGGAACTTTTAGATTTGCACGAAGACAATGTGGATTGCTACGGTCGACGTCCTTTTAATGCACTGCCTTGAATGGACGTCACACGTATCAGGCTACGCAAATCTAAAAGTCCCTAATATCGCACTGTGAACATACTCGAAAATGAATTTCAAGAAAAGGGTTAAACACAACGGGAAAGAGGTTAAAGTATAGGAATCGAAGAGAAGAGGGGGAAATATTACAAAACGGACAACCTTTATTTCAGAGGGGTACTCAAAATTTAAAAATATTATACAAAATATCATTATCAAAAGCAATGTTACGTGTCTTAAAGATCGAAAATGCATTTTTCTTACTTGTAAGGCTGTATAAGTTAGTCACATGTTACAAATCATTCTTAAAAACAACACAGTTGTAGTCTGTGAAATGTTTTGACGAACTGGGCCGTGCACCAAATATTTGATAAAATGAGCTTAAGGCAATGAATGATGAAGATATTAAAATACTAAAAAACTAATTTATGTCCTTGAAAAAAAGAAATATAAGCATTCTCTTATTAAAGGTACTATGTCCCTTTTGCAGCCAACCTCAAAATCTGTAGAACTTTGCAGGAATTATGAATATGTCATGTATGTCCTATCTGTGAAATTTAAACGTTCGCAGTGTCCTCATATTCAAATTATGCAAGGAAACCCGTTTACTTGCTAGACTTCACTGTCAGACACTATTGAGTGACTGACTGGCTTTTTTCTTCTTTGGTAATAACATACATGAAAAGAGTTGTAAAGGGTGCATGAGCATTTGTCTACATCAATAACCCACTTCTTGTGATGGCCAAGATTAAACTGATTGAATCTTTGCGCAGCATAAAACGTATGACCGTTCGGTACAATTGTCTGAAAATCAAGACTATTACTTTTGGGCTCTATAGCCCTAAAGTCGATTTGACAACTAATAGACGTTATTTTCCCACTTGAAGACATTTCAAGCCCCACCTTTTTTAGGGAAGTTCTAAATTAGTATTATCTCTCAAATGCAGTTGGAATTTAACTTTTTCATTTGTTTGGCCTGCAAATGGGACATAGTACCTTTAACATAATACAGACAACATAGCAGTAACTCCATATCTTATGACGATACACTTTACTTTAAAAATGGTTCTTATTTCCTTCAGTGAATTGGTAATTGCTTTCCAATATCCAAAATCTTAATGAATCTAGGTTTGTAATTATTTTCTACTTGTGTGTGAAGATCCTGTTTGGCTGTCATAAGCTCGAGCATGATCAACATTTCATAATCTTGTGACCCAGATTATTTTCTCATCCATCATCCCATAACAAATATCGTCTGCGTTGCTTTTCACTTATAACGTTTATTTGGATAGTTACTAGGTCATGTAGGTCAGCGTTGACGATATTTGCAAAAAGTAATGAAGATGACCAAAAAAAATGCATGAATGATACCCGTTCACATGGGATACGATGTGAAAGACCGCCGCGGCAAAACGTGGTGTGGTGCAGTTCACACAACTGTATCTTATGCCGCGTTGATACATGTCACTCATTCGATAATGTCATTTGTCACTGATAGGTGAGTGAATTTACGGGGCCTTTGACATTCCTGTCGGGTACTTTCTTTTAATCCCATGGTTTCTCTGTAAAGATTCGTTCACACTTGGCGAGGTAAACCGCGTCAAATATTCCATCCCGTCGACAGGGTCGAAATAATTATATTGCAAAAGAGGCAGTGCGTTTTACATTTTCTGTATATCCTAAAGCAGAGATAGGCGAGTACGCTATGTTTTTTTTGTGACGCCGCGTATTTACTTTCTTTTTTTATCCCACACATACACACACACACACACACAAAAGCAATACAAAAATGAAGCAACAGAAAAAAGCAAAACGAACATACACGCACCAAAAAATAATAGAGAAAAAAAAAGAAAGAAAACAACTACAAGAACATCAGAAATATGGATATATACCATTTTTCATTTATGATTACATCGATTGATACCCGACAGATATAGCCTGTTGGATGGGGAAACGGGCTCAATAAACTCCTTTCATGAAGAAAAAAACAATAGGTAACATTTCCATTTTGTATCAGGGACGAAATCGGGATAGGAAGA
This sequence comes from Strongylocentrotus purpuratus, assembly GCF_000002235.5. Lineage (NCBI taxonomy): Eukaryota > Metazoa > Echinodermata > Echinoidea > Camarodonta > Strongylocentrotidae > Strongylocentrotus > Strongylocentrotus purpuratus. The sequence continues at coordinate 7,526,425 of NW_022145602.1, read as the reverse complement.
CACTGGATTTCGGTGAGAAGCGGCGCACCTGTCGAGTCGAGAAGGTCGGCTATGTAAGGCAAGTCGTTTCACTGCATACAGCGTAAATAGGGTAATGTAGTCCCACCCGTTGAATATACTGCTAGGGTTTCTTATTTGATTAGAAGGATATATGTAGTCCCTTACGTTAGGTATTCTGTTGTAGTCCAGTAAGTCGGGCGTGCTAAGTCGGCGATAGATACCCCTCGTATTCAAAACGCGTGTCCGATAATGTGTTCTCACATTAAGTATTGCAATGCCAACCTCGTTTTTCCTGCATGCCAAAATCTAAACGAATCCCCTCAAAACGGCAGCACCTAGGGGCCTTTTCATTGGCGATGTAGATTTTTTGAAAAATTAAGGAAGAAACCGGGTGTTCCATTAAAGTAAAATGGTTGCCAGTGTGTTGATTAACATCCAGGCATTATAAAGGACCGCGCCCCAAGAAATAGGTTTAGTAATTCTGAGAGATTTATTATATTTTCGCCCATTATTCTACCTGATTCACCACCGCCTAGTACGTCACATTAACAAGAAGTTTGCTGCACCAATGTCATGCTGAAAAAAGTACATTATGCCAAGAATATCTTCATCAATATATCTATTACATACTTTCTTAATGAATATTGTGCATCAAATGGCAGGAATACATCTCATTTTCAGCATATCTGTACTTACTCCTTGGGGTGCGGTTTCCTTTAAAGCACATTCACATCTACAATGCTTTTGATTGAAGGAATACTCCATTGTTTTGCGTACACCATATCATCGAGAAAAGAATCTTTCCACGTAAAAGTTTGGTTCTTTGTAATGTCATTTCAAAGTATTTTTTTTGAAGTAGTTTCATATTTCAAGAAGAAAAAAGAAGAAAAGGAATTTAAGAATTGAAATGTGTAGATGACGCATGTTGTGACCTTCTTCTAAGATGAGCATGCTTTTCCTTTCTATTTTATGTAAAATTCATATAATTGCAGTTTTTGTTATGGCTATGTGCATGTTTTTAATAGATCGGGGTTATTTTCTAAGAAAAAGAAGAAATATTGATGTATTTCCAATACGTATGACATATTTGTAATATTTCATATTAAATAGCGTAACCTTTTAAATAGCACAGAGACCACCTTTCCCAACGTTTAATTCTTGGAACATTTTACCTTTTCTTTAAGATTCATGGTTGATATTCATTTCTACTTCTTTTTTATGAATACTTTTTAATTTCTACTCGTTCTTCTACCTCTTCTTCTTCTTTATTTTCTTCTTCTGCATCTTCTGTTGAATTTTTCCACCATTTCTCACTTTTATCCATTATTTTGTTTTTACTTAAACCATGACCCCCCCCCTTCCCCTCTTCCCGGTATTTCTTAATGAAGTATTCCTTTTATTAAATGCGTCATAGTGTTGAAAATTGTAAAACGATTTGATAATGTCGTCCATAAAATGTGTTAAGCCCGTCAATGCTGTATCGAAAGGACTTGACATATGTTCTTTTTAAACACGAATCACTGACATGTTCTTTTCCTTTTGATACCATCTTCGTAGTTGCTGTATTTTTCTTGTTTAAAATTGTGTTGTCTTCTTTTGTTTGGGGGGTTACATTGACTTGGCTTTGTTTAGGGGACTAGCGTTTAAAAGAAAATTTAAGCAACATATGAGATGGTTTTGGATTTTTTTTTTAGGAAGACATAAATGCAAAGGTCAACGAATGAGTATGCCTCAGGGCAACAAAACGAAAATCAAATGTTCGTTTCTGGCGATGACATTTGTTCGACGTTGTAATTTCTCCATATTATAGCCAGGATAACGATTTCGATATTGGACGTGCAGAAATTAACTACTTTTATATTGAAATCTTACTTCAGAGTCTCAAAAAAATCATTCGTTTTCATCCTGTTGAGTACATGTTTTTTTCTTCTCCTTTTTCATGTTATAAAATATATCTGTTCGCCTTTTATACTCGTTTTCATTTCTCGTTCACATTCACGAACAATTCCTCCTTTTATATCCCCTTCTTTCTCTCTCTCTCTCTCTATCTCTGTCTCTCTGTTTCTCTCTGTCTCTCTCTGTCTCTTAAAAGGAAACTTGAATGTAGCTTAATCATATATCCAATACCTCATAACAGAAATTATCATTCATTCAAATATTATATATAGAAGCATGTGGGCACAGTGGTATTAAAATCATTGTTTAACAATGTGTCCAGTTTTACAAATCTGATATGCACGTCCCTAACGTTTTATCAGTGAATGTGATTTGGTTTAATATTGAAGCCCTATTGGGTTTCTAAAATAATAATCATGAAGTTGCCTCAAAAAAGTTAAACACTTTGAGTGACCGCATGGCCGTACTCATTTTCCCCAATAGACTGGGGTGTAATAAAAGCCGTTGGAAAAACGGCTTTTGAAATTTCGAATTTCAATCATAAATATCTTGATAATCAAACAGGCGATCGGCTTGTAAAAGTCATGGGATTCCTAACTGACCTTAAGGTTTATAATTATGATTACCGATACACAATCCCTTTAATGGTGAAAGCTCTTGACTCTCATCCGAGAGGTCTAGGTTCAAGTCGCGCTCATTGCTAACATCATAGGAAAAATTATTTTCAATTCCCCCCCCCCCCCCTCTCGAATCAGGTTTTTGTATTCGATCAGATGTCTGACAATACCGGGAAAATGATATTTAAATCCCCACTACGCTACGCATGGCTACTTGCGCCCTCTACATACATGTAGCAAACAATGCCTAAGCGGTGACCGTAGGTCCCCCATGTTCCCTTTTTTCTTATGTTGTTTGAGAGCTGATTTGATGAGATAACCACCTGTCAGTGACCACTACAGGGAGGTCTAATCCCTCCCGGCCAAACTAGTGCAGATATGTTTTAAAAGGCGATAGAAAAAAATAGCTTCAGTAAAGTCTAAACAGATGAGGCTTCCCTGGGTAGATCTCCTAATAAACGAGACAAAAACAAAAATGATAAGTTGGAATTGAAACGATGCATCGCATGTCTTTTTCCTGGATGTGTCTCATACATATTATGTGCGCCTCGTCACACCGAATCAATAACCATTAGAAAGAAAAGATTTTCGTAACATCAGACCGAAAAGGAAGTATCCAAAAGCAACTGAAAACTCTTTGAAGGATAAGTGACATAGCACTGATAAGGATGTGGAAAAGAGGTTTGACATCTGTGTTTCTCTTCGACCAGCTATTGTTTTAAATCGTATACGTTTCCTGCGACGATCGGTTTCGTTAAGACATTGGCAATGACTTCCTAGAAATCAACTTTGCAGTACCCGTTTTGTTTTTTTGGTTTATAAAACTCGTGTTGAGATTATGAAATACATCATCGTCATTTTCTCACGATTTAAAAAGGTGATGCCCACGACTTTTGTCTTTGCGATCTATCGGCCCATGAAAATAATTAATCCTACATGAGGTATGGGAAAGACAAGACTCCCCTCTATCCTCCCCCTTCCCCACTTCCCCCTCTCCCAACCCCCCTCTCCATCTCTCTCTCTCTCCCTCTCTATTTCTTCCTCTATCGCTAGTTCTATCTCTTGTATTACCTCCCTCTGTGAGGTATTGAGCGTGCTCTTGATATGTTATTTCCGATACTTCCTTTCATGTTTTTACAGCTTTTTGTTACAAATCAAAGTGATGTCAACGTAACAGTTAACCAACTAACGATGAAAGTCTTTTTGTGTTATAGGCAGTGGTTGAAGTGAGTTCCCCCTTCCTCCCATCCTCCTCCTCATCTCCTTTTCTCAATCAGTTATGTCAGCTTCCTTTAGATTTATACAGACTTTTAATGACCTTAGTTACAAGAATAATAAACCTCTTTGGAACCACTCTAAGAGATGAAGTCATGACACAAAATCGATTCAATAACTTATGAACAGGGGGAAAAGATTGATAGTTAGTTAGGATGTAAATAACCCAGCCCCATTCTTCTGTTAACCCCAAACGATGACAGTTATTCTTTACACTTAGTAGTTTTAGTTTGATACATTATTACGTACATAACTCTGAATTCAACAGAATAAGTTACGTTTTGTTTGATGATGTTAGCAAGTTACTTGCTCGTCAAAAACAAGGGGGAAATACCAAGTACTGACGCAAAGACTGAAGACGCCAAATCTCCCTCTAGCCTATTTGTTAAAGTCCATTAAATGTCACGCACATTATCACCTAGGCTTTTGCGACGACGGGAACAAAAATAAAGCACAAAAAGGAAAAGAAGAATTGCCCAGACCAAGTGAATATTAATCCAATAGTTTTAACGTGATTCCTGGCAATTTGTCCACCTGTCTATAATTCAATATAGATTAGAAGGCTAATTGTTTGACGGGTTGGTTGGGGCTTAGAGAGAAAACTGCTTTTAGGGGGTTTAATGCTAAATTTAAAGTCTCGGTGACTTGATTCAATTGCCCTTATCGGAGTGGTCGTGAACCGCCCTCAATATGCCAGAATTATGGAAGCGAGATGCATGCCGGGAGGGATAGTTTGACTGTCGCAGTTGATTGATGCATCCGCTGCGCTTATGTACATAGAGGAGGTGGTGTTTCTCCAGGTTTAACCCTGCACTTACCATTTTCTTTTGAGAAAACGTTCTTGTTCTTGTTTAGGTGAGCTAGCTATCTCCTGGTTTTTGCTCATATTTGGAAGAATATCATTGTATCAGAATCACATGATAAATAATTACGTTTAACTTAACCTCATATACCTCATTACAGGAAAGACTTAATTTGAAACTTTCGACCGGTTTAATGTCACTTGTGTTCGTGTGTAGTCCCACGTACCCGCATCTGTGCGCTGTTTTTATCGTTTTTAATCAATTTCATTAAGATGAAGCGATTAACTTACTATTACTTTGATAATTCAATAATCTCACTATATCATTTATCCTTATATATTTCATAATCAACAATTCCCAGTAACTTCTATAGACAGTTGCTTTAACAATGGCCCTGCTTGTCCAGTACTCAACTATATTATTAAAGACGGAACTGCTTTTTACAGGGTATCTGTGCGCACATTTCTTGCAAGTCTGGAAAGGCGTTGTTCATGCGCATTTGTTCTCCAGTCGCCTGTAAACTTAAAACAAGCATCAATAAGATATAATTTCAAATCCTTGAAATAAAGTAGCTCCCGTAGTAGTAAAATGTGGAAAAATATGATCAATGATAACCGACATATTTTGTTTCTCTGGCTTGTTAAGAAACATGAATAGGCTGTAACGTTGCCCTGCATTCTACATTTTCTTTCTTCAGATATTAGATATGTTTTTCAGTATATTTTTAGATTTTTTCCGCCAAAAAGCATGTTTATGACACATTTTTGTAACATTCTTTTTATTTCAAAAACACTTACAGCATTGGATACTGTTACGATGCTCAAACTGCATTTTGCAATTTTGGGATTTTTTTGTTTTTGTTTGTTTGTTTGTTGGGGGGGGGGGATTTAAATAGATAATTTAAAGAATCACAAAGGATTTTGAAAATCCTTCATTTCTTTTGTTTTCCTGTCGGAACCTTAGTAAGTAGCAACATTAGGTTCCTAGCTTTCAAAATATAAAATAAGATAAAAGACGACGGTGTAGTTTCAAAAGCTTTTTTTTTTTTTTGCTTGTAGTTAAAATTTTAATTTATACAAATTGAAATGTAGCATTTCCCAACTTTTATTCGGCACTTTACTGAAATGTGCAACCAGTGTTCATTCAGATTCTTCGAAGGAGATTCATGTTTTTAAATACTAGATATTGAGCAAAAATGCCCTGGAATATTGTGAAAGGATCGCCCTTTTTAGAAAATGAAGCTTATAAAGAAAAACTTTCGTCGTTTTCCGTAACACTTAAGAGATAAAAGTATGAAATTTCTTCGAAGGAAATTAGTGTTTTTAGATAGATGTTGAGCAAAGATGCCCTGGAATATGGTGAAAAGGTCGCCCTTCTTAGAAATGAAGGTTATAAACTAAAACTTTCATCGTTTTCCGTAACACTTAAGGGATAAAAGTATGAAAGTTCTAGCACCGTGAATTCGTACTCCGAAAGGGCACTCGTTGATATGAAAAAATACAAGGGACTATAATATAACCTTACATCTTTCCTACTTAACTCACATCCTCTGGCTTTATCCTAAGTGAAGCCTAAATCAAAAGAAACAGCATAATTGATAATGCAAACTGGCTTTACCGATTATTAGTTCCTTTCACCGGTAATGGAAAACGAATCTAAAACTAATTCGCCCCCATCTCTTAGAATTTTCTTGGCGATAGGATCATTGCAAATCTTGTGAATTTATTAGCAATTTTGTAACAACAGATAACGTACACCATTACAAATGAAAGGTGATGTTTCAATAAAGAACGAAGGTGATTTGATAAACTGGAAGGTCCGTAACCAGAGAGGAAGAGAACAGGGCCCTTTTTCATAAAACTTGATATCGATAACAAGTTACAAGCTACTGTTATAAGCTACTGACATCGTGGCATCTGATTGGCTGAGAGCAAATTTATCATAGAAATTTAGCATTTGTCATTGATAACAAGTTTTATGAAACAGGGTCCAGACGTGGCTGAGTAAACAAGTTTGCTAAATAAGCTCTCACCATCAATCAAAAGCCTGCTTCTATAATTCTATAATTACAGCCCAAATGCTTTCAATCTTGATACAGCTGTGGGGTAGATCTCCGCGATGATAAATAGGGTACAACGTTTGCCAAATATTACCAATAATTTGCCTTCGCAATCGCGTCCGGATTTGAGGATTTCTGCTCCACAGAGCTAGATCACACTGTGGAGTGTGTTGTGATTTCAACAGGAATCTGCCTGATATACAGAGTGAGTCAAAAAAAAGTTTACACCGAGAAATTTGCTAATTATTTAAAAAAATCATCGATGAACATGAAATTGTTATATGTCTTATGAAAGAGTGTTTTATCCCAAATCATTTGGTACCATTTTTGTGTGGTATGTGTTCATGCTTGGATGAACAGGAGACATTGTTTGCGAGAGTGCAAACATCGACTTGCGCCAAAGTTGCCTATGTGATGTTTGAATAAAACAATCGGGATTTGGGTATTAATTCGGTCTTTGCAGATCCAAATAACATCCCTAACAGAATTAATCATGCCACACATATCAAATATCGAATATCAAATATCAACGAACATTTGTGCGCGCGTGTGTAGGTGTGTGTGACTTTGCCCTTTCCAAAAAAACATATGCAATGCATTTCATTTGATACATTCAATCCATTCTCTCACTCCGCTAATCCCAACATAATACATACTGTAGGCATCATTCTGGCGCAAGTCGATTTTTGCACTCTCGCAAGCAATGTCACCTGTTCATCCAAGTGTGAACACATACCACACAAAAATGGTACCAAATGATTTGGGATAAAACACTCTTTCATAAGATGTATAATAATTTACTATTCATAGATGATTTTAAAAATAATTAGCAATTTTCTAGGTGTAAACTTTTTTTTGACTCACACGGTATGATGGCTCTTGACAGTGGTATTTGTCACAGGATTGTGCAACCCCGTGCTTACAAACAATCGCCCCCTATTTGATCTACCCCCCCCCCCCACCATGGGAAAGAAACGTTAAACATCTAAGTCATGTACAATCAAGGACGTAATATGCAATGTAATATACTGTTACCCCACTCATATTCGCGCACGCACACCCACATATCCCGCGCGCACACTTCTCGTGTTCTCTCTGTCTCCCTCTGTCTCTGTCTGTCCGTCTCTCTCTCTCTCTCTTTCTCTGTCTCCCTTTTCTCCGTCTCTGTTTCTCTCTCTCTCTCTGTCTTTCTCTCTGTCGCTGTCTCCCGCTCTCTCTTTCCAACTGTCTTTGTATCATTTCTTGTCTTTCTAATGCTTTATGTATACCAAAGAAATAAGGTAAGCGCAAATTGACAATAACTGTGCATTAAAAGTGAAGAGAAAGTTTCATTACAAGGTGTTTTATTTTTAACGAAGTGCACTTCTAGCAACAATAATTGTCTGAAAAGTAGCTTGGTTGCTCATAATGCACAAGTTATACTCAAGATTGTCCTATTTCGCTGTTGGCCGAAATGTTTTGTTTGCTTGTGGTTTGTGTGGTGTGTTGTATAGCGATATCATCAATAACCTAATTAGGAGAAGAAAAAAATGAGTCACGCATAGAAAAAAATGTGTGAATTGCTTCCAAAAGTAGTATGACACCAAATCAGACGCAACTCAAAATCACAAATTTGTTTAAAAAAATGCGTTTTGGTACTACGCAATTTGGTATACATCTACAGTACTGTATTACGATACAGTGACGAAGTTAGCTTTATACCTTTATACTTGTCAATTCGTTAAATGCATGGAAAACTAAATTAGCTTGCCGGATCTTGCACACGGCAGATCAAACAGACAATCAAGGAATATGCATTATGCCGTTTCCATGGATCCTGAACAAGGAGGATTATAAGACGTATCGCGCCTCTTCGATGAAAACTACATCGTAGGAAGTTGCTACTCATTTACAAACGGAATATGCCTTGTTTGTTTGTTTTGTTTGAAAGATTATGACGTGATTTTTTTTTCTTCCGATTCGTGCCTGAAAATGTATTAAATCATAATTTATCACTCTAGATTACGTCTGATTATATTTAACTACATCATGGGAGGTTGCCACTCACTTAAAATCCAAATATGCCTTGTTTTTAAAAAAACACTATGGTGGGATTTTTCACCGATTTGTGCCTGAAAGAGGTTCAAAACATACGTCATCGCTTTAGATTATTTTTTATATTTTTATAATGAGTCGAAGATTTATCATCAATATGGTTTTGATCATTGATGTGATTTTTTTGTTTTATTGTCAAGATTATAAATTGATTTTTTCCTCGCTTACTAGAATGTTTTAAAACACACTTTAGAATACCTTGTTCTTTTATGTCTAAAATGTAAGATATCAGAAAAAGGTTTTCGATCCTACTGTTTGTCCTGCCGTAGAGGGTTAAATGAAATGCAGAACGGTTGTTACTCTGTACAAAAATATATATATATATATATATATTTTTTTTAAATCGAGACGTGTTTTTTCTAATAAATTATATTCTTGCTTGACTAAGGTTTCAAACACGCGTAAAAAACTACTCCTAACTCCCTAATGACAATGTGGTGTCTTTTAAAAGAGGATATCTATATATCAATATCACTATCAATATTTTATATGAAGATATTAGCAATTTGATAAAATGATTTGCCTTTTTGTTTACAAAGTTGCTTGTAAATTTAGTGCTTTATTAATGGAATTGTCAAAGCTCTATATTTCCTTACCGTATGTTTTATATTTTACTGGATCAAAGATGTTAGAAACATTATTTGTTTCCCCTTTAGTAGAGACAGAAAGAATGGCAGAGAAGAACAGCAGAAAGAGAGAAGAGAGAAAAGGATTGGGTTAGAGGGGTGAAGATATGCAGAAGGAATGAGATGTAAATGTATGTCTATATTTTTTAAAATACGTGGAACAATAAAACTTGAATCTTGAATCTTGAAAGGCCCCTGTATTAAAACTATGGGAATAAAGGATTTCAGTAATTAGTGGTTTAATTGTGAGTTCGATTTAATAAAGTCCGCCTCTCTAATTTACGAACCACTCTGCGTAAGAATGTCATTGTTTATTATTTCATTGTGAAAAATAAGAACAAATATGTATTCTAACCTGCTTGTCACTCGTAAACTGTTACGCCTTTAAAACCGTGTAGATCCGTTGGTAGTGAAAGCCCTTGTTAAGCAAAATTGTGTAACATGCAACATCATTCTAAAATTCATATAATAAAACAGATTAATATGATTAAAATACGTCTTGATGATTATCGATACAAAAAAAACACTCCCTTAAAAATAACACCATGGATTTTTTTTTTAAGCAGAAGGCAAACTGACTCTAAATGTTCGCAAGTACTTTCGAGAAAAAAAAACTATTTTAATATCGCCATGTACGTCACCTTTTGAAATATACGAACCTTACACTGACGTGTTACGTAACTCGAACATGATCTCTTATGTCACATACTACAGAGTGAGTCAGAAAAAATGTCCCAAGTTTTAAACGTATTGTTTGAAGTATGAATATTTAATCATGGGTTTCATGATAATGTCTTGATAGAGTTATTCCCCCAGTACATTAAGATACATCTTTTCTTTGAAAATCTGCAACTTGGCGCAAGTGAGATCTGGCAGTCTTCTAAAGAATTTCTGATGTTCAGTCATGCGTACAGAGATTCCAATGAAAATGGTACCCAAATGTACTGGGAGGATAACTCTATCAAGACACATCATGAAACCCACGATTAAATATTCATAATTCAAACAATACAACTTTTAAAAAGTGGGACATTTATTCTGACTCACTCTGTATAGGGTTTTTAAATTGCCCTAAGTTAATATTTTGAAAAAGTTGCGTTCGTGTTTTAAGTTTCCTGGCTGATTTTCATCAATACTTGTTTACATATTAATCATGAAATCTGTACCTCTGACACGCATTATGGAGTGGGCGTTGAACCAATTTTATAAAGAAGAAAATAAACTAGGTTAAGACGAGGGGATTGTGATTCTATATTTTTTGTTTTTTACAGACAGATGTAAATTTGAAATTCAGATTTCTTGCTCTGATTCTATTCCGTCTGTCCTATTATTTTTAATTTGTTTTTTTGTTGGGGAGGGGGATGCTTGCAAGTCTTTGAAGTTATAATGGAAATAATACCTCTAAAGTAAAGGGTAATCTCAATGTCGTATTTTTTATTCTTTTACCTGGCGTTATCTTGAATATTCAAGGTATCGTATTTTTATATTTTGCCTTCTTTATTTATATCCTGTCTCGACTTGCTTTTGTCTAATCACGTCTGCATCTAGTTTCAACTTATCCAATACATTCCCATTAAAGTGAACTTTATTATAGGCTAATCTAATCTTCTGACAGAGAATGAAAGGATACATATTTGATATACAACTTGAAAATTAACAATCTTATGAGAAGTCTGAAACTTCGAATTTTCGCCGATGGGGCTTTTTTTTTTACAGGAAGTGATTTTTATTAGAAATTATTAATATTTGAAGAAAAAAAATCATCAATTTTCTAATAAAGCCCTATTGGCGATGATTTTCAGTTTCAGACGTTTCACGGAATCGTTTATTTTCAAGTTATGTATAAAATATTTATCTTTTCATTCTCTGTTGGAAAATTAGATTGGGCTATATATATAGGCTCCACATTGATGGGAATCCTGTATCTATCTTCAACTTGTTCTACTTTCATTCCAAAGCAGACTACTACTATATGAATATTTGGAGTACACTTTTTCTTGTTTCGACATTGTTGGTGTTTTCCACTGCACGTACACGCCCGTATTTCGAACTATTATCAACCACTTAAGCTAGTTTGATACTCCGAACGAAAGCCGACTTTTTATTTCTGAACGCAGTGAAAAAGACTGTCGTTCCATTCTGGATTGAAATCTCGTTAGCCCAGTTCAGAAAGTCTCAAGAAAACATAAGTGGTATGGAAAAGTGGAGATAAAATCATTTGACGATAGATCCAAAGTATATTAGGATATCTGAAGAGAGTGCAGAGTTCCTGGTATCCATTATTTCACTCCTGCTTAATCCATCATTATGATGGCTGTACATCGCACCTCCAATGTTGTTACTAGCCGAGTGGGCCTTTAACGTCTTTAAATAGACGTATGGAAAACAATCTCTCCAGAACGATGAAATACTAATATGTCAAGTGTCCACGATTTTAAAGACAAAACACTGGCGGCAGGAGGTAATGTTGGTAGCGAATCGGTCTCAGACAAAATAACGAAGGCAAAAATATCGCGTGAAAGATCTCTTTATATAGATATATGGTTCGAAGAGATGTAACTTTGTCGATTGTGGAAAAGCAGGTGAAACCTCGAAGTAGAGCATATTACTTTCACATGTTACTTCGCTCGCGCTCTGTAATGATTTTTTAAAGCATCTTACATGCATGTAATATATATTATACACCGTGCATATTCACATATATTATAAACGTCATGTCATCAAAGAGAATCTGTATACCATAGACGCAAGTCCAAGAGCCTTTGTAGTAGTTGGACATGATATATAGAATCCTAGAAAAATAATGTCAATGCATTCCCGTGTTATCTTGGATAAGAAGTACTTGTCATAACTCGCTTGAACATTCGTTCCGAAATTCATAGGTTTGAGTTGTCGCTAATTTAGCATTATTCATAAAAAGATGAACTATGTGGACTCAATACGTAATAATTATTTCCGGGATTGCGAAGAAAAAAATGAGCCAACCGCCCTCAAATTGCTATTCAGTTATGGCTTCTTTATATTCGTAATAAATATGTATTTTTAGCAAGGAAATAGAAAAACACAACTTAACTAAAAATACCAATATGTTTACTGCGGTTTTACATATCTAAGCATAATCCACGGAAAATATTAGAAATCGATAAGAAAAACAATAATTTAACAATAACAAGATGAAAACTACAAAACAGTCGTCATAATCCTTTTCTTGTCCCCAGAAGCATGTTATATGTTTTTAAACTTATTAGTGCCAAATTTAACGCAAGATAATTGTGCAAATGTTTTTTCGCCCCCTCACTTAGCAACCGTATAATCATTCATTTGACGTTATTATTACCAGATTGCGGGTAAAAGAATAAGTTCCAATATCGTGGGCGGTCCCTAAAGATATTTCATTTTTTGTCATCCCGACATTTGAAGGGATTTACCAGAGTGGATTATTTGCATTTATAAACATCATTTTATGAACCTTACCTTTTCATATCCACACACAGGTTTCTGTACATCATGAAACCTTTTTCGAAAGATTAGTATTTTCAAATTATGGTGCAAAACATATTCATATAACAAAATACATTTCTTTTGAGATGAATGTTTTACGGACATATCAATAATCAAAATGGTGAAAATGATTTATATTTTTTTTACACTCGTTAAAGTATTTGTAAGTTACATAAGGGGTGAAGAAATGGGCCATGTTTACAAGTCCTCAAAAACTTATCTCAAATGTATATTTAGCAACAAGATGACTTTAGGAAAGTATGTGCAACATTTCAGATCGACAGACTTTGTACTTTTCTCTGTATGAGCGAAAGAACAGAGCAGCGGCCAAGATATTTCCCATTTGAAGGTATTGAGAGACTGCTGGTTGCCTGTAATTCTGGGTAGAGTTCTGCATTGTGCGTTAACTTGCCCCGCCCCTTGTTTCAAAGACTCAGGCTATGTTAAGTGGAAAACACTCCGTTACTCGGATAAGATTAGTGGGAAACCCCGGTGTATTGGTCCACCTGCACAGCCCAAGCAGGCCGAGTATATACGGCATCTGCAAGAATCTTCTATATTTAAGGAGGCAGATTATCTTGAAGAAGAAAAGGCAGAAGGTTATCCCACATTTTGGGAGCAGCAGATCATAATATGAATGCTCTGTCACCAAGTTTTGGAAGCATCTTGAGAGACGGATGGTCCATCGTGATGCCTTGTATTGACTATAGAACCCTGTACGGATTATGTAATATGTCATTGCCATGTTGGCACATTGTGATAAGTGACTTACAAAGCTCTTGAACATGTAGTGCGGTATGTAATCCTGTAGGATTTTTTTTTGCTAAAATTGATTTTTTTGTTTTGTTTTTGTTTTGTTTGTTGCTGTTTTGACTTCAAAAGGGTCCCAATTTGCCAAAAATGAAGGGGTTTCAAATTTTCAGACCCCTCCTTCATTTCCTGGGGGTCCATATTGGGCGCCAAAATGGCTTATATAAAGCGCAATAGGGAAATTTGGTGTCTTCGGGAAAATTTGAACCCCATCAATTTTTGATAGCTTGGACCCCAATGAATCCAAAAATGCAAACAAAAAAATTAACTTTGGCACAAAAATTCTACGGGAGCTGTTTCAGTGACATAGCGTACCACACTTCTGCCGCGGGTTGATTTCGCTCCTTTGTTATCGTACTTGAATGAACATTTATACTAAGGCATTCTTTTCTATTGTAAGGACAACAAAAGGTAGTCATTGTGGATACAAGCACAATAGGCAAACGAATTCCCAGGTGGAATCTGCCACCTGCGGCGTGGAAAGAGTTAAAACATAACTTTCTCCCGCAACATTCTATCATTCGTCAATCGCTTGTGACGACAGTGGTATGTTATAGAATGTCTTGTTACCAAGCATTACCGTGTTTAATAACCTTTTATTGTATTGACTCTGCTACCGAACGTGAAGTGCTGGAGCCAAAACACCTGTCATGTGCAACAAAAACACTCGACTATTTTCTATATTTCGACATATTTGCACTCGGGGAAATATATTAACCAACCATCTTAGCTGCTGTTTAATGAATAATTTCATACTTGTCAAGAACGTCTGTTACTCTGACTGGTTTTCCAACTTATTTTAAGAAATTTGTAAAAATTATATCGTCAGGGATATAATCGAAGTTATAACGAGAGCTGTCAACCATTTTCGACATGTATGTGAATTTATTGCATTTAATGTGTTTTTTGTTAAATTGGTTATTAATTTTTTTGTCTAAAATTGCAATTTTGTTCCCCGTCCTAGTTTACGATAATTATTAATGCACTTTATGGTGGTCATTCTTCTTCAATGCTTCGAACCTGTCTTCTCCTTCTCTTTCCTCTTCCTCACTATTCCTTGTCAATATCTAGCTTTCTCTTCCCCCCCCCCTTCCGCCTCCCCCCACCCTTTCTATAATTCTCTCCTTCTCTCTTTCTCTCTCTTTCTTTCTCCCCTCTATACCCCCTCTATCCCCCCTCTCTCTCTCTCTCTCTCTTTCTCCCCTCTCTCTCTCTTTCTCCCTCTCTCTCTCTCTCTCTGTCTTTCTCGTTTCCCCGCTCTCTCTCTCTCTATTTATATTTCTCTCTCTCCGCCCTCCCCTCTCTCTCTCTCTCTCTCTCTCTCTTACACACACACCAGGCGCGGATCCACGGGCCTAATTCTTCCGGCCCGGCTATGGCAAGCCCTTTGTTTAAAAACTAGATAAACTCTGTTTTTCTCAGACAAACTCTGTTTTTCTCAGATAAACTCTGTTTTTCTCAGATAAACTCAGTTTATCAACAGATAAACACAGTTTATCGGAAAAACTCAGTTAATCAGTTGATAAACCCAGTTTATCAAGAAAAACTCAGTTTATCAACAGATAAACAGAGTTTATCAGTTGATAAACTCAGTTTATCTGAAAAACTCAGTTCATCAGTTGATAAACTGAGTTTATCATTGATAAACACAGTTTTTCTGATAAACTGAGTTTATCTAGTTTTTACACAAAGGGGTTGCCATAGCCGGGCCGGAAGAATTAGGCCCGTGGATCCGCGCCTGACACACACAAACACACACACACACACACACACATTTCTCTCTCTCTCTCTCTGTCGTAAACAAAGTCATTTTTGACACGTCCTCTTTCTCTTAGATCTCCCCCTTCTGTCTCTCCGACATATTTATTTGCCAGGTCACGTGCTGAGCCGTCGTCCTTATTTTCTCCCTTCCTTTCTCCTATCAATGACTTCATGTTTATGGCAATCCTTCTAAAGAAGCAAATGGCAATCACTCGCCAAAAAACTCAACATCTCGTTAATAATACAAACCTTCTAACGAAATTTGTACATGTGTGTGATGAACATAAAATTCCTAATGCATTTTTCATCTTTTTGACGGAGACGTGATTCGACAGCCGATAACTAAAGACAGGAATAGAAATGACAAGACAGTACTCAAATATATATATTGAAAAAAAATACCTCGTTTCATAACAAGTGTATACATGTGAAGAGGAGAATACTTAATGGATTTGACAGAAATTATTAACTTTGTTGCCTTTGTAAAAGTATATCAGAGCCTAATGCACTTAGCAATAGCGATGTCATTATCAGTATGTCTGATGCATCATACTCGTCAGACATCAATGTCTTTTTCATGTGAAGAATATTTCATTTCCGAACTATGAAAAAACTTAATGTCTATCGTCTTATTGGAGCCAGAAGCCCATTAACTCATATAACTATAGTAAAACTAACAGCAATAATATTATCAATGATTATAATGATAATAATACAAAATAATGATAATAATTATTTCACACAGGGCTAGCGCCCTTCTGACTCGATGGAGGCGCGATTGCTCAGTGGTAGAGAAGCGGTCTCGTAACCGGGAGGTCCTGGGTTCGAAACCAAGTCGATGCGCTAACTAATCCCCATTAACAAGTCCCTCGGAGAGGACTTAAAGCCATCAGTTCACTAGCTCCTTACTTACAAGCACACTCATCTTCTACCAGTAAGATTTTTAAAAAAAAAAACCAAACCAACCAAAAAGACTACAATTATGCACAATTTAAAGTTTATAGTCAAGAGCACTTTACATTTTTTGTTTTTTGATGAAGCAGTCGTAATAACAATTTGTCTGAAGCATTAAAGATAAACTTTAGTTCTGGTTAAAAAAAGAAAATCAATTTCACAGAATCTAACGAAACTTACACTGAATGTTCAAGATTACAAATAAATGTCATGTGCCAAACAATTTTGGAAGAAAATGTATACTGGCTGAGTAATGAGCATAGAAAGATAAGGAAATCAAGTAGTACTAGCCCCGACACCATTTGTGTTGTCCCATATAGATCTTTCTGTGTAATGTGCTTGTTACTTTAACAAGACTGAGCCAAATTTGTTATGAATTTGATGACTCCAGAACCTTGCAGCGCACACCAATACTT
Organism: Strongylocentrotus purpuratus; assembly: GCF_000002235.5. NCBI lineage: Eukaryota > Metazoa > Echinodermata > Echinoidea > Camarodonta > Strongylocentrotidae > Strongylocentrotus > Strongylocentrotus purpuratus. The sequence goes on along the minus strand of NW_022145602.1, from coordinate 7,509,613 downwards.
ACATGCTACATGATCAACTCTTTCTGATGCATTCCACACCTTTTCTTTCACAGTGTAATTGCATGACCAGAACTGAAGTTTATCTTTAAGTTTGCATGACCTTTACTCCGTTAGCCTATCTACAATAGTCCATATTCTTACTACGCATATGCAAAACTGTATTAATTCTGGTAACCATTCATGAGTGTCTTATATTTTCGCTTTAATTGTAAGCATTCCAAAACTATTATTTGAAATTGCAGAAGACACACGAAGATTCACTGAAAGATTACTCATTTTGATAATGACTTAGTCATGTGTATATTGTGGAAAAGGATGATTTGTGGTTTTATAAAAAAAAATGACGAAAAGTACGCTTGATTAACTTTGATGAAAGTGAAAATTTAATGCACAAAATCAAACATTTTTTAAGACGTCAAACTAAACTGTATTTGCAAAATGAAAGGGAAATCAAAACGAGATTGTAACGAAATCATAACTTGTAGTTTTTAAGCATTCATAATTCTTACAGCTCAGTGGAACAAATGTAATATTTTAGGGCAATTTAGACTATTTTGGGGAGAGGATGAAACCATGCCTTTCTAATTTTACATGACGTAGGTAGATAATTGAGAAATACATTGCTTACAAAAAGCATCACAAAGTTATAAATGTATCGCTTGACACCAGGAAATCATCATACCCATGGGCAATTTTGATGTTCTGTTGCATTGTACAAATATTGTTTTGGATTACGTAATATGTCACTTGAACAATTAAAAAAGCGATGAGCAAGGCTATTAATATTACCTGGGGTTAATTTCTTCAATGTCATTGCGATCGTATTACTTCTTATTTATCGTGTTCTCTCTCACTCTCTCCTGCTCTCTACCTCCCTCTCTCTAACTCTTTCTTTCTCTTTCTTTCTTCTCTCTCTCTCTCTCTCTCTCTCTCTTTCTCTCACTCTATCTCTGTCTTACTATTTCTGTGTATATGTCTCTGTCTATCTCTCTCTCTCTGTCTCTCTCTGTCCCTCTCTTTCTCTTTCTATTTCTCTCCCTCTCGTTTGCCTTTTCCGTGCGAAAAATGCTTGAAGGCAATAATGTCATAATGTCCTTTTATAGTTCGTTGTATCTGCAGATCAGGTATCTAGTACATGCATCACAGGATGCCGACATCACGTTTCTTTGAATTGCACCAGTTCCCATAGCCAAGTTTATTTTGGTAGAGAAATCGGCGTCAGCGTTGTTCGTACCCAAGTGGGCACTTCAAGTATCCTTTTTTTGCAATTTAATTGAATGAAAGCTATTATACTAGGTAAATTGTACTAGGAAAAAAAAGGAAATGTATAATGAGGTTCTGTCTTGGCTGTCAAATAGGTTAATATTTCAGTAAAACCGATGGCAATTAATTTTGCAACAGTCCTATTTATTAATTTCATGCATACCTTTCGAAAAGACTTTCTCTTGACTTCTAAAAAAAAAAATTGCCAGAGGATTGCCTGACATTGCAACAAATAATGCTTGCTAAGTCGATTCACTTAATAGATATATCATTATATAAATAGCAGGTGAATGAAACGATTGGTGCCCAGTGATAAAACATGCATACATTGAAATACCTTAGTTACGATTCTAAAGAGTATATGTATTATTCTTCGTGCGATGTCATCCTCATATACGGTGCGTCAATGCTTGCGCCAGTCGCTGACGTCGTCCTACGTCAGACAAAAGTGCGCTTCGTGAGCAACGGGCATTAGTCCTTGCTATTAAAGAAAAAGGCAGTCGCATGCGAACGGACCTTGCTCCGTTATGTTATGTTCTAATTCCAGTGATGACATACCAATTTACGAGTGTCGCTTGCTCTTCTCTCCATTGAATTTCGATTCACCAGTATCCTTTGTCAATTCATTTTCCTCTTAACATGACTCAGTGAAAAAAGCGGAATAGTTCCATTGAACAAATGACACTAGATTCATCTAAAAAGGGCATCCGGTAATGAGGATGGGGTCGAGAATTTCGTCTAAGTGGTAATCAGTGGTGTAGCTAAAGGAAGCAGTGGGCATGTTCCCCTCCCCTCACTCGAATAGCATACATAAAAGAGACAAAAAATGAAAAGGGAATAAATGAGAAAATGCAAAGGGGTGAGGAGGAATAAAATAATTTGATACGATAACTCCTAAACAACACCACTGTTTAATTGCCTCTTAATTTTGCATTTCATTGACAGCTCATCAAGACCCCCCCCCCCTCCTTATAATGTGCCGATTCCCCCCTTTAAAGTGCCAAAGATACATCATCGGTGATAATGTTAATGTCTAAATTGCAAATTATGTTGTCGCAAAAGCAAGTCACTGGAACGTCTGATAAAATTAAATGGGTGTAGAATTCAAATTGATATCATGACGATTGGTAGTTTTCGTGAAAATTGTTGACCTGGAGTATGTGCCCTTTCATAACCTTTTCTGCATTTTTCAATTAGTTTAACATGAAAAAACAGGATACGTGGTTAAACTTTCTGAATGAATCATGTACTTCTATTTTCTTTGCTCTCCTTCATGGAAATCGATAAAACACTTTTCGTGACCAGAATTGGAGATAATATATTCATGATTATTTGTCAACGTAATTATAGTCCTTTGTATCGTGTCGTGTTAAGGTACTGACACAAGAAATCTTTGAGAAAAATTATTTGTGAAATTCCCCCCTCCCGATGGAGAATGGCAACATATTGCATTTCCCATGGAAACTTTCATTGTGCACAGATTATTGCGAAAATATGTTTAAAGGAACCGAAAGGGATTTAATAGGATGATTAAAATGGCAATGTAAAGATTGTTCTTAAATTCCCTCTTAATTGTTGGGAGCCCCAAATTAAAAAAAATGATGGCCAAACTTCAATTATGTAAGGATGTGATACCAATAGTCTGCTCTTTGCTTATTCGTCTGAAGTTATTTCCGATTGCGGAAATTGGACTTCCGTTTAGCTTCCTAACAAGGTCTTGGTGACTATCTTGCCAAATATAAACCAGGGGAGTGTTTCACAAAGTTCCTAAGATGAACTTATCTCTAAGTCGGACTTAACAATTATGGACAGCCGTTAGCATCCTTGACAATATTAAGTAAAAGTTATTTTACAAGGCATAAAATGTTGATTTAAATTATTCATATTTTCCATTATCAAGGAGATTCCATGTTCTTGATGTGGAATATATAAAAAGTCTAAAATACTTGAAATTTCGCTTTTGAATATATTTCATTATAATTCTACAAATGGCTCTCCATAATATTTAAGTCCAACTAAGAGATAAGTTCGACTTAGAATCTTTGTGAAACACCCCCAGGAAGGTCTTTGCTATGACCATACATGCCCTCATATGACAGACGACCATCTTAAGGTCCCAGTTGATGATTAAAAAGTTTGGTTTCAACATCCTTCAAACAACCTCTCATGTGGCCCTCCAGAAGACGTCTTCCATCACTGTTCATATATGACCAATGATAACTACATCAGGTCACCGCCCTCCCAGTTTGTAATGGAGACAACTATTTACGTGTTGTTTTTTTTTTTTAATAAACCTTGCGAACCGTTCTCCTATTTGTCGGGTATTATTACTCATAAACGTCATTCATCTCATTGGAGTTGGGAAGGGGCGCACCATGACCACCAGAAAATGCCCGTAATAATTTATGTTTTGTTTATTTTCTATTCTACTGCCTCATACGCAATAACTTTTCTTATCTTTCACCTGAGTTTCCTCACTAGTGCAATGGTCCATTTTTCTGCCTTTATCAGAACGGACTTTTGTCACGGCAGATTGTGTCAGAGACCAGTTAAAACATATGCTTTTAGAGTGTTTTGTCATTGGTTAAGCTACTGTTAAACTGCAAGGAAAGGGCGCTATGCCAAATATTCTTTGGAGTGATTTGGAATTGGATTACACTGGTTTATTCCGTTACGAAAAGAGATGGTTTCTTTACTGTAAAAGTCGATTACTTCTAGTTGGACTGGTTTTTTTCTCTCTCTCCCTCTCTCTCTCTCTCTTTTTCATTGAATCTTAAGTTCACTGACTATGGTGTTGATCGGTCAGCCCCCGCTATTGAGGTCTTTCTGAGGACAACATGTCACTTAACATATTATTAACTTCGTAGTAAAACTAACTTTTATTGACAGAAGTTAAAAAAAATCAATCTAGTGCGGTGTGTGGGAGATAGCGGCTTCGCTCGCATTTTGTGGTTTTTATGTTTTAAACATCATGAATATGGATGATGGATTGGTGGTATTTTAATTGTTGTTACGTTTGTAAGGTATTGGCGTGCCAACAAAGCATCATGCATGTACTGTCGGTGTGAAACTGGCTTATGTGTGCCTTTAACATGTATACATGCATGTCGTACTCAAACTTGTTGAACTGGGTGTGGGAGGCTGATAAGGGGTGACATATAGACATACAGGCTCGAATTAACAAAGGAATTTTGTCGACAAACCGAGGTTTATGTACGTCATATGACGCGTTTTTATGCGTTTTTTTTACAAACCTGGTTTGTAAAAACACGTCATATGACGTACACAAACCTCCTTTGTGAATTCGGGCCACAGAGTCACATGGTTTTACACATTCAAACATACCCACTTGCGCACGAGCGCACGCTCAATACCAGGGGTTGGGTCCAGGTCTTGACCCCTTTAGTTCAACGGATGACCTTTTACCCTAGAGGAGGCATGGCCCCTATGTTCACCTACGCTTATGCTTTTCCTACATAAATATTTCGGCCGACCTACAAATTTGTTTTGAATGCATGGAAATTACAAATATAATTCATAACGTCAGCTAATCGATATTCACTTTCACGCATACCGCTAATCGCTGCCATGGGAGGTTGACGTTCTAAGCTCTTGTTCATGAGGGAGTGTTACATAACATGGCGGCAAGCCCCCCAGCAGAGCGATTGATTATTAATTGCAAAAAATATGAGATTGACGTGGCAGTCGCAGCATACGTTAAATTTGACATTTAATAATCTGTTTGTTGATCAGCGAAGAATACATCGTCATTCATCAGGCATGTCATGCTTGTGATCCTATAAATACTTTTTAATGTGCTTAGGGCTATTTTAAGTGGTTCACAGGCGGCTTATTATAGACTGTCAATAGATTAAACTGCTGTCGTAAAGGTTAATGAATTAAATATTCATACCTGGAACATTTATGATACATCATGGCGCTGGTGGTCGCAGAAAAATCCTGAAGTGTTTCTTTTGTTTGTTTGTTGTTATAATAGAAAAAGTGGGTTCTAGTATGGCGCTCATGGCTGTCAGACAGCGATAAACTAAACACTCCATGGGGGCGTTTCACAGAACTTGTCATCAGTGACAAATGACAGTTTTTGTTATAAGCTACTGAAATCCTTGCTTCTGATTGGTCATCAGCATATTTGTCACCGATTTTTGTCATTTGTCATTGAAAAAAGGCTTTGTGAAACGAGACCCAGGTTTCCCATAATTATTACCCGGCTTTCGCATGGCTGCCATTATGATTATGGCGCTTTAGCAATGTAAGAACTCAATTCTTAACAAGTGCCCATATAATTGTACATGTTTTTCATAATTTTCACGGAATCGTGTTTCAAATATTAGTATTCGCAAGATATACTTTTCGTCTACATGTAAGAGCAGATACTTTTTTAACTTCCTGTTTAAGATTTTGTTATTGCGAGAGGTAATTCTATTTTTTAATTTAGGTTTAATGTCAATTTTGATCACTATTCAATTAGTATTCACAGCGTTTTCCTCATGAAAAAGGCAACGCTCGTTCGAATCAGGAATCCTCTCGTATGAACAAATTTAGTTTAACGGGTCATCTTAATCGTATATTTTCGTTTTTCTCTTCTTCTTTATCTTCAATTTCTCCTGTTTTTCTTCTTTTTTTTTCTCTCCGTCTTGTCTTCTTCTCTTTTTTTCTTCTTCTTATTCTCCTTTTTCTCCTTCTTCTTGATCATGTGATGGAAAAGACGTTATACCAAAAGAAATCACCATTTCACAAAGGGCGTGAAACCTAAATCGATGCATGTCATACCGATTTAATTTCTTCGACCGATTCCCTCTCCTTGAGCTCGTTGGCGCTATTGATACTGCAAGTGGCGTTTTGTTCATGATATTCGTCGGTCAAGCTTTTCTTTAAAAGACAAGATATAAGAGTGACGTCATTCTGGTACTCGTTCTGATTTCGTCAGTGTTTTAAATCAATATTTTTAATTTCCCAACGTGTGCGTGTTTTGTTTAGCAATTGCAATTTCGAATCCGGTGGAGAATAAGAAACTGGATTATGCTCAAATTCCCTAGCGCATTGAAATATAATGATATTCCTATAATTGATTTACTTTTCTTTATTTGTACATTTTAGTATTATCATGGTCATTCACTTTCGTTTTCTATTCTTTTATGGAATTTGTGGTTTCATATTCATGGCCATCCTGCCTTTTTATAGATGACTAAGTTCTCTTGAGTAAAATACGTATACCATCTGCTTTCCCATAGCTCTGGAAGTAATCAAATCATATTCCAGTTATAGATATTTACGCAATGGATGGGGGGGGGGGGGTAGGCAGGAGTACGTGCCCCACCAATATGAGGGCGGAAATTATCAAAACAAAATGGCTAATAGAGAAAAAACAGGAGAGAAGAAAGGAAAAGATATAATGAAGGATAATCCAACCTCAATAGCTAATTACCTGAAATGAATGGAGAAACAAATCGGAGAAGCCGACTGGAGAAGATTTGAAGAAAAATCTGACAGCAAATAAGAGAGTTATGATATTTCTGGCAATCGGTATTGGCATGGGAATTTCAAATTGGCTTAATCGGTTATGTTACTGTCGTGTAGTGCCGGAAAACTTCCTTAATTGTTGTATAATAACTATAATGATATACTATTCCTAATATGATGTGAGTAGTGCCTCAAAGGGAGAAGACGAATTAATAGGAGAACAGCAGAAATTAATGATATTTGTTGTACATGACTAACGGAAGAGTTGTGTATGACTACGCTACAATCCACCGAATAAATCCAAATTGATAATGAGCATAGACTTAATGATCTCATGTTTAGAACATTAATATTTTGTTTATAATTGATCCGATTTACTGCCAATTTTGGCCATTCTGTTTTTGTCTAAAAAAGGGAGAGTATTACGACATCATCCACTTGCTCGTTTGCCGTGTTCTCTTTTATTCCATCCATCTATGCAACTACGATGCTGGCCAGTGATACCATTATAACCTCTCCCTCTCCCATTGTTCTCCCCTCAGTTACTGAACCCTTGCTACGCCATTAATATTCGTATCACGATCAAGTTCATACCTATATTGTATGGCATTCACATTGTTTGCTTTGCACATTATTTTAAGTATTCACATTGAAATATAGTCGAATAGTAGTTCCATTTCTTGCCAGTTTAGTAATTGAAAAATCAATAAAAATACAGTACAATGATGTTCATAATGGTGGTGATAGTTTTCTTTACCTAAGATCTAACCCCACCCCCACCCCCCCCCCCCCCAAAAAAAAAAAAAAAAAAAAAAAAATCTTAAAAGGCAATATTAGCCATATTCCTATTAAACACCACACACATTCTCGTTCTCACTCTTCTTTTACTGATATCGCCAACTAACTGACATTTTTTTCGTGGCAAAATGCCACGTAAGTTTTTAACCAGTTATACCATCAACTTTCCCCTGCATAATTGGCCACTGTTGGTGTTGCATATTCACATTAATTGTGTGTATGTCACAAAACCTGTTATCGTATGATATATCTGTGCACGATTCCTGTCTAGCGGTAAGAAAAGTAATTTTTCCATTGGTCAATCGTTACCTATCGACTGACTGTAGGTCAACAAATGTTGGCAATGACGGGCTATGATGGTGTTATACCATCAGCTTTTAGGTGTAATGGAAAATTTCGATTTGACATTTCCCCAATTGACTATTGCAACTTACAACTCTTTACTGCTTGTTATTGCGAAATTTCTGTCGCAGAATGGCAATATTTAGACCTTGACCCGAATAAAAATAACGTGCTTTTAAAAAAATATACTGCTTGTGAAATTAAAGTTTCATGAAAATAAGGATAGCCTCTCAAGTTAAACAAAAATGTCCATTTGTAAGGCTCCATGTCAGGGCTTGCCTTAAAGGTAAAGGTTAATTGGAAACGCCCCAATTTCAAAAAGTGAAATGGAAGCTCCTATTACCAATCATGTGAAAGAATATGTTTTGAATAATACATGATGCTAAAAAAAACTACCGGGAAACCGCCTACTAATTGATATATTTGGTAAATAGGTTTATCTATTGGTATTTGAGAGATAAAAACGCACGTGTCGCGCACGTGTCCGTAGTCCCATATACATCTCTCTGTGTACAGTGCTTGTAACTTTACGAAGACTGGGTCAAATTTCTTATCATTTTGATGATTCCAGGACCTTGCAGTATATCTATGCTAGATGATCAACCTTTTCTGATCGATTTCACAACTTTTCTTTCACAATCTACCAAATTAGGTATTCTTTTGTATACGCACTGTAGATTTACACAAAATAAATAATTGAGAGAAACACATATTTCAGCCTGAAGTTAGAATACTAGATTGTGTGTATTGAGTGTAGGTAATTCACGAATGTTATTACTCATTGATGACAATAACCTTATTGCTAGAGCGAGAAAAAAAAATTACATCCGACTTTGAGTAACGTTATCCCCCTGCTGCCATCCAAAGTGAACAAACATAATATTGACTTCTGGGGGGTGTTTCACGAAGCCTTTTTTCAATGACAAATTTAAAAAAACAAGTGACAGATCTGCTGATAACCAATCAAAAGCAAGGATTTCAGTAGCTTATAAAAAAAACTGTCATTTGTCACTGATGTCAAGTTTTGTGAAACGTCCCCCTGGTATATCTGAATATAGTTATACCGTGTGGAATACATGGCGAGTGCCTCAAATGAATCGCAAGTCGTAAACTTCGTTGGCCTGGTTGATAGCGTATCGCTGCCCATTTGAGTAAGGTACATTGGACTTAATAGATTCAAATGAATTCAGGAACACTTCTTCATTTGATTTATTGCGTGAATTCTCTCGGTGCACTTTTCAACATGACTGTTCGAACTTAAACCTTCTCTCATAAAACAACTTCTCCCCCCTTGTTCTTAAAGATAACGTAGAGTTCCGGGGGTTGTTTCACAACCCCCCTTTTTCAATGACAAATGACAAAAATCATTGACGAATCTGCTGATAACCTATCAGAAGCAAGGATTTTACTAGCTTATACAAAATATTGTCATTTGTCACTATAAACAAGCTCTGTGGAGACAAAATATACCCGATATAAATAAGGAGGTTCATTTAAGTAAATGTCAAATTATGAGAAGAGTAAATAACCATTTAGCATGGAACACTTTTCCTATACCAAACGATGCACCTGATATAATTTCAAGGTTTCGTCCAAATAATTTTATTGTCACCTTGATTTCTAGGAATGGCATCAAGTACTCTCATCCGAAACGAAAGATCAAGATATACAAAGAAATCATACATACAAAATGATTTGGTTGACATTTTATAGTAGCTGGGTAGAAATAACATACGAGCAAGGAAGTTGAACTATAAATTGTTGTCCAAACCACGTTGAACTTTTACTTTGTTGGTAGAGGAATTATGCCTATTAGTGAATGTGATTCCAAACATGTTTCCATTGTTTTGGATACTAGTTTACATATCACATGCATCTTAAATAGTTCGGAGTTCAACTAGTCATTGTTGAAGTCCAGATTATACCCATTAGTGAATGTGATGTCCACCATGTTTTCATTGTTTTTTGTTAATACTATTTTACATGTGACATGCATTTTAAATAGTTCGGAGTACTAACTAATCATTGTTGAAGTCCAGATTATACCCATTAATGAATGTGATGTCCACCATGTTTTCATTGTTTTTTGTTAACACCATTTTACATGTGACATGCATTTTAAATAGTTCGGAGTACTAAACTAATCATTGTTGAAGTACAGATTATGCCCATTAATGAATGTGATGTTTACCATGTTTTCATTGTTTTGTACGTCAGTTTACATGTGACATGAATTTTAAATAGGTCGGAGTTCAACTGATCATTGTTGAAGTACAGATTATGCCCATTAGTGAATGTGATGTCCACCATGTTTTCATTGTTTTTTGTTAACACCATTTTACATGTGACATGCATTTTAAATAGTTCGGAGTTCAACCAATCATGTTGAAGTACAGCTTTCTGGATGACTACGCCCCGACGGGATGTAAAATACTTGCAGTATTTCAAGATTTAGACATCTCGAGCGTGACACTAGTATAAGAAGCTGTCAAGATATAATGCGGTTCAGATTGGCATAACCAGAAATAGAGCGCAATTACTAAGGAATAATTTTCCTGCCAGCGTTGTAATTCATTTTCGATTTAACCACTACACCCAACGTTTTGTTTCTTCTTTGTTCATTCTAAGTTGACGGTTTTCTGACGAACCAGGGCGTCATGATTAGCACATTTGTTGCAACCGAATGAAAATTACTTTCTGAGACTTGAATTATAACACTCAAATTATCACAAACGTCATGAATATAATATGCATGGTCGCCCTTTTAATGGACACTTTTAATTTTTGAGTGGTTTCGCGTTTTAAAAGGCTGAACCAGCGCTCCACATACCGTATGAAGTACTTACAGTTTAACAGATTAATCACACATACCCTTACCAAGTTATTAATTTTTTCAGTATTTGAAAAATTGATGTGTCCCGATTTTTGTTTCTTGAGAATGTGACAAGTACTTAAGTCCTTAATTCAATCAATCTACCTTTCATCCTTGAGTTTATAAAGACATTAAATTTGCAAAAGTATGTATAATTTAGTTGTTCACTGTATGACTATGAAAGTCACATGAATTGAACAGAATAGGCAAGAGAATTTACTGGTTCTGTGTAGTAATTCAGGACAGAAAAAAAATGAGTTAATCATGGTCACCTGACAATAGAAGGCTAATTCTTAACAATAAATGTATCTTCATTAAATATACAAGTGTTTTGTAAGAAGGAGTGTAAGGTCATTGCGTCCCGTTAACAGTGAGGCGTCATTAGCTGACGTGGGCATGTTGCGTCAGGGACTAGCGCCGTCTTTGAGAGCTTCATTTTAACAATAAATGTATCTTCATTCAAAATACAAGTGTTTTGTAAGAAGGAGTGTAAGGTCATTGCGTCCCGTTGACAGTGAGGCGTAATTTGCTGACGTAGGTATGTTGCGTCAGTGACCGACGCCGTCGTTGAGAACTACATTTTAACAACAAATTTATCTTCATTCAAAACATAAGTATTTTGTAAGACGGAGTGTAAGGTCATTGCGTCCCGTTATAAATTAGTTATTTGCTGGCGTTGGCATGTTGCGTCAGTGATTGACGCCGTCTTTGAGGGCTACATCGTACACAACACGAATGCAATATGAACAGGTAAGATGTTTAGTTGAACCGCGCTGGCGTATAAGCTAATTGCCTTCTTAGTCTTCACTGGGGCAAGTAATAACCGTGATAATGCACTCGGAAAGCATCCCTTGGCATCGGACATTAGTTGTTCAAGAGCTGAGGTACGCAAACACATTGCATACTGAAATGTTTGTATGTGCGTACCCATGTCTTTTGCGCCTAAAAGTGCATTGGCCGTATCGACCGAACACGCTAAATGGTATTTGGAATAATGTTTATGCTTGATTATGATGCAAGGGCATGGATGTATCATGTAATTGGGAATGAAATCGTATTTAATTCAATCCAGTCAGATCGTTGTGAAAGGTTGTGTCTACACACGCACTTCTTTCTTAATTTATTTGTCATGTGGTATACAGAAATGTCGCTTTTCGTAAGAAATGAACTCCTTTCTATGATTTGGGATACAGTAATTAGACTTTAATATGGGGCGTTGCAAGAAAGTTGCAATCAATTGCAAATCCTCAAAATCAAGCGTAAGTCTCAACTTCCTGGCAACGCCCCTCTAGTAAGAGAGAGAGAAAGAGTGAGAGAGGGGGATAACAGCTAGATCTATAGTTAACTTAATTTAATTGTTAAAACTTTAATCCTAACAAAATCCTAGGAAATTTAGGAGCCTAGTTAGGCGTTGCTAGAAAAACTTGAGTTGCAATCGATTGCAAATATCAGTTTAAATCGCAACTTTCTTGCAACGCCCCATAAGTGTTTCAATATGTGAATGTAAGAGTGATATAGTTTTTTGCTATGAAGTGAATGCCACATGAAAAGTACAAACAATGCCTTTAATGAAGGGATTATGGGTTATTCAATACAATTAATTTCGACGTCTTTTCAAAGAATCGATTATATAATGTGACACTTTTTCATACTATGTTCTAATTTTGTCAATTATGTACATTCTTTTTTGTGAAATGTGAAACAAAATAAACTTGAACTTGAAACTTGAAGATTGAAGGTTGAAAATCTCTGTATAGACATGTCCACCTTGCGTCTCTGACGTCCAGGATAATTGTTCATTCATGGTATGGGATCACATCCCATCGCCAGGGATATGCTCCGAACGGGTCCTGTCAGTTCCTATCTCTCAGTCAAGCAGTTATTAATTGCCTGGTTATTTGTTTCCAATTTGTTCCTCATTAGCTCAATATCCTATGCGTCTGTTCATGTTGAAAAAACTCGACTGTTTGACGTGCAGGTTTAATGTGTGCCTCAATGCCATCATTTGCTCGGTCTCTGGATTGTTGCGAAACAAAGGATTTATGGGGAAGTGTACGCAACGCACATCCTCGACCGCACCCACACGCATACGCCCACACAATTATTATGGCATAGTAATATCAATTTGTACACAAACGTATTTCGATATAAACTGGCCATTCTAAACTGTCCATGATCACTTGGGATAAGGGCTACTATGTCCTCGCTAGTAATAAAAAAGTATGTTATTATCAGCCTTCCATAAATCCAGCCATTGAAGTGTACTTATTTTATGTTGGGGCAGGCTGGGGCGATCAAACTCGTCTTATCAAATAGATAAAGTAAGCGAAAGCAAGGTACTGGTAATCGACTCCGTGTACTAAAGAGGGATCGATTTTAAATCCCCTTCCCTCTCTCCACCCTCCCCATCTCCTCCCTCTCCCCCTCCCCCTTTGCTCTCTCATCTCTCTTATCTCTCCTTTTTTTCTTATAAATCTCCCATTCATTTTCTTTTTTATATAAAATAGAGTAGAGGACAAGAGGCAGAATTTAGTCCAAATAATTTAATAGGTAGGTTTATTGAGAAAGCAAATAATCACAAAAGAGCTAATTATTCTAATTAGTCTCATGATATTAGTTTGTCAATGAATGACGATACATTATGGTACAATAAATTCATCACTACTTATTAACTATATTTTTGTTTGGTACGATTTGTAATGCAAATGCAGTATATATAGAAACATCTTATTTGTGCCTGAACGTGGTATTGCTATACATTGAATGATCCTGCCATAACAATACCAATCTATTTATCTGTTTAATTAAATAATATCCTTTAATGACATGTTCCCTAAGAAGCCTTCTTCATTTTATATGATAGATATTTTTGAATTGCATTACACTCATTACATCTTCTGTAGATATGAAGATACTCCGGCTTTTAAACTGTCATAATTCGAAATATTGATGAGGAAGCTTCTCTTTAGAGAGATTCTACTGTTGTGATGACCAAATATCAAATAAGGTTTCATGCTGAGAGGGAAAAGGCTTGTTAAAGGAGAGACCAATGTCAGATTTCGATTTTACTGACAATTGAAAGCACGGGAAAGGCCAGAAATGGAATCCCGTTTTTCTTTTCTTCGAAGGCATCTCAGAGAAGTAAGGATGCGGGAAATGGAATAAAGAGAAATGAGTAATAGCGTGAAAGAGAGAGAGAGAGAGAGAGAGAGAGAGAGAAAGAAAGAGGGGAAGTCATGTATAGTCGACATAGGGATAGAGTTGAGACATAGAGCGATAGAGATAGAGGAAGAGAGAGGGAGAGAGAGAGAGAGAGAGAGAGATCGAGTGACAGACAGAAAGAGAGATTGTGTCTATGTGTGCGTGAGAAAGAGAGAGTGGGGGAGAGAAATAAAAGGAGAGCGTCATGAAAGCATGAGGAAGAGCGTGAGTGTGTTTGAGAGAGAGTGAGGGAGAAAGAGAAAATAGAATAGAGTAATGGTTACAGCGACAGGTAGAGAGAAAGAGAAAGAACGCGAGAGATAGAGAGGAAGAGAAAGAACGCGCGAGAGAGAGAGAGAAAACCAGAGAGGAAGATATCAATACAATGGTTCGCCGAATGAATCAGAACCGTTCGGTCAATACCGCATTTTCCGCTCACTTGAATCCATTTCACACTCGAATTCGCCGGCCGTTCATTCTGGCTCGGTTGCGGTGGAGTGTACAAGTGTGGGTGGATTGAACCCCGCCGGATGTCAAACGCGCGCGAGGAAGCACGCCAAATGAAATCATCCTACTGTACTGACAGGGCAATCTTCCGGTACGCGGCGCTTCATCAAATGAGGCGCGTCGAGAATCAATCGTGAACGGTCCCCTTTTTTTCGTTTTAAAGCGACAAAATAAGATTCTTTGGTTTAAAGGCCATCTGTACTAGTTTGGCTAGGAGGGATTAGACCTCCTTGCAAGGTCAATGACAGGTTGTTATTCCATCAAATACATAAGAAAAATGGGATCATGGGGACCAACAGGCACCGGTTAGGCATTGCTCGCTATATAGAGGGCGCAAGTTGCTAAAAAGGAGTGCAGAGGGGCTTTAAAATTGTGTCACGTCTACGTTCCCCCTGTATACAATGCTCCAAAGCTCTACATAGCGTTTTTTGTATAGATTTGTTTAATCAATTCCTTGCAAAGTAAATACAATTTGAGACGGGATGATACTCAATACCGATCGTTTTCTTGTTAATGCGATGATGAAGAACGAAATACATTAATTTGGAATACAATCGCAACAAACTCGGCAAAATCAACCTCAGGCTATTTTACATAACCCTTACCCGTCATCTTTTGAAATTTGCGGATATTACGATGACGTAACACGTACCGAATATGTGATAAACATGAGGGTATAGATATTAGCCCTTGAGTTTATTTTTGGGAGGGTCTTTTTTTAACGTGTTTCCACCATATTTCATTAGTTTTCACCTATTACGTTCTCCCGTATTGTGAGAAATACCACAATCATTAATCGCATTATTCACATTATTCTATCATTAATTCTGGGACAGGGCGTTATATCATTTTAAAGATTTTATTTATCAAAAATATCTAGTTAAACCAATTTTACTTTATTATACTTCGAATACGACCGAAATATGATAAATATGACTAATTTTAACGTTGTTGTTGGTATTGTTTTGGGTTGATGATTATGTGGGCATCTATCTGTGATGAAAAAAATCATATCTTCTGGGGAAACTTTTTAGTTATGACCATTGACGTCACTCTTTAGGCATTTTCGCTCAAATTGAGCATGGGTAATTATTGCTCCAAGCCCAAAGTGGCTTGTTATAAGCCTAATTCAATGAATATCAAGCTCGGGCGAGTTCAAACGTCATTATTATTCACTTTCCTGATGAAGGATGTAATTGTGAGAGAGGTGCGTGACCCAAGCCCTATGTACTCAGACTTTTCGCCAGATTTATTAAAGTGCTTCTAAAGACAGCAGAGTTTAAAGGTAATGCTGATTATTTTGAGCTTTAACGATGTTGTATATTATATTCACATACCTCCACATAAGCACCAACAACTGGTAGATATACAAGAAAGATGAACCAAGTCCCCAGAATTTGTCTTATTCAATTATTCGTGTCCTAAGGATATAATGTGGGTTTTATTCATTTTGAATTGAAAATGTAGGGGGACGCTTAACTTGTGTAGTTCGTCTTTTTTGTTCTGGTAATATTATTACGTCATACGACAGGCGCGGCGTGGATTTCCTTTATTTGATATATTTATAATTTCTGATTTGTGCCTTCTGAAATGTTTATTTTATCTGATGTATTCCTCAAATATCACACTCTCAGAAATGATTACATTAAAAAGCATATGATATATATGACTATTTTAGGTATAGACATCGAAATGACAACAATTAATGGATCTATGTTCTATTGAATCTTTCAGACGATAGCTGTTTTGAAATATAACTGATTCTTTTATATTTCGATTTATTATCATATATTAATAATAAAATTTGCTCGATTGAAATACTTCTTACTGTTATCCTATTTCTTTTTCAAATGTTACATTAAATTTCTGTAAATAAAATTTTATTGAAGCAGTCAAGGATTTGATCAGCTCTGGCCCCATTTTTGGGAAGAGTTTGAATTGTGTTTACCTGAAGTCAACATCTCACCCTGCACGTTGCGTCTGCCAAGGCAGGTCAAAATTATTCATATCAAACGAAAATGGTCATTTCGCTTGACTCAGTCTTCGACAAACAAACACTGGGAGCAGAGTTTCAATTATGTAATGTTACCGTCGTGCTTGCCCTTCGATCCTCGGGGGTGTAGATGATCCAAATACTATGATGGAACAACAAACACCCCTAATGAATATAGGTGTATAGTATTCGAAAGCATCGCATTTATTGCAATGGATATCGTAGAAAATGTTCGGATCGCAGACAGCTATATTTCGATTTTCTTTTCCTCGCATTTTTATGTCTCTTCTATTAGCTGTATAGTGTCTACGTCTTCTCCTTTCTATCTCTATCTCCCGCTCTATCTCTATCTCCCGCTCTATCTCTATCTCTCTCTATCTTTCTCTCTCTCTCTATTTCTCTGTCTCTCCGTCTGTCTCTGTCTATCTCTCTCTCTATCTTTCTCTGAAATCTTTGATGAAATCGAGGAAATAAAATCACAGTTGATAAGACCTTTCTTGGAATTTAGCATTTCCTTTGATATTCCCTACCATGATATTAAAAATAGTAGAAAATGAAATATTATAAACAGCCATGTTTACAAATTGCATCTTGCGAATTGATTTAATTTTCTGGCGTGTTTTCATATTTGTTCCTGCTCTTTGAAGCACTACTCTTAAAAGACTGGTGTGGATATCGCTTGCACCTGAAAATGACTAATCAAATAAATACAGCACGAAAATAAAGATACTATTTCTTCGCTGTTTTCCTTGTTTCATCTTCCGCGCTATCACGACTATGCGGTAGCTATCTTAAATCATACTACTGTACATAAGCATGACAACAGTAAGCCAATGATGATTATGATGAAAAAGCGAATACATATTTTCAGAACCTTGCTGATACATACACAGTCTTCTTTCTGTTGACTGTGTCAATCAGATTTTTTATCTTGTTTTTAAAGCTTAAATTGTATAACATTATACATTCGTGTTGTTCCACTTTTATCTCAAGAAATGCAACATACTTTGATGTTCTCTAAGTATTACTGTATCCAAAATACTACCTCGTATGCACCATGATGTAAAAGCATATATGTCGCCCAGCTGCTTTTAATCTGCAAACTGTATGCTAATTTTCAAAATTAAACCTATTTTATACTGAAATAGGTGGTGATTTAGTTTACCGCCCTTGCAAGTATACAACAAGAAAAACGAACCACTTCAGGGGATCAGTGCAGTGCTTATCGAATTAAATTTTTTGAAAATAATTTTCATAAGTAGTCCGACTCACTTGAAACAGGACGAAATTGGTATAATATACATTTGGACCCCTCAAATGATATTCAATCAAAGAGTATAGGCTTCGTAATCATCCCTGCATTATCAGTTAATATCCTGATACGAGTGTCTTAATGTACAAGAATAAATATCGATGTCCATTTCCTTTCTGTTCTTTTCTCCGTACTGGCGCTGCTTTCCGAGAATAGTTTTTAGATGCTTTCATCCGTAAGATCGCTTTCGTCAGATTTGTCACTGACAAGGATACCTTCCTTATCCGTGTCAGACTTTTCCCTCGATGAAGATTTGTGCAAATTATCAATGTAAGGATAGCAGTGGTCTTCGGAGGTAGAAAAACAAAATCCCCTGCCTAAGAAAAAATTATTGATTGCCCTCTACATTAAAAAAAAGATATCATTTTTTTACAATATTTTTCCTTCAAATTTCTCATTTTATTTCTTGTTTATGTTTTTTTAATCGCTATTATCTCTTTTTTAAAGTGTTTTTCTTTATGTTCATTCATTAATTGATATAATTATCCATTCATTCATCCATTCATCTATCAAATTCACCATTACATTGCACAAACACAAATATCATAACGATGACGATGCCCTTGTAAAGTGCGAGTAGCAAGAAAATAATCTTTTTAATAAAAAGAGAGAGATAGAATGGAATGATCGGACAAGGGGTTAAAAAACACATAAAGAGAGATCTTGCAAAATGGTGTTGTGATAAAAGATAAAAAACGCAAAGTGCGATAAACTTGTTTGACAGTTCTTCGTACTATATCTTGTTCAGTTGTTGTCGTTGTTGTTTTGGTGAATGCGTGAATATCAGGAAGGCTACGGGGAGGAAGGATGCCTGAAGATAAAATAGAAGATACGTCAACAATACAGAGATTGGAGATGAAACCCAGGAGAGAGATATTGGATTGAAAGCAGAATACGGGGTGGAAAACGGAAGTGGAAGAGAGAGAGAGAGAGAGAGAGAGAGAGAGAGGAGCAGAGCGTAAGTAATGCCTAGAGAGAATACATTAACCATAATGATAATGTCATTGTAATTGAGTCCTCAAGGCCACTAGTGTAGCTTTCTGTGCTTTAATATCACGATAGAAATTACATTACACATCTAAGGATTTCAGTATATAAATGTGCGTATGTGTGTGTGTGTGTGTGTGTTTGTTTGTGTGTATTATATATGTATATGTAAATGCAATCACATATATTTGTCATGACTAGTTGGAAAGATACATGATGTTCGAGAGAAAGAAGAAGGTCGAAAAGTAGTTGTCGCAGGAACACGGATACAGTAAAGGATTTGAAGTAATGAAAGGATAGAAATAGGACGTGTATGCTAATGGAGATTTCATTATGATTGAGTTGTTTACGAGGGGAAGAAATGCATCAGGATTAGCACTAACTATTCTTGTATACATGACAGATTGAGGACATCAAAATGAAAGATGACATGGGACGATGCTGTGTGTAGCCCCTGTGTGTAGCTGTAACTTCATAACAGCACTTTGTTTTAAAAATGCATCAAACTGAAATATCTTAATTAAAGGGGTGGGCGAGGATGAAAAACAGTATCGAAAGTTCAAATTTGATTTTATTCCTTTATTTCTCATACAACACCCACGGATACATATATAGAAATACGATTGCTGAGTCACTCTCACTAACATGTCATTTTAAGTACTGAGTTGCATTTACATTTGTATTTTTTTTACATTAATGATAAGTATGTTATTGTGTGGATTGATAACAATAGAATACCGGAACTGTGTAATTTAAAGAATTGCAGAGGTACAGAGAAAAACGAAAAGAAACAGTTGCGTTATGCATGATTAGATTCCTCCTCCACGGTGTGTGTTATATCTCTTTTTTTAATACTAGTAAAAAGAAGAATTGCACGGAGTGGAAAGGAGGAGAAGAAATAAAATAAAGTCATCAAGAATTTTATTTCAAACACAGAGTTTAAGTATAAACATCCAAGTAGACACAACTTTCGAAAATGTTACGATACTATTTTTGGTCCACCGACCTGCACCCTTAAAGTTTTACATTAATGATCATGTTTGTATTTCTTTTATTTTGTGTTTGTTTGTTTTCGCACTTTTCTTTAGAAACACATTCTAATACTTTAAATTGTAAAGGTTTCACTTTATAAACACGTATCAAGGTTGGAATCAAGTTACACTGTATGTTAAAGTTATGTTATTGTATGTGTTTGCATGTATACGGCAATAATGTTCTTTGAGTACACTGCAGTATAAGAAGGCTATATGAGTCCCACGCCAGTCTTATTTACTCTAATTCTTGTCGAAAGCCTAAGGGTTTATGTATTTTAAGACTTTTATTTTCAAAGAACAATGTATCGATGTTTGTGCAGTAGCCATTGTTTGTAATTATTTTCTCTGGAAAGTATACCACGCCTAGCTATGGACTGACTTATGTTTCCCCGAGCGAGAATCCCAGCGCAGGCGTGTGTCATTAGCGTGAAAAGGTCGTGTGGTGTGAAGAAAAAAAAGAACATCTCAAATGGGATAGGGAAAGAAATCATTGGTGTTGTTCCATACTGTTATTCTATAGTTGAAAGTTTGTGATTTTTCACATTATGTTTTGTCAAGTCAGATATAGCTGCAATAATTGCACTTTTACAATACAGGGGTCATATTAGATTTTTCAAATATTACTATGAAAGTTTTTGAAGAAAAGGGGCCTATGACACTTCCTTGAGGAACGCCACACCACACGCAAAAGATGGGCCTATACCAATCGACTATCTTCTCTTAATACACGTTGGAGTGTTAGGGATACCAAGGGTATATTGTCTTAACAGGACAGGATGGATCTCTCAGATCTATTACTCTTCGTCCCCTTGTATGGGCTGTTCTTCGTGGCATTAAACCATGTTGCCATGCCTCGACGCTCTACCAAAACAATATCGTTATAGATATCATCAAACTTTTGCCACAACATTTTCAACGATCCATGGAAAACCTTAATCATGTTAATTTAATGACTCTTGTTGTTTGCCAGAAATGAAATCAGTTAATATTATGCTTCTTCGTGCTTTACTTTCACGCCTGCTAGGTTAAAAATTCGTGTGTGCCACCCCCCCCCCCCCCAAAAAAAAAAAAAAAAAAAAAAAAATCCTGCCCATGTTACATTTTCAAGGCAACACAAGTAAAATTGTCAATAGCGCAACACGACTGCCTGTATCTTCTTATATAAATATGAAATAATTATTACAGCACTTCTTTGAACCTACATGTAGATTTAGAAGGCTAACTGCTTAGATGGCAGCATTTTTTTCTCGAGAAATTCACGTCCCTTTTGGGTAAAGGAATCCTATCTTACATGTCTCACCTAGGATTGATTTTTAGAGTAACGTTTTGGCCTAATCGTGACACGACCACGAAACTTTACCTTTTTCAACTTCGGCAGGACTTACACCACCAATGCCTAGGTCGTGTTCTCGACACCGCCACCACCTCCTATACCCTTTTCATCTGCGGCAGGGCTTAAAACACCAATGTCTAGGTCGTGTTCACGACACCGCCTCCCCCTCCTACCCGATGCAACAGGAGAGCGATTCGTCACGCTTCGATCCTTGCTAATCTGACCGTCAGAAATTGGGATCAAGTGAGGTGTTGATGAAATCTGACGGCTACCGTCACGGGGGCATCCCGCGGAACACGTACTCAAACAACCGTCAATGGTGTTTCATGAACGGGTACCACGTGTACTTTCGATTCAATTATATGAATGGGATGAGATTGATAACAGTCTTTTCTTGGCCATTTATTTTACATATAGAAGAAGCAGTTTTGTGAATAGCCTTACCATTACAAATCTATGGTCAAAGCCGGGTCAAGTTGGGATAACCCTACATTTCATATACGTATATAACCTGATGATAAATATTATTTCGGCCATTCATTCGTCGGGTGCCCGCAGGAAATCCGTCACATCCATAAACAATGCCTAGCTCTTGCGGCCTTCTCGCGGAGAGCCAACGGATTATTACCCTTGGCCCTTAGCCGAAGCAGCTATTGCATTCAGTTAAAACGCCATCAATATGGATTTAGACAATTCCAAGGTGTCAAATGGATGGATAAAGTATAATGGACTGAAGTTTTAAAAAATCTTTAAAAAAAGCTCATAAAAGTTCTACCGGAACGACAGTCAATCATCTCTCACTCATAGATATCAAAAGAAAAGCATCGTTTTTGTTGCAAAATGACCTCTATTAATCCATACGAGTCATAATCCGCTCTTTTGGAAGTCATAATAGGATCACTCCATTTTGCACTTGAATCCACACCTAGATTATTGAAACCCACTCGAAAGTAGTGCGTTGAAGTACTCTTCTTGAAGTGGATGCCACAAGTGTTTGTCGTTATTGTAGATTTGTTTCTTCAATGAAAAAGAAGTCATCCCTAATATGGCTCTTAAAGTGATGTCCCCAAAAAAAACTATACACTTTTGAAATGGCTGCCGAATAAAAAAAATATATGATTCTGGGGGAAAAGTTTTATATGGATGGAAAGCTCATAAACTCACCAAAAAGTCCGAAAATAATTCATGCTTGGTTGAGCACTGCTCACTTTTGTAAAGGGTATGAAAATTAGGTTGCGCAGGAATTAGCCTTCCAATTTGTGAGAGGTAAATCCTTTGGTGCTTACAAAATCGAGGGTAAAATGATACATTCATGATTTGCTGAGTGAATTACATGGTTTATAACACCAAACTTTTATTCATGAGTGAACAGGAATTTCATTTTTTATTGTAGCATTGTAACTTTCCCTGGTAGACTCAGTGGACAGGTGTGTTCATGGGAGTCAGGATTGGGGTGATGGTACATGTTGTAATTTCCATCTTACAAACTGTTATTTTTTACATCTGTGACTTTGAATAAAAACCTTCACCCCACATTTCAGTTATTGTAAGATTAGTTGAACATCTCATTGATTTACTTAATAACCAGATGGGGGTTATATAAATTGATTATTTAAATACGGTTTGTTGAAAAGAGGAATATCACATATGTTGGCGACTTATTCTTCAGGTTACCCATTTACCATTTACATAAACTCAAGTGCTAAAATGACTTGTTGGTTGGTTGATAGATTGAGTGATTTACTAAGTTATTGATTAATTATGATTGAATGATTAAATTGATTGAAATACTGAATGGTGATTGAATGCTTGATTGATAATTTGATTGACTGATTGGCTGATACCGTACATTGTTGATTAAGTAATTGATAGGTGAATGTAATGGATTGTCAAGTTATGCACAAGCACACCCAGGCAGAGAGAGAGAGAGAGAGAGAGAGAGGGGGGGGCATACATGTCCTCTTGACCCTTATCCCATCTACCAAACAAAGTCCTAACCTACATTTCACCTCCCCTGCACCATGTACCATCACCCCGTCCTGATGACTCACATGAACACTCCACTGAGTCTACCATGGAAAGTTACATTGCTATACGGTAATAACAAATGCAATTCCTGTTCACTCATGCATAAAATGTTAAAGCTAAAGACCAGTTATGGTCATGCGATTGCATTGTGAAAGAAACGTTGTGAAATCGATCAGAAAAGGTTGATCATCTAGCATAGATGTACTGCAAGGTTCTGGAATCATCAAAATGATAAGAAATTTGGCCAAGTCTTCATAAAGTTAGAAGCACTGTACACAGACAGATGTATATGGGACTACACACACGTGTGCGACACGTGCATTTCATATCTCTCAACAGGCAAGAGATACACTAATTTACCAAATATATCAATTAGTAGGCGGTTTTCCGTCAAAATTGTTATCATCATATAATATTCAAAACATATTCTTTCACATGATTGGTAATAAGAGCTTCCATTTCATTTTTTGAAATTGGGGCGTTTCCAATACTGATCTTTACCTTTAATCCCATAAAACACAAATTTCACTCAGTAAACCCAAACTCATCAAAATTGATCATAAATTGGTCATATCATCCTCAATTCCGTAAGCTCCAAAGGATTTACCTCTCACAAATTGGAAAGCTAATTCCTGCGCAACCTAATTTTCATACCCTTTACAAAAGTGAGCAGTACTCAACCAAGCATGAATTATTTTCGGACTTTTTGGTGTCATATGAAAGTTGAGTTTATGAGCTTTCCACACATATAAAACTTTTCTCCCAGAATTATATATTTTTTTATTCGGCAGCCATTTCAAAAGTGTATAGTTTTTTTCGGGACGCACTGTAGAGAGCACAACGAGGAAACACAAAATTTGTATTGCATAATTTATGATATAACTATATAATTTTTTTTTTAAATACCTTCAACTTTCCTTTCCTTTATTACAGCTTGTTACATAAGTACTTGTGCAGGATATGCCAATTATAGAATTCTTTAAAATAGATGTGAACTGTACTGGTTATATCATACTATCCCGTTTATCATTAGAAAGGTCCATCAATGGATGAACTATAAGTCTTTAGTGCGCTTTGCTTCGAAGATGGAAGATTTTCCACGATGCGAGAAGGTCAAGATACTGGTCAAAAGGACACTGGTCAAAAGGACGGAATTTAGTGAATAATTACATCCATCAATCTCAGCTTCGGCATTTTTCCTTTCCGAAAATTACCCTTTTCATTCGTATATCTTTATATCCTTCATATGCATGCTAATAGCATTTGAGTGGGAAGTTCATCTGAAAAACTATACCGCAAAAAGTGGCGGAAATGAGGGAAGAAAACAGTGGTATGAATAGGGTGTGTGTGTGATACAGAGAGAGGGAGAGAGAGAGAGAGAGAGAGAGAAAGAGAGAGAGGGAGAGAGAGAGAGAGAGATAAAGAGAGAGAGAGAGAGAGAGGGGGGGTCGTCTGCACAGGACGAACAAGTAAAGTAAGACATAATAATAATAATGAAAAGAAGGAGGGATGTATGTACATGTTAAAAGAAAACTAATCTTCAAACTGGAAACGTGTGTTTCGGGTGCGGGGGGGGGGGGGGTAGGGAACGGAAGGAGAGAGAGGGGGTAAGAAAGAGAGAGCATAAGAGAGAGAGATAGAGAGAGAGCATAGACATTGATCGAGGAGGGGGGAATGAATGAAAATAAAGACACAAATGAATGGTACATGTATATGAAAAAACCTCAAAAAGAGTACCAAAAGAAAAACAGAGAAAGAGAGAACGGATGAAAAATATTAATGTTATAATGAATGTCCTACTGTTATTGTCCGTTCATGAATTGCTGATTATTAAAAATATTATACCTTCAGAAATAAAATTTGCCCTTGACTTTTTGACTCAACTTTAATAGCATTATTAGCAAACGAGTGTAAAAGCGGATTTTTTTTTTCATGACACATTTGTCTTACTTTGTAAGGAATTGTATCGCGTTGGGAAGCCTGCGCGCCATAAGCATTCCTAAGAGATTATCAATGAAAAGTATATTCTAAATGAGACTAAGGCATTATGCATCTTTTCTAAATGAATGCATTTGATAAATAGATATTAGACAGTGTTTGTTGACAGTTTCAAAAATATCAATTCTATAAATATCGAAGGCTAAGGAAAAGGATGGAAAACAGAAAGTACAAGTAATATCAATAATGTACCGCATACCACAGTAACGACTGCATGAAGCCACCTGCACACGAAAGGTCATTCCGATTGCGCTATTACCTGCGCTATTCAAGGCGGTGTAGGTAATTGGCGCATGCATGTAACCGTAATGCCAGTTGTCAAACGCAGTATTTGCATTGTTTAGTATGCACTCACTCTTTATACGATGTCATAGTAATATGGCACGTCAGAAACCACGCCATTCGTTGACGCAATCCTACGTCAGTAAAAATAGCGCTTCGTCTGCAATATATAAGGTATAAACTGTTTGGTGTCAAGCGTGAAATTAGATGACTGTTCATTTGGATTTCATGTTAACATCAAAAGAAATTATTAGTTGGGCGGCGCAATTTACTACACAGCTGATAACATCGTTCAACATTTTCACCTTTAAACGACATTTTTTTCCTCTTTAAATCAAAAGTCAAAACATTGACGCGTGAAAGATGGCTTCCGTTTCTCTTAAATCATGCAACCACATCAGAAACGATGAGCAAAGTTATACATCCATCCGAGAATCATAATTATATGTGTCGGGGAAGGTTACTCCGCTGTACGGTCTGCTTTTCCTTTTTTAAAATCTTGTTTCCATGTTTAAGCGAGATGAATAAATGATGATTACAGGCGAATAATCAATTTTGTCAAGAAAGACCTTCCCCAGGGGGAAATGGAAAACGAGAAGAGCAGGGTTCATTGTTGTTAAAATTGAAAGATCGCACGAAAGTTGGGATGTAACTGAAAATTGATATTAACCTCATCTTCATCAGAGAGAGGGAGATGTGTGATGCAAAAAGCCGAAGGGATATCTCGTTCTGGTTAACAAGGGTAAAGAAGATGGAAAATGGTGTATGATCAGAAGTCGTCAATTTTTAATCAAGAAATATGGGTCGCAGACAAATATTAGAATAGGCTATACAAAATATGGAAGGATAATTCAAAAACTTGAATTGAGGCGGTGTGGCGTATTAATAACGATGTCAAAGTTTCAAAGGTCTATGCCGACGGCTCCAACGGTTTTGGTGATACAGAACTACCTTGAGTCGAAATTGTCAGGAGTAAAAATTGTAAGACTCCAGAATAAACCATGTAAATTATTTTTTCAGTGTGTGGGCTGTTTACATTTGAAATATTGATAACTATTTACGATGTATGTAAGATATATTATAGAGTTTTCACTCAATACATAGTACATGTACATAGATTGAGGTAGATGTTTTAAGTTTCTGATGTGTTGTCAGAGTTGGAATTTGATCGCCCACATTTGTAACTTTAATAATAACATAGCTCACTGGGCGATGCAGGGCATTCTAGTTTTAAGATCTTCAAATTATACATCCAACAAGACACGAACAAGTTAAAGAAGGATGCATTCAATGTCCAACCCTTCTTACAGAAATATGTCAGGCGCATGGGCTATTTATTACTTCTATTTCAATACTTAAATTGCTTATCTACTAGTAAACGTTATGTGCAATTTTTTTTTAACCACGTAGAAGAACTTGCCATAGTTTTATGTGATCATTAGCACAGATATACAAAATATAAATCGTAACCTCAACAGGTTTGTATTTCTTTCGTTTCACTCGACCACCTTTACACTTAGATATTCAATAGGCAATTAATCTCAATTAACATGGTTAGGATACATTTTGTAGGCGCATTCCAATCTGTGGAATATAGACGCCCCCTTGCTGTTTCTAAAACAAAACAAAAGCGAAAATGAAACAAGGAAGATTATTGGATCTTGATGAGGAATAAAGATTAGTCCTAGTCTCTCATGTTTTGTTCATATTTCAGTTAAAGAGGACGAAAAATGACACCAGCTTTGTTTCTCAGAGATCTACGATTGTATTTACGGCAGCTTTAATACAGATATTGTTCGTGGCTTCATAAAATTGGCGTGGTACCTAAGGTTAAAGAGGGCAATCCTTACACAATGAGGGTATTTTAATATAAGTCAGTGTTTTTCTTGGTCGGGGATCTTAATCTCAACAGGTTTGTATTTCCTTCGTTTTAAATATCATTTAACCCCCACAACACGACCATGTTTACACTTAAACATTCAATAGGCAATTAATCTTAATTTGTAACATGGTTAGAAGACATTTTGTAGGCGCGTGCCTATCAGGGAAATATAGACGCCCCCTAGCTCTTTCGAAAACAAAACAAAAGCGAAAATGAAACAAGGAAGATTATTGGATCTTGATAAGGAATAAAGATTAGTCCTCGTCTCTCATGTTTTGTTCATATTTCAGTTGAAGAGCACGACAAACGACACCAGCTTCGTTTCTCAGAGATCTACGATTGTATTTACGGCAGCTTTAATACAGATATTGTTCGTGGCTTCATAAAATTGGGGTGGTACCTAAGGTTAAAGAGGGCAATCCTTACAAAATGAGGTTATCATTTAACCCCCACAACTCGACCACGTTTACACTTAAACATTCAATAGGCAATTAATCTTAATTTTTAACATGGTTAGAAGACATTTTGTAGGCGCGTACCTATCAGGGGAATATAGATGCCCCCTTTCTTTTTTGAAAACAAAACAAAACAAAAAAACTAAAATGAAACAACTCAAACAAGGAAAATAAGTTATTTGGATCTTGATACGGATTAAAGATTAGTCCCTGTCTCTCCTTTTTTTCTTCTTCCTTTTTCAGTTAAAGAGGACGACAAATGGCACTATCTTTGTTTCTCAGAGATCTACGATTATATTTAAGACAGCTTACAGATATTGTTCGTGGCTTCATAAAAGCTGGCGTGGTACCTAAGGTTAAAGAGGGCAATCCTTACCAAATGAGGGTATCTTATCATAAGTGAGCGTTTTATTTTGTTGGTCGGGGATTTGGGAGAGGGTTGGTTTCAACTAAGCCTCTGGCACTGATTTGGAATTATGGGTATTCATGGCTCCATTTTGTTTATGGGATGGGTTATGAATCCATTCACCTAGTTAGAAAAACAGGAGGGAAAAATTGACTTGCTTTAAAAAAAAAATTGTGTAAGTTGTGACGTGAGTGTGGACCTGTATCTCGCCTTCGGGTATTCCTGTCTATTTCAAGATGAAAATTAAATGAGATTAAAGAGGAAATGATTATTGCCGTCCTTGTAATGCATACAAATAACAAGTAACTTCAGAGGAAACTTCAAGCATCATCATAAATTAGGAGGAATAATTAGGCTACCGTGGACTATTTGAGCATGCAATGAAGAAGGGGTTTACACGAGGAGAATATACTTAAAACTGAAAATTATTTGTGAGCTGAGGATTATTGAGATTAATTTTATGGGGCACTCTGTTCATAAAGAAAGTTTCGGCAGACCTTGCACTCGCAAGGAAATTTTTCGACGGGAAGAGGGGTAGCCTAAAAGAATAATGACAATAAAATGATAATATTTCAGATCTCAAATCCACCACATCAGGTATATCCAGTATTTAATACGCGGAGTGGTGATTGATTTTTAAAAGCCTGTCTTATGTCTTTTTTTTTGGGGGGGGGGGGGAACGGTTGGGCAAAATTCAAAAATGGTTGGCAGAATTTACTGTTACAGTACTAATAAGGTGTTGCACAGTGACGCATTCAAAGAAAACCATAAATATTCGTGGTTTGATAATTTTTTCCAGAATTGTGTGTATATTCGAGGGCTAGTACAATGGAAGGAATATAATAAGTAACATTTCAAACAAAAATTCTGCAGTGTTTTCATTAACCTTTAACAATGTTAGCGAGTCACTTTAAATATTTGCTGTGAACAATAAACGACAACCCGCTATTGTATCTATTACATATTTCATAATTGATGTTAACACAGTTAGCTATTTACATTGTGTTATATGGCCTACAAAGTTATGTTGGCATAGTGGAAATAGAATATATTGACCCATACAAGTCACTTAAACAGTCAAAAGAGGAAGACAAAATTGTGATCGAAATATTGACAGCGTTGCAGATTCCATGTCCATTAGCATTTGAAACCTCTTTGGCCTGCCTGTCAAATGAGCACGCTATTCAAACACAACTCACCGCGAAGTAGCATACTTCATCAGTAGATATTAATACACTCTTGGCATTTTTTGGAAAGGAAGGCTATCTCGGAGATGTCCGCCATTTTTTCATCGATCTATAGTTTCTTGGCGTTTTCCTCTATTACAAAGACAAACAATAGATATCACTTTCCTTTCTACTTCCGAGCACCATTGTATCGTGATTGAATTAAGAATTGTGCGCTCTCCTTTTCTGACACGAATTCCGCCTGAAATTGCCGTTACTCATCAGGAATGATTAACGTTGAGTGCTATCTTGGCTTTAAAGAGAATATTCAGTTTTTGTAACGATGAAAAATAATATGTGAGCCTTCTCATTCTTGCGGCATAGAGACGATTTGGGAAGAAATTAAAGGAAATATCACCTGAATAAGGATGTTCTTCAAAAATGTAGTATTCATTATATGGCAAAAAGAGGCACAACGTTTGGGCCAAGATGTCATACCATACGAGTGTGTAGTCCCATGTAAACATTTCCGTGTGCGGTACATGTTATTTTCAGAAAGTTTGAGTCACGTTATTTTAATAAGGGAGTTTACAGATAGCACATGGTACAAATGACCCCAAATATCCACAGATCTTTTACACATGGAGAAGTTCCACTTTGAGCATCTTAAAATAATAACTTCCAAAGTCCTAGATGTGCTTCATGAATACCTTTTGCTTGCCCTCTTGAAAAGAATACTTCCACCTGCGTATCATAGAATGTACCGTTGGTGCATAAATGAATAATGTTACATAACTTTCATGAGCGCATATCCAGTATTCATCTCTGTGGGTTTTACCTTTTTGGTACAAATGACCTTTATCTGCCCATGCGCAGATTGTATCTATGAACCGGCTCATTGTAATCGTTCCATAACGTCAGTGTATATACTACAATTCTTATATGCTAGATCAACTTTCCCCTGTTGCTTCCACACGATATCTTGAACAATGTAATCGCAAGGTCAGTTCCTTAAGGCAGTTCTGTTTGTTTAGGCTTTTTTGGTAAATTCGATATGATGAGAAAAAATTGCTTTCTTTGAGCCCCGACGACTGTTTAGTAACTTGATACTGTGTAGACACTTCATATCTTTATTTGTATTTAGCTTTTTGTGTAATAAAATGGAAGTTTTTGAACGATGCTATAGTCCATTCTTAAGTGCCTGAAAATGAAGATGGATTTTTCGCGGGAGTATCATTACAGTATTGATGAGGACATGTCCTTTTTTGTTTTCTTGTTTTTATAGTGTGTTTATATTACGTCTCAGGAGGGGAAAAGGGACTATTCTTATCATCTCTTACTCTTCTTTTTTCCATTTTTGTTACACATATGTATATATATATATATATGCAATCATTATATCTATTTGAGATTATCAAGGAGTGTTAGGGAAAAAGTGTCATTCTTTAAAAGTACACAGTTATTCCATGTGTCAGGAGTCTATTTGGACGTAGATTTTATGTTTCTTTACGCTCATTGGAGATCTCAAAACGTAAAAGGTTACCTAGTATTAGGTTAATCGGAAAAAGAAGCAAAACACCAGGAAATGCAAAGAGAAGAGATAAGTCCACCGTTCCCAATGCGTTGTGATAGACGGTGTCTACTTGCAAAAGGTTTTTGAAATTGTTTCAAGGTTCACAGGATCTGGAGGAAACTACCGACGTAATTCATAATTGCTATAATTATTCCCTCAAAGCCTCCGGAATACTTAATAATTTGTTGTCACTATTTAGCGTCAACTTCATACGGAAACTCATGGATGCATAATGTCGATAATGATGCTATTAAACACATGGCCTCACAAAAAAGGTCACGATTTGAAATTTAGATTGTATGCATTTTTATGCAGCACCTTTATGGCATTTTTAAAGACAGATGTCTGAACTTCATGTTTTGTTTGTTTGTATGTATGTATGTATGTATATCTTATTGATTACGGTTGAGAAAATCGGCCCAGTAAATAGTCGAAGTAGCCTTGTTTTCAGGCCGAATGAAAAAAGTTTCTATCCTTGACTAGTCAAGTGGTGGTGATTATTTTACCTGACTGCTAAGAAAGCATAAATGCTTGTTAGTAAGCAACCGGAGGACCGACGACTTTAGGTCCTCTCCGAAGGACCTGGTGATGAGGATTAATGCCTCACCAAAGTGCACTAGCGTATCGACTTGGTGTCGAACCCGGGTTGCCGGATTACGAGACCACTGCTCTGCCAACTGAGCTATCGCGCCTCCTTCGCAATGAAAATAATATCTTTAATATTCGAACTGGAATTAGACTATAGCGTAGAGGGTGTGGCAATCATAATTAGATCATTCAGTGTAAGCCTAACCAGGCTTGAAGTTGAATCGACAAACAAACAAATGATGAATCATGGTAGCTGATGGTAAAGGGGGAAGTAGGGTGCTAAACAAGGTGGGAATCTTAAATGGGATTTTGCAAGGTAACGATGAAGTACGATGACTTGGTGGGACATGAATAGATAGAGAGATAGATATTTGGATGTAAAGATAGAGGAGAGAGAGAGAGAGAGAGAGACACACACACACACACACACACACACTTGATCGCCTATGACAGGAACAAACGGGGCATCTGCTAAGCAATAAAGCAAAAAACAAAAAGAGAAGATAGAGAGGGGATGAGAGAAAAAGAGAGAAAGAGATAGGGATTATGGAAGAAATAAGGTGAGGAAATGATAAAAAGAGAAGGATATTTGGTGCTTAATGAGTAAAGTTGCGTAAGATATTAATCTACAATTAATCTTATTGTTACAACTTTAAGAAAAAAATAGTGCATTTGAAGCACGTATTCTATTGGATAGATTGTGGTCACATGACTGCTATCATTAAATGATACCATTCTATTGCATTATGAAAGAGCCAGATGCTTACCTTTTTTCATTATCGTGTTGATTTTTTCCTCTGTATTTTGTTAATAATCTTATGAACAGATATTTTTTATGTATTTTCAGTATTGTCATTACTTTTATTGTCATTATTATCCATAAATGTGATTGTATGTTATTTCAACAGATGCTGAAAAGGTTACACGACGATTTGAGACAAAACTCAACAGTTGACCTTAGAGACTACATAATCATTATTATTAGTAGAAGTATCAGTTGTTGTTGTAATAGCAGTTGTTGTTGTTATAGGTCCAGGTCCAGTGGTACCAGTAGTATTAAATCTACTGCTACTACTGCTGCTACTAATACTACTACTACTACTACTACTACTACTACTACTACGATATCACTACTACTACTACGACGACTAAAACTACTACTTTTTCTCTCATTATTACAATGAATATTACTGTTATTATCACCACCATTATTGTTTTATTTTGACAGTTGCTGGGAAGGATACACGAAGATTTGAGGCAGAAATCAAACCAAGCAGCTGACCTTCGGGATGCCACCTCAAGAGGATTCGAAACAGTGGATTTAAAACAGCTTTCAGGTAAAGGATACCATTTAGAGACACGATGGCAAAGACTTTCGCCAAAAGGAACTCAACGGCCTTTAAAAAAAACATTTATAGTAGAACTGCCCGTAGAAATTACTTTAGAGAGGTATTAATAATAATGATAATAACACAGTTCTTGTAAATTGCATGATACTCATCAAGGACATATTTGTGTGTGAGCTGCATAGAACATTTTTGAAAAACCATGAGCTTGAATAACCCTTTCGAAAGGAGCTATGTACATAGTAAAACATTAAGGGTCCAACAATAGATCCTTGTTTCACTCCATGGGTAGGCATGTGAGCCGATGACTCAATCCCATCGATGACAAGTCCGTGTGCGAGACGTTAGATAGTACGAAACCGGTCAAGTGCCCATCGTTGAGTCCCAAACCAATGTGAGGCCTTGGTCGGATAGTATCATGGTTAATGGTGTCAATATGCCATTTTCATTTTAAAAGTTCATGCACGAGGCTATTGGGTTGACTTAGATTAATTCTTTTTTGATTCCTTTGAAAAGTGTTAAAATGAAAGACGACTCCCTTCTAAACCACTTTCGTTTTTACTTGCATCACACTTCTCCACTTGGCTTTGTATCTTTATGTGTTATTCTGTTTGTTTTATAGTGCTACAAATGTTTGTGTATATGTCCTTTAAACGATTTTTATAGTGATGGTTGTTTTTAAGTATATAGCTTAGCCTCTTGTCTTTCGTTCTTATCCGTCTTTATATTTCAATATCTGTTTTTTCGTATATTTGATTTTGCAATTCAATTCCATGTGTCCGGTATTTTGTATCATCATTCTGGATTATTTTAATGTCTTAAATTAGGATTATTATTTCTGAATACAAATTTTAATTCACTTATACGAAATGAATACTTCGTATAAGTACTGATTGGAAACCCTTATGGAAACAGCTATTGCTGTTACAGTATTCAAGCCCATGAGAGGAAAAATAAATGAATGAATTATACAAATCGGGGGCGGGGATCGGAAAAGTAATCTCAAATCCCATATGCTTTCTCGAAACGTTAGAAATATCGCGGGCAGTGATAACCATGCCTTAATGATAAGAGATAATGCAAAACAAGGCAGTGATTATCTTCTATTTCTTCCTGAAGAAAAAAATGTGAGCCAAAATTGCAAGCCGTTTTAATAGTTAATCCTGTTTCGTGATATCAAGAAGTCCCATTTGATAACTCAAAGAGGTAACTTATTGATCTTAAGAATTCTTACTAGTTTCTATCACGAAATAGGATTAATTGCTAAAAAGGGCTTACCATATTAAGCCCATTTTCTTAAAAAGCCTTTAGGATTCCCTATTGAAACGTTACAATAACATTATTACATAATCCAAATATAATTTCTAGAGGGAGTACAAAAGATTTACCCTTGAGTTGATTTTTCGAAAGTCGTTGAGATCTCCTTAATGTCCCTGCAACGCGATCGCGAAGTTTTACAATGTGAGCCTCCTCCCCAACATAGTTTCTTTTGGAAATCCAAAAGGGTATTCGATCTGCTCTTGAGCCTATTTCTTAAATGTCATTGTGATTTTTTTTTTCTTTTCTACTGTCCTTTTGTTATTTGCCAGAGATCACAAAAACCGTCTTCTATCTGATTTTAACCCACGTCTAGTTATTTCGTTATCAGGGAATTATCAATCATTTAAAAATTATTTTGATCAATTATGATGACCACTGAAATAAATTCATACAAATGCTGTCTGTAAAACTATCTTCGCATGAGCATATAGAGGTCATTCGTACAATAATGCTAATCCCGTCGTGGGAAATATTGGAAACACATTCTTGAAAGTTATGTAATCTTTATTCATCTGTTGCACCGATGGTACAATCGATGATAAACAGGTGGGAGTATTAAAGACAAAAGAAAATATTCATGAGCGCCTTATCGTGGCGGGGTAATAGTATCATTACATATATACCACTAGCGAGTATATCTGTATGTAGCTGCCCAATATTGCTATTCCAAAAAGTTTTAATTGTAACAAGGTTATACCCGAAATCACTGTGATATTTATGATATTGACAGTGTCTAGACGGTAATAATACCTCCCCCTGGGAAAAAAGGATGAATATGGTATTAATATCAAAACATTAATATTTACGCTTTCCGTTGTTGTTTTTGTTTCCACAGATAATGGTGCCGGCTTACAAGTACATGGAGTGCGGCAAACAAGAGGGAAATGCATGGGCAGGTTCGGGCCTTACATGCTAAACTGCAAACGAAGTGGACCAACAACAATTTAACAACAGCCAATTGGTCATCTTCATTTTAACATCTCCTGAAAAAGAACGCTAAAACAAAAAAAAATCAAAGAAAAACAAATATTTTTCTCCCCTTTCACGTAGTTAAATAGTCAGCATCACAGCTTTGTGTTTATGATTACTTTCATTACCCGTTTGATTATCAACTTTAAACAACACGATATTTTCATTTTGTGTGTACCTTTAGGATTCTAAGAACTCTGTGTTAAATACGGCAGCTGTTGTAGTTTGCAGTGGCGGATTCCGGTTAGGATAAGGGGTGGGGCAGGGAGGTGATCTTCATATTCCCCGAGTTTTTGTAATACCTGTTATTCCCGATATGTGATCATAAAATGGCGACCCGCCCCCACTTTTAAAAATGAGTTTGTGACTGTGGCAACACGCCCACGCCACCTCTGCATTTTATTCTTTTTATTTTGTGTCACACTTTTAGGGGACTGAGCATCGCAAAGCTTTAATCTTTAATAGGCCTATTATGCCAATGTCCTCATTCCCAGCCTAAGTCTAGCCCCCCCCCCCTCCCCTCACCACACCTGGATCCGCCACTGTTGTGCATGTATGTTTCTTCCATTGGACAAACGAAACAAGGCTTTAAATAGAGAATTTAGCACTACAATTATAGATGCAAGACTTCATTTGTTTATTTTCTTTGAATGTTGCCAAATCAAGGAAGTTTATTTTATCTCCAAATATTTTGTACGTGTAAATAATATACGATTTGCTTGAGTTATATAACAATAGATGTAGATCGCACATCAAACATGCAAAAAACAACGAAAACTGTTTTATACACCTAAGAATCGGGGAAGAATTATTTAATAGTGAGGGCACTTTGCAAAATTACACGTATCATATCGATTTCTTTTCGAAGCATTATAGTTAAAACATGCGGCACTTTGCATGAATGAAAATAAATATTTTGTTATTACATAGAACTGCGTGAATATTTTTTCAGTTTGACTACATTATATATATTGTGTAGTGTATAAATCGTATCATTTTATCTTGTTAATTTTAATGTAAAATCATGAAAATATACGTATTATCGTGCAGTCCACTCTTAGTACTATTTTGGTTAAATTTCAGATATGTAAAAGCTGTTAGTATTGTTCATGAAAGTCAAAGGTTTTGCATTGTTACAGGGCTAAACTTGGGTTAAATGATATCCCTGTTAAGAAACACAACGTGAAATGAAATTCAATCTAAATTTGATGATCCTATTTAATGTTAATTTATACTTTACACGTAGCACTTAAATCGGGAGCTGTTTCAGTAATAAAATTGTTTACGAAGCATTTGTAACATTTCAAAAGCAACCTCACTTGTCCTTGTTTGTCATAACGTGATAATGTTGTTTACCAAAAACTCAATGTTTACAAAATAAATAAAAGCAGTGTCTAACATTAAAGAGTAAGCGGTTATAAGGTCGTATACATCTTGCAACTAAGATCAGAAAAGACTCGTATGTGTATTAAATGTCTATAATTTATTAATAAATATATCATTTGCAAACATGAAAACAGTCTCTGCCAAGCGAAAACAAAAATAAAGTGCATGGTATTTTCAGTTGAGAATGCCACATTAGGTTGGCATTGAACACCAATAGTGAAGTGGCTATAAGGTGCAAGGAATATCCATGGAATATTTTCATTTATGCATAGAACTTGACAGAACACCAGTAAAACTCAGATCCCCTGTAAATCCAGCTTGATCCAACGAAATATCACAACTGCATAACGTGTTTTCAACATCTATTCTTAGTTGCTTGAGATAAACATCTTCATTATCATACCGTATCAATTCTACTGTTTATTGGGTAAAGTGTATGGGTTTCCATGTACGCGTAAAGGCTTATTTTCTCGTTTGGGTCTCGAATTCTAGGCTTAACATGGAAAATGGCGGTGATATTACAGATCAATCAATTAGTGATCAATCAGACAATTGACCAAGATGGATGGAGTTTGACGCAAGACGCTCTGCCGTTAGATTTATTATTAAATAAAACGCATTGCACTGAAGCGAATTTAAAGGGTAAACAAAAGGAGAACATAAATTAAATTACATTTTTAAGGACCCCACGGCTTATATCGAACTCTTTGCCTAATAACGACGGAACAGTGAGCATCATCTTATGAAGATACCTTTATACAAATACAAACCTAACTGCAAAGTGAACAGTTCATACATTGCGTTGAAGTGTTGGTGTATGGACTAATTATCTCCGAAAGGCTTAATTAGCACAGGGAATAGCGCAACGAAATTAAAACGGGCTCTAATGTCTCCGCCAAAAAAAAAAAACTTCTAAAATCAAATCATTCAGTAGATCACAACTTTAAAATCCTATGCTGAGGGTTCGGGTGACGCAAGATTTAATTAGCGCAAGTAATAGCGCAATTAAAATGATTGCGCTATTACTGAAGAAGCTAAACAAAAAGTATCAGGCTGATTGCGCCTTTACAATTCCATATAATCTTTCAGCGTGTTAAGCGAACGCTACAATAGCAATGCCATGCCACAAGCCATTCTATAAAACGGTTTCCTTTTCAATTTCTTTTATTTATGTCCGTGACATCGTCATTGAAAAAGATTTTCTCCTTTCTTTCTTATCTATTCTTTTGAGATAAAGTAAAAATGCAAGAGCTAAATGATTCAAGGTCATTTTGAATACGAATTCATCCTCAGAAATTGATATAGCCTACCAATACAAGCGTGCCTGGAAATAGCGCAATGTTTGTTGAAAGAAGGGGAAACGGGAACTAAGTATAGCTCCCTGAATGAAATTTGTAAAACGATTTAATTATGTTAATTTAAAATCCTATTTCAGTGTGCGTACTTTTAAATGTAAATGTATCATTTTCCTATATGTTTCGTTTGTACTTTATTGAATAAAAACCTATTTGAAGCTTCAAAAGAATATCATGTTAATGCAAACATCTTATAAATATTTACCATTATTTTCTTTGTGCAATTTTAAGTGAATATCATAATCAGTTACCATATTCTTCATAATTTGATTTGATTTGATTTGATTGATTTATTTCTGTTTGATTTTCTTTTTCTTTTGCATTTTTACAAATATATAACAAACAAATATTGCAAATTTACACATGACAAAAGAATATATGTAGAATAAATTAAGGCTGGCTGTAACTAATCGAAAACATCAAACATGATTTAGTATATTTTGTCTTCACATTGTCCAATAGGCGGGATAGGTGTAGAAAGCAAAAAATTGTAGGGTCCAGATTTCTAACATAATCGTTGTACTGAATGGTTAATAGTGAGCGATGGATTTAAATGTAATTGCAGTGAGAACGCGAGACGATTTACTTACATATTATATGTTGTTGTTGTATGTCTGGGAACAGGTGCGTTCTCATTGAACCTAGTTGGAGCTAAATTGGACACATTGATGAATATCAAATGGTTTCGTACTTAACGAGTAGCTCCTCGATAAGAAACTAAATCTGATGGTTGTATAATTAAAAATAAATGTGTAGGCCCTATAATCCTACCTCCTCCCTACACTCGCCGCCGTAATGCCATGCTATGTTCACGTTTCCCAATATAAAATGATTAGCTGCAAGAGGCAGTGTTGTCATTACACACGATTAGACCCATTTGAAACACGATGATAATCATGTTATGACTTCGGGCAAAGGAGTGTCATCTCAGTAAAAGAAAATAACAAATAAATCAGATGGTAGCTGAATACTACAAGGAGAAAACAAATATCACTAGACTTTTACTTTAAGATTTCCCTTGCGCAATGCTAATAAGACGATTTATTTGTTTTGGTTTACCAATAGAACATATTGACCCTAAGACGTGTGGTGATGTAGCTGACAAATAGAAGGGAGGGGAAATGTTATTGATTTGTAGCTCGAGATATCAGATTTGACCTGGAAATTTCCCCAACTCTTGACATTTAGTGTGCTTTATAACAGATACTTATTGCTCATGATAAATTCTATAGCGTTTTGGCACCGGAAGATGCATCTAAATTAGAAAAAATATAGGTGTCTATTTCCGTGAGATATGACAGAGAGAGAGTTGCAAAAGAGAGAATTATTAATTATTAATGGTTTTCAATGCTGGTTGAATGTACATCTACAGTCTGTTCACGTTTTTTTCTTCTTTCTTCTAGATATTTGATTCATTGTTAATGGGGTGGTCTTCAATTTCTGCATTTTGATTGAAAAAAAACGTTTATGTATCATTTTTATTTCGTGAGAAATGAATCAAATGTTGAGCTATAACTTCTGTACAGTTTGTCGCTGTTTATCAAAAAAGAATCTGAATAAATAAGTGTCTCTAGTATTTGAGTAAATATGACTGTCATTCAGTTTTCTTTTTGTGTTTCGATGGATTTTCTGTCATGTTGAGTTATTAACGTCATTTACACAATAATAATATTAATAATAATAATAATAATAATAATAATAATAATAGCTCACATTTATAATGCGCCTAATACTTTGTTTCTAGGCGCGGAACATATTATTACCCCGGTCATCGGATTCAGGCTTACCGGCAACACAATGTTTGCACATTTTCCACTCCCTGGGGAGCATTCCAGCCAGTCGCCATTTTACAAGCGCCATTGCTAATCAAACCACATTATCTTTCTCATCCTACCGGGTACCCATTTTAACACCTGGGTGGAGAGTGGCAAATGTAGATCAATGTCTTGCCAAAGGACATTAGTGCCGCGGTGGGACTTTAACCGCGGACCTTGTGATCCACAGTCCGGTGACATATCCACTCGACCACGACACCTCTACAACTATCGTGATTTTGTTGACGTGGCAATGTTACATTTTAAATCGCTAGGCAGCTACGTCATTAAAAATAGCATATTGCTTTATAATTCGGATGAATAATACATAACGATAGAAAGTTCCATCGCTAACAACCCCCACCCCCCTTCCCGAATGACTAGAGTATAAGGTGCTGATAATAAAGAAGATGACGATGATGACGACGACGACGACGACGAGATGGTGGTTGTGATTATGATGAAGATGATGATGATGATGGTGAAGATGATGGTGAGGATGATGATGATGTTTGTTTGTTGTTGGTTTTGACGATGATGCTGATAGTGGTGATGATAATGATGGTGATGATGATGATGATGACGGTTGTGGTGATGATGAATATCAGGGAACGGTTCGGTACAAAATTGTTTAAACTTAAGAGGCATCTTGGGTTACAGAACATACTTCTCTCTGTGCGACACACGTACACTCACTCCCTCTCTCTCTATCTCTGTTTTTGTATATCTGTCTCTCACTCTCTCTTCCTCCCCCTCTCTCTCTCTCTTTTTCTCTGTCTCTCTGGCTCTTTCTCTCTGTCTGGCTCTCTCTCTCTGTATCTCTCTCTCTCTCTCTCCCCCTCTCTGTATCTCTGTCTGTCTGTCTCTCTGTCTCTCTGTCTCTCTGTCTCTCTCTCACCCTTTCTTTCTATCTTAGCTTATCACTTTCTTCTATCTTGATCTCCTTTATTTCTTCTTTCTTTTTCTCCTTTATCCTAGTATATTTCATTATTTTCCTGTCAACATTAAAGTAAGGAAATGCAGCTCCAATGCCACGTTTCCGCCTTCCTTTTAATCGTAGAAAACTTCTCCATTCCCGTTTGGGTAAACATTTTCCGCGATGTCTGCAATCTACCCTGGGACATTTTAAGGCGCAACTGGTTTTGTGCTTTATAATCTTTATTTTTACTCCATTTTCATATTTTGGTATATAAATGACTCTAAAAAATGTAATGAAGAATTGATTATTATCAAATACATCAAAGCCCAAAATGACACAGTTTCTCTTTAATCTGTCTTTTGACATTCTAAGTCATAATAATATTGGCCTGTATTTATCACAATCTTTATTTTTACTCCATTTTCATATTTTGGTATATAAATGACTCTAAAAAATGTAATGAAGAATTGATTATTATCAAATACATCAAAGCCCAAAATGACACAGTTTCTCTTTAATCTGTCTTTTGACATTCTAAGTCATAATAATATTGGCCTGTATTTATCACAATCTTCATTTGTTCTCCTATTTAATATTCAAGTGCATAAATGCTCAATTTTAAATGTTCCGTGGAAATGCTATCCCCCGGCATCGTGAGGTATAAATTATAGGCTTACAAATCATGGATTTATCATCCATTTGTACTATTTTTGTCATATTTGGATATATAAACGACTCTGACAATTTGCAATAAATTAATGCCCAAAATAGGGTAGAGTTTCTCATATATTTGTCTTCTGATATTTTGAAACCAAATGGCCCGAATTCACAAAGCAAGGTTTGAGCTCAGACCAAGGTTTGAGCTCAAACCTCCTTTTGTTTCGCCAAATCTCCTTTTGTTCTTTACAAACCAGGTTTGTAAAAAACGCGTAAAACGCGTCATATGACAAACGAAAACCAAGGTTTGTCGACAAACCTCCTTTGTGAATTCGGCCAAAAGGTCTGTATGTTTAGTTATATTTTATCCTCCTTTACCGTCCTTTATTTTAGCAGTACATAAACGTCTAAGTAAGATGATAAATTTTGTGCAAGTGCGTTCCCCTGTCATTGTAAAGATTAAATTATAGGGCCCTCAAAAAGGTTGTTCTTCATTTTCTAATATTTTTTATATTTAGGTATATAAACGACCAATTTTATTTAAGGTGCTATTACCTGACATTATAAAGTGTACATTAATAGATCTAAAATACTTGTTTTGAGTTATTTATTTTTCTTCAAACATTTCTCATAGACCTATAAATGCGCAAGTTGTCATGGTTGTTAATTCTTTTCTGGGTTGCTGTCTCTTGACATTATAAAATATCTGTCCAGGTCACCATATCATAAAAATATCTATCATCTCCACTTAGGAATTAGCTAACGCAATAAATCAATTGTCTGTAACCATGGCAACCCCTTCTCTCTCCGAGCTGAATAATCACCGTGAGGTATTAACCCTAATAATGCCGCGAAAAAATGATTGAATGGAAACAAAAGTTAAAAAGGAAGAGGAAAAGCACGCCACGCTATGGAAAATTAAAAAAGGTGTTGTAGACGTTCCGGGCTTTTGGTTGTTGGGGTTTGGTCATTTCAAAGTGACCTTTCGCAGTGTGTACTTCTGTTAAGAAGAAATCTAGAAATAATTCGCCCATTTCTTCCCAAATAGAATAAAAGACTTCGCTAATTGATTTACAGCCTAGCAGCATTGAATCCGCCACGCAGCAACCGTGCCGCGCTCCTCTACTCTCTCTAAAAAAAAAAAATCAGTTATCAAAATAGGGTCATTTCATTAAAGCATTTTCCCTCTATTCTTCACATCATATATCGCTCTCCTCTCTCACTCTCTCTTTTTTTTTTCTCTCTCTCTCTCTCTTTCTCTCTCACTAGCTCTATCTCTCTCTCTTTCTGTCTCTCTGTTTATATCCCCCTCCTCTCTCTCTCTCTCTCTCTCTTTGATTTTTTCTCTATCTATCTATCTATCTCACTCTCTCTCTCTTTCTGTTTCCCTATTTCACCATTTCTCTCTCTCACACACACATACACACCCACGCACGCACGCACAAACAAACGCACAAGCTCTGTAAACGTGTATTTAAAAATGTAAATATCTTCCTCTTCATTTTCAACCTCCTTTCTCCATCCCTTTTCTCTCGCACTCTCTCCGTCTATCAATCTCGCTCTCTCTCTCCATGTCTCTTCTATTACATATTGCTCTTTTCCTTCTTTCACTCCTCTTTCCAACCCTATCACTTCTTACTTTTAATTTCTTTCTCTATTACTTCCTCCTGAGCCCTTCTTGCCCCTTCTTCTTCTCTCTCTCTCTCTCTCTCTCTGTCTCTATCTCTCTTTCTCTCCCTCTCTCTCTTCTCTCTCTCTCTCTCTCTCAATCCTACAATCCACCTCTCTTTTCCTTTTCATCTACTCTTTTCGGCGCTGGGGCTAAGTAAATTTCGATGTTGATGAAAACACTCTTGGTTGGTAACGACCCGATAACGAAATTAGTTCATGTAGTGAAGGGGGTAATTTGGCGGAAAGACATACTCAACGCTTGTTGCCGGCATAGGAGGGTAGGTGCCTCACTACTCAACTCAGCCGCGAAATATGATTTGAAGTTAGTGGCACGTTTTTTTAGGGACCAGCGCTGACCGAAGGAAGTATGGTGGCTGCTATGCAGCTAATCACAAATCGAATATGTCGATACGAGGTTTTACGAGTGAACGACTACACTTGCCCTTAGGCAGTCAATATTGTCTGCACAGGAAATTCTGTGTACGAGTATCCATTGAGCATGGCTCTTTCTTTCTCTCTCTCTCCCTCTCTCTTTCACTTTCACTCTCTCTCTCTCTCTCTCTCTCTCTCTCTCTCTCTTTCTCTCTCTCTCTCTTTCCCTTTATCTCTTTCTCTTTCTCTTTCTCCTTCTCTTTCTCTTTCTCTTTTTCTCTTTCTCTTT
This sequence comes from Strongylocentrotus purpuratus, assembly GCF_000002235.5. Taxonomy (NCBI): domain Eukaryota; kingdom Metazoa; phylum Echinodermata; class Echinoidea; order Camarodonta; family Strongylocentrotidae; genus Strongylocentrotus; species Strongylocentrotus purpuratus. The sequence goes on along the minus strand of NW_022145602.1, from coordinate 7,466,014 downwards.
CTCCTTCTCTTTCTCTCTCTCTCTCTCTCTCTCTCTCTCTTTCTCTCTCTTTATTTCGCTCTCTCTCCTTCGCTCTCTCTCTTTCACTCTCTCTCTTCCTCCCCCATCCTTCTCTCTCCTTATATTCTACTAACCAATCTCATTTTCTCTGTTTCCTGCTTAATATGTCCACGTCTTATGGAGAGGGAAAAACTTCTCCTTTTTCATGTTCCATATAAGTTATTTCTTTACTATTCCCATTACCATTGCCATTTCATTTCTATTTTTGTGCACAAACCATTTTGTTTGTTTGCTGTTTTTTTTTTGTAATTGCTTATGCTTTCTTGGGGATCGTTTTCTTAACCTATTTTAGATATTGCTTTAAACAGTGATCTTATATTTTCAATAGGATATTTTGTTAATTACTGGAAAACAGAACGTCATTTTCAAACGAAACAAGTCGGAGAAGCAGATTCGTGAAAGTTTGAACGAAATTTGACAAAATATTGAAAGTTGTAATCATTATACCTATAGGCACTTCGATTTGCCAAATCTGCCGTGTTAATGTGACGATTGCGCGGGGACAACTTTCCCATATGTTCCAACACACAAAATGCTACGTCCCTTTTGCAACCAACTTCAAATTCTGTACAACTTTGCAGGATTTATGAATATGTCATTAGCAGTGTCCTAGTATTCAAATTATGCAAGGAAACCCGTTTACCTTCAAGACTTCACTGTCAGACACTATTGAGTGACTGACTGACATCTCCTTTTCTTTTGTAATAACATATATCAAATGAGCTGTAACAGGTACATGAGCCATATGTCCATATTAATAACCCACTACTTGTAATGGCCAAAATTAAACTGATTGAATTCTTGTGCAGCACAAAACGTACGACGGGTCTGAAAATCAGACTTTTACTTTAAAGGTGATTACTTAAGTCGATTCGAAATCGACTAATGGTCGTTATTTTCCCACTAAAAGCCATTGTTAAGCCCTTTCGTTTTCAGGTAAGTATTGAATTTCAAATGCCGTTGGAATTTAACCTTTTCATATGTTGACCTGCAAATGGGACATAGTATACCTTTAAATGTCAATTTTTCAAAATATATGGCTCAGGTGGGTCTTCTCATGTTGGAGAACATTTAATGATAATTATATGCAACCCGCAATATCTTTTGAGAAGTGCCCCAAGGGAGAAGGTGCGTAGTTGGAAAAACAAATTATTGATGTTTTTGTACGCGACAAACGGGAGAGTTGTACTCAAATACGTCACAATCGAGTGATTAAATTCCCAATTTGCGTTTCGCATAGATTTCATGATCTTATATTTCAAACACTCATAAATTATTGGTCCGATTTATTTCAAACTTTGGCCACTCTTTTTTTCTTTGTTTTCCGCTTTTATGCAAATGAAATTATTGCAAGGGTTTTATCGCCCTTTTTGGAAATGTTAGGATAACTCTAATATAATGGCTTTCTTTGTTTAATACCTTTTCTTTCTTTTTTGTCAAAGAGAGTTTTCACCTACAACCAAACTTACCATGAAAACGTTCCTTCCATGGTAGTGATCCCTTGTGACTTCTGTTCACATCTTCCCGCTAGATGGCGTATGACCGATTTGCATTTATTGAGTCTTGAGTAGCCCTTTCTTGCGTAGTGCAGTTGGAAACGACTATTCTATTAGAAGTCAACAGACCACTTTTTTGTATGGATTTGATCCACAATAACTCAATAGTTACCGTGGTTTCAAGCTGGTATTACCGTATTACGTCACCCTAAAAGTTCACATTATGAAAATGAAAGGTATTTATGTTACAAAAATAAAATGAATATTATTTTCAGATGCAATATTTATGGGATTATTGAATAGTGTAGATTTAAGTAAAGGGTTGATATGAAATGAACTTACTCCAAATAATTTAGACTCTTTAGCTTTAAGCACATGTTAGCGTCATGCATTGAAGTTGATCATTATGTAGAGACTTCGCCTTATAATCCGAGCTTATTTTAAGATTCGTTGAACCAACTTTTTTCATGGGTTGTTGATCCGACATGTATTTATGTTATAATAATTTGGAAAAAGAAATTACAACCTAAGTGTAATACGGCAATGCTAAATCAATTATTTATTCATTTATTCATAGAAAATGTATTAATACGGGATAAAAAGGGGATCAGCCAAGCTGTTTCCCACCTGGGTCTTGATTAAGGACGAACAAAAGTAAAATGGAGATTAAATTTGAAAGAAAAAATATCATGGGAGCGTTCCCAGAAAAAAACAAATCTTGAAATGAACAATAAGCTAGGCACATGTACAAACTTACTGCAAGAACCGTCAACACCCCCACCCCTTTCTCTCCCCCTCCCCGTAAATTAATATTCTAAAATAATATCTATATACAGTCACATTGAAATTTCTGATGTCAAATTCTTGAGCATTGCACTTTTAATCGGTGGATTTCTTTATTTCCGCAAATAGAATAAGAATCAGATTATGAAGGGATTACCCTATATAACATGACATGACCATATTGAATGTTCGTTTAACCGCTTTTGCAGACTTCGCCTTTAAGACTTCGCCTTTTTATCCGAGCTTATTTGAAGATTCGTTGACCCGACCTATTTCATGGATGGTTGATCCGACATCTATTTATGTTATATAATTTGGAAAACGAAATTGCAACGTAAGTGTAATACGGCAATGCTAAATCAATTATTTATTCATTTATTCATAGAAAATGTATTAATACGGGATAAAAAGGGGATTAGCCAAGCTGTTTCCCACCTGGGTTCTGATTAAGGATGAACAAAAGTAAAATGGAGATTCAATTTGAAAGAAAAAAATATCATGGGAGCGTTCCCAGAAAAAAACAAATCTTGAAATGAACAATAAGCTAGGCACATGACTTGTACAAAATTACCGCAAGAACCGTCAACACCCCCTCCCCCTTTCTCTCCCCCTCCCCGTAAATTGATATTCTAAAATAATATCTATATACAGTCACATTGAAATTTCTGATGTCAAATTCTTGAGCATTGCACTTTTATTCGGTGGATTTCTTTATTTCCGCAAATAGAATAAGAATCAGATTATGATGGGATTACCCTTATAACATGACATGACCATATTGAATGTTCGTTTAACCGCTTTTGCAGACAACAATGTCAAACTAGTGTATGATACTATATATAACAGTCACATCGTTAAGCTTACTGTGATGTCAACACATTGTCACAGATTATGAGAAAGAAACCCGTTTTTCTTAAACTTCTATTATTCACAATATCCCAGAGCCTTCCACTGGAAGTGATGGTATGCTGCCATCAACGGCAAGTTCTGTACGGTTTGATCAAATCGGGAAAAAAAAATGAAATCAAAAATTATTGGCAATATGAAATGATTTTTAAAAAAATGTTTTTCTTTCAGCTTTTGCCTCAAGTAGTGTTTTTTTGTCTACTATTAACCTTTCTTTGAGATTATCAATTATATATATAAAAAGATTTGTCTTCATCTTACGTTTTTGTGGTGTAGGGGCTTTGACTCGCACGCATGTAATTCTAGCATAATACATACAATAGATATACAGTATTTACTTCATACTGTATTTATTTACCTCATAGCTTAAAGTTAATTGAAATAAACAAATTCAAAAGCTATATCTTCCTAATTATAGTCATTACCTGTCGTGTGACTAATCCTTGTTTCATGATTACGTTCAATTTCATGAGATTTTTTTTTTTACAAATAATAAAGTATAAATTATGTGCTGCGATTTGAGGAACATGTATTACAAACATATAGAGTAACGAGCCAGGAAACATGTCTATCTGTCTTTCTCAAATATCAAAAGACAGCAGATTTTCAGTGCATGTGTGTCACGCTTTTGGCATCAGATTCTTATCTTTCGATCATTCAATTGCTTAACATTTCGGACAGAACCGATAAAATCTGATCTGAGGAAATACTTGTTTTGGTTTAGATTTTGAGCCGTTCTGAGTCCATTACACATCCGTGACTAGCCACACACATATCACGATAACAATCTATCAAAAACCACTGCAAATGATAATGAGTCTGCTGTTTGATATCGTGACTACTGAATTTAAACATTTCATTATTTCTTTGGGAAAGATATAGATTTTATCCATAATCTTTTAAGCGAAAGGAGCCGAATTGATTACACCATAACGCCTGAGCAATGTATCTTGTCTAGTCGACTCTTTGTTATGAGCAGAATGTGATATAATTGTATCCTTTTATGCATATCCTGTGTATCGAATTCTGCATATTATTTTCAACATTTTTTTTTTTTTTAGTTTGTGATGGTAGGAGCGGATGACACATAGTAAAAACATTAGCACGGTGCACTACATTGTTAGTGTAGCGGTTTGTAAAATACAGCATTGTAATGATAATGACATTTAGATATGAAAATATTGATAATGAGGAAATCATAACTTCGTGCACCTCTCCTCAAATAGAGCCCTCCTTTGGGACCATGGTGACAACATATAAAGGTGTCTAAAGCTTCCATTATATAAACTAATCCTAAGAAAACAAATGACACTTCAAACTTTTCTCAAAGAGGTCAATATGCATATTCATGAAATATGTTAAAGCTTGCGCCTTACATGCTGGCAGCCTATATCAATAGGGAAGAATAAATGCATATACCTGAACATGAAAAATAAAAGGATGGAGAAATGAGTGCGTGAATGATTAAACAGATGACGAAGAGTCTGATTACTTTAAATTATTGTAAATGTATTATTTATAACGATATATCACAATGAAATTGAAATCATAACATTTTGTATAATATTGTAAAAGAAAATGTAGAAAGCAACTTTAAAATGTATCACAATATTATGAAGCATTCACATCGTGGTTAAATCGTTTCTGTAATAATGCAATTACGTTCCCTCAAAATGGAGGCTTTAAAACTGTTTGTTATTGTTTTTATCGAAGTTATTTCACTCTCTCTCTCTCTCTCTCTCTCTCTCTCTCTCTCTCGCTCCCTTACATCTGTTCGCCCTTGTTCAGATGACGAGGATTTTAGGGGAACTGTTTAGGGTGTGTGAGGCGATCACAGAGTCTTAATCTACGGATTAGTAGAGGTACCCCCGTATACTCCCTACCATAAATATTCACATCGGCTCATTTTCAAATGGACATTCTGTAAGCCTTAGGAGATTATATGAATCATAATTGTATAACCCTTACCTGACCCGACCAAACCAAAACAAATTAATTAACTTGAGAATTTTAACGTCATCTTCACGAGACAGTTTCCATACTGGACATGCAAAAGTTGCCAAGTGACCTGGATAAAAATACACAGCGCTTTGATCTATATCATCTTCACATGTATGGATATTTTCAACATGTTTCGTCACATTAAATCATACATAGAAGAAAAATCTTCATCATTAGTCAAAATGTTTATAAGTAAACGATGCATGTTGGAATGCGGACGGCCAACAAAAAATGAAAGAGAGTTAGATATGGAAAGGGAGAGGAGAATGTTGCATTCAGACTGTATCAAGTGGAGATGTTAAGGTTTGCGAATAAAAAATACCTTAACAAAATAGAGAGGCGATATTTCAATTATGTACTTCTTATCATTATTATACAACATGATCAACAAAATTTGTATTTTATCAGTTTTCTTTCCACAGGTTACTACCGTTACTGATATGTTCCTTTGAGTTTAAAAATGTCGTAAATGCTCTTTCTAACGAAACAAAATTTGTTTTCTAATTAGGCAACTGAAAGCATTAACTCGGAACCGAAAATATCGAACCATGTTCCCCGTCGTACATGTAGGTTAAGGTTCACATTTTTGTAATGATTTTCAACGCCACTGTGTGGAGCGGGACGGAATTGGAGTTTGAAACTTTTTGCGTGTCCAATTTAGAATTGTTTATTATGCGGGTGATTTAAACAAGAATCAGTTTACGTATTTCGAAATAAGATTGTTTTCAAGGCGTTTTGTAGAAAACACCATGAGGGCAAGGAAGGATAGAAAATATCCTTAAAGCGACGGGAAACTGTTCTTGGTGGATCAGAATGCCTTTCATGCGATGAGGGATAGTCTGTGTTCGCTCCCTTGACACACCCTGTTTTCGATACATGGGACTAAAGCAAATCATTACGAAACCAAGCCCGGCGGGCAAGCGCCTCCGTGATCTCTATTTTTAAACGCGACTCTGTCGAAGCCTCTCTTCATATTCTTTAAAGGTTGTTCAAGATGGCGTGAGTCAGGGTTCGACTTTCCTGAGACAGGGGGAAATTGAATTAAAAGAGGCAGGAAGTCACCCAAGCCCGAACCCCCCTCACAAATAGTTCCAGGGGAGAACTTGGTACAGATTAGAAGTGGGGGTTCACTATCAACTTGTACCACGACGGAGATGGGTTAAATCCTGGGTAATCACTGCCGCCAGTGCGAACGTCCCGGGCACGTTCCCGCTGGCTCGATAGGCCTATAATATTTAAGGGTCATATATGATCATAAGGTGCGGCGGCGAAGGTAGTTTAAAATCCTGGAAGTCACTGCCGCCAGTGAGAAGGTCTCCGGAACGTTCCCTTTGGCTACTGATAGGCCTAGTAATAGTTAAGGGTCATTCGGTCCTATGCCTGTCAAGATATTTGATCATAAGGTGCGACCGCGGAAATGGTTTAAAATCCTAGGAAATCACTGTCGCTAGTGAGAACGTCTTGGGAACGTTCCCGCTGGCCCGATATATGCCTACTTATGGTTACATGTCAGTTTACCTTGTGCATGTCAAGATATCTGATCATACGTTGTCCCAATACCAAGGATCTTTGGGTTCGGAACATAATTGAATATCAAACGATCTGATCTAAGCCCTAGTTATTCTAAAAATCTTAGATTTTATTGGAAACGTGGGGTAAATATATATAAAAACTGGCATAACGACGAAACAACCATTTTAAAAGAAAAAATTATTTGGGACATGTAGGCAATCGTTAACATGCCTGATATTTGATAGCTCCGATCATACACCAGGACCGATGATATACAAGTACTTCTTTTTAATAGGTTCCTCACATTCTACTTAATCTATCATATGAATTGAGTATCATTGAGACGTGCTCAAACTACATGTATACATTATATAATTTCTATTTTATATGTCTGTCTATATTTTGTGTCTATGTGAAACAAATAGACTTAAATATGAAATATTGAACACCACCTGTGTCACGATCCTAGAACAATGGTCATATACATTCTGGAATGCGTTTCGTACATACTAGCCTTTTCATACCTTGGAAACCATACCTTGGAAGTTGGCTTAAAGTTGTACAAAACTTATTTGCCCTTCTGTAACCATTGATTTCATTATTGTAGTTATATATCATTTTTCTACAAAATTTATTCTGTATGTTTTTTCCAAAACAGTAAAAACACAATTTCATCACTCACAAAACGAAAGGTTAGAATGATACCTACTTTATTATTTTATTTCAGAAGGTTGCCGGTCATTTTCGTTTTGGAAGTGGGGTTTTAAATTGCTTAATAAGTCACGAGCACGTGAACGGGAATGGATGATTTGCTGATTCTTTTATGGTTATGAGGGTGCTCTTTTAAATCAGACCCTCAATCAGAAAGTCATAAAAACTATCAGGACACTTTGTTGGCATGGCATTAAAAGGATAACCGCTTGAAATAAAATCGTGCGGGAGGAAATGACACATACACACCGGCTTAAATTCAATCCAAATTTGACGAAAGTATTCAAAAGGGGAGGGAAGGGGCAGCGTTGCTGGAATTATGCTGGAAAATAATTGTCCGAAAATAGCAAATGAATCAGGAAAATGAGGAAACGTTCGCAATATTTCTTTTGCTCCAGGCTTGTCTGCACTACAATACTGGGAAAGAATATTGCAATAGACAAAGAAAGAGTAAAACTGTGATATATCACCATCAGACAACTATTAAAAGAAATTATATCATAAAAATAGGGACAAAGTTGAAAGGATTATCTTTTTGCTCCAGCCTTCTCCGTATTAAAATAGACAGTTACGAATATAACCGCGACAAATTGCCATCAGCCATCTTTAAAAGGTTATGATGGTAGAAATATCGACAATATTACAGCATTAATGTCAAAGAAATACATTTATTCTGTCATTTTGACGATCATGATTCTCTATAGACGTATATAAGCCTATTTACCAATATTCCAACACTTTTTTGGCTTGGGTCTTTCTTTCATAAAGTGTTGTGTGAAAGTCCTGTTATATCATAGTTGCCTAGTGATGATAAATGTGCTATTTTGAACCGCCCATAACCACGGTATGATTTTGTAAACGCAGCTGCCGCGAAGGTCAAAATCTATTGTCTGGCATTCACCTGTCAACAGGTGGCGCAAGTCATCCCCGAACCATAACAATCATTCTACCTCTAAAATATTATTCATTATTTTACAACACTCACACACGCTTTAATACACCCTCCCTAGTATAAACGCACACATTAATCTGGTACATGTAACATGAAATCGAAATATTTCGAAACATGAAACATCTAAATGTACCATTATTCACGGGTTGATAACAAAATGTGTTTTTCGAAATAGAATTCGACCATGATGTGGACTGGAGATTTCAACCTTTGTACAAATGTGGGTACTGGTCACGCATGCAATAATATTGTTTACAAAAATGTATGGAAGCAATTTGAAAGGGATTGATGATGTAGAAAGATGAGTAAGCATTCGGATTAGGGGCCGACGAAATTAATATTTATCCCTAACGCTTAACCCCACAAATTTAGTATCATCATTCTAAACTGGTGTCCAAAAGTACAGCCCGAATATGCCATGAGTATTGACTTATTTGTATTAGATTCCCTTTTTCATTTGCATTTGAAATTGTTACTTTACTATAAACATACTTTCCAGCTTTTCGTCAGTGAATGTGGTTTAATAACACTTTATTTATACGTTGCTTGGTCCATTGCACGCAAGGCGTCATTTAGCTTGATGCAAAGAGGCGTCTGCGACTAGTACGAAATTTGACGCACCATTTAGGAGCAATAATGTACATAAAGTGAGTACATAATGAAAAGAGCAAATGGTTTAATTACCGTCACAGAATCAATTAGCGCAAGTAATGACGCAACCAAATTGGCACCTCTTCTGTAACGGATATCAGAGTGCCCGAGTATAAAGTCAACGACACTCTTACGCTAACTACCTAACACCTGCTAAGGCTTAAAGTTCAGGTGACATAAATAATACTTTCCTAGAACTGCTAATACCTAGCCTCGAAGAGGAATGTAATACGGATTATTAAAGTAGAAATACGTGGGATATCAATTTAGCCATTAGCGGCTGGAGCCTCCCTTGATATCTATTCCCTACAAAACATGTGTTAATTTCTGATAAATATGAAAGATAATTTGGGAGCTTTCATTTTTCATTTATTTTATTGTTTGAATAATCATTTATCCTCCGTTCATGTCAGTTTGGAAGAATATTATAATACAGAAGTCCTCTTTAAAGGATTGCTATCAATATGCCTTCATATTCAAAACATAATGAGAACTAAAAAGTTGAAAGGAGCTGGAGGGTTTAGACCAAAATTATATGTAGTCCCATATACCTATAATTCTGTGCAAGTCATCTCATTTTTAGTTAAACTAGGTCGGTTTCTTTCCAGTTTAATTATTCCAAATCCTCACATTTTAAATCAATTCGTATAGTACATTATCATTTTTTCCCCACTGGCTTCCAGGCAGTTTTATTGTTCACATTGCAATCGCGTGACCGGTATCGGCTTTATCTTTAATTTAAATTAGTGTAAGGATATTGTCATGTAGTAGCCTATAGCTATCTGGCCGATTAAAAACTTCCTTCCCTCCAATTATGTTGTGCCTGCCAAAGTACATCACATTAGTCACTCCGCATTGTCAGTGGCTGAAGACTCGTGAAATCATGTTCATTTTCTTTGTTGATTAAGATAAACTTGAGTACAGGGGGTGTTTCACAAAGATTTAAAGCCGAACTTAACTCTAAGTTGGACTTATTATGGAGAGCCATTTGTAGCCTTATTTTGAAATATATTAAAAAGCAAAAATCCAAGTATTTTAGACTTTTTATAAATTCCACATCAAGCACATGAAATCTCTCATGAAAATAGAAAATATGAATGATTTGAATCAACATTCTATGCCTTTTAAAATAACTTTTACAAAATAATTTCATAGATGCTAATGGCTTTCCCTATTTTTTAAGTCCAACTTAGAGATAAGTTCAACTTAGGATCTTTGTGAAACACCCCCCTGGTCATGTATTACAATATGAGAGAATATGTCTAGAAATGATTGAGAAATGCTGAATAAACATGATTTTGTATTATGGGTATTTTAGAATCATCAAAACGAAACGATGTTTCCTTTGTAAAGCAATGTACACACAAATATGACTACATGGGACTACGTCCACTCCCTCACTCACTCATATACACATTCACGTACATAGCAGCAAAAGTTGGTCCAAAGTTTTAAATATTTCTCGTTGAATTATAAAGCAATATTTGACTTCAAATCAATTAGCAACTCTCGTACTCTTGTAAACATAAAAGTTCTACAGTTTCACTTTTTTATTGAATTAAGAACTCTAATATATATGGAATGTGAGGGTATAACAAGAGCAATGTTTTTTCGTTGTTCTTATTAGGGGGGGGGGGTTGTGAGTGTGTGAGACCTCATTCCATAGAGAGGAAAAAATGGTTATCCCCAAAATCATTTTCTCCTCCACAAGATCTAAACTTCTTGTTTAACATATTAACATGTATGCAGTGGAATAATATGTTGAAAATAGAAGAGACTAAAATAATTCAATTGGAAAGACGATTTTGAAAACTTATTCTATGTTTTTACAAGGTTAAACTTACTGGAAACATTTCCGTTTTGAGGTGCGGTATCATGAACGGGAAACATGTTTAGGGAAAAAGATCTATTAATTTTCTGAAGATGACCCTTCACCTAAATAACAACTTACTTTTCTTTAAATACACTTTCACATCTTTTTGAATTATATGGGGCCTCCTTTTTTTCGTTCTATCAAAATGTGTTATATACGCAAAATAAAGTTTGGTCAGAGTACAGGATTAGGAGGCAGATTAGGAGTTAAGGCAAAAACAGGGTTGGATATATATTATTATGTGGATGTACGCACATGTCGCCATATTAACTCTTGCCGCTAACTTGTCCCCCTTTGGGTATTTCCTGCTGCGTATTCTGGTCCAAAATTAGTCACTCTTTGCGCATTTCCTTCATTTGCATACGATCCACCCCTTTTAGGAGAGGGGCGTGGCGACTGCTGCTTCCGTGCCGTGTGCAAACATCCCCCTGACCCCTTCAGCGCACGTTTATGTGCATTCGAAGCCAGGCAGCTCACTTCAGTAAGTCATTCTGTGAATTCACTCTTACTGTTGAACATTGTGCAGGGTTATACAGCCAGATACTTGCCTGAAAGGAAAACAACAGAGAACTTTACTTAGCCATGAAGTTGTTGGCAATTTTACTCGTCCTGCCGGCGTTATGCTTTGGCCAGCGACAGCAGGGACCAGGAATGGGTCCAGGAATGGGACCAGGCATGGGTCCAGGAATGGGACCAGGCATGGGACCAGGTATGGGACCAGGAATGGGACCAGGGATGGGCCCAGGCCAGGGCCAGGGCCAGGGGCAAGGACAGGGACAAGTCGGAGGCTCAAAATGCAAGGGAGGCTGGTTCCTCATCGGGCAGCAATGCTTTAAGATGATGTCCAGAGCGCTGAAATGGAACGACGCTGAGTTGATGTGTGAGCAGAACGCACCATGCGGAACCCCTGTTCTCGGAGGCGTCATGACCATCCCCGACATCCAGACATCGAACGCCGTCATCAACCACCTCAAGAGCCTGTCATCCACGCCAATGGCCATCGATATCCCATTCTGGACCGGTCTGCACAACAAATGGAACGCACTTCTTGAGAGGTACGAAGGGTGGAAGTGGCCGGCCGGATGGAGCACCACACAACAACCTCTACGGTTCGTCAACTGGGCCCCAAGGGAACCCAACAACCAGCTTCTGGATCAGCAGCACTCGTACTGCGCAGCCATGAACAGGATGGGACAGTGGTACGTCGTAAGATGTGACGAGCCTATGTACTTCGCGTGCTCTATGCCGGTCAGCCCACCACTCGTTGGAGGAGCTAACACCAACCCCGGTATGGGAATGCTTGTGGAGAACCCCGCCCCGATCATCGACGGATACATCGAATTCGAAAGTGGTCTGCTGATGAGGGACGGCGTAGGAGGCCCGTAAGACTCTCACAAAACTTTAATACAGTGTCATGACTAGCTCGTGATCTAAAAATTCAAAATGGCGGACGTGTGAACTTTGACCCAAAGCCGTTGGAAAGAGAGAGCGAGAGAAAACCATGGCAAACCTTTTTGAAAGGATTGTCCACCAAACCAGCAATATTCGCAATTACCACGATCTTTCGCTGCAAGATATTTTAATTCATTGATATTTAATTTTAAATGAAACTGATAGTCTAAACTATTTCGTAGTCAGGGATGGGTTTTCATAAAGAATTTCAAAAAATTGCAGTGATCGTAAGTTGAAATAGTTTTGTGATGTTTATATTTTCTATGTTAAATTTGAAACAAGAGGATGTACAATATACTATTTTGCAACAAATGTAAAATTTCCATTAAACAAATTAATTTCATTGTACGCAATTGTGTGAATTTATCCTTTTTTGATTGCTACTGGTGAGCTGAGTTGTTATTCTTGGATTAATGGCTGCTTGATTGATTGATTTGATGGACAGAAATATTGAATGATTGATTGATTTGGTGGACAGAAATATTGAATGATTGATTGATTTGCAGATGGACTAATTGGTTGATTGATTGGATGATTGATACTTTGATTGATTGTTTGATCGGTTGATCGATTGGTTGGTTAGTTAATCGATTGGATGGTTGATGAAGTACTGAATCAATAAATAAATGAACGATTGATTGAAAGATTGGTTGGTTGGTTATTTTATTGATTGGATGATTCACGAAATAGAGATTCAATAAATTAATGAGCGATTTGATTGATTGATTGAAAGATTGGTTGGTTGGTTAGTTTATTGATTGGATGATTCACAGAATAGAGATTCAATAAATTAATGAGCGATTTGATTGATTGAGCGATTAAATGAATGATTGACGAATTAAAATGATCAATATTATGATTGATTGATTGAGTGAATGATCAATGGACTAAATGGTCGACAGATTGATTGATTGATTGATTGGTGGACTCATTGATTGATTGATTGATTGATTGGTGGACTCATTGATTGATTGATTGATTGGTGGACTCATTGATTGATTGAATGATTGGTGGACTCATTGAATGATTGATTGATTTATTGGTGGACTCATTGATTGATTGATTGATTTATTGGTGGACTCATTGATTGATTGAATGATTTATTGGTGGACTCATTGATTGATTGAATGATTTATTGGTGGACTCATTGATTGATTGATTGATTGATTTATTGGTGGACTCATTGATTGATTGATTGATTTATTGGTGGACTCATTGATTGATTGAATGATTGGTTGGTGATCACTTGGGATTGATCCTAAATATTAGATTTGAAGGTCGGGTGTGATTACTGGTAGTGATGAGGACAGCGATGTGAATGTTGCCGATGACGATGATGATGATAATGATGGTGATGGTGATGATGATGATAATGATGGTGATGATGTTGATGATGATGATGATGATAATGTTGGTGATGGTGATGATGATGATAATGATGTTGATGATGCTGATGATGATGATAATGATGGTGATGATGATGATAATGTTGGTGATGGTGATGATGATGATGATGACGGTGATGATGATAATGATGGTGATGATTTTGATGATGATAATGATGGTGATGATGATGATAATGTTGGTGATGGTGATGATGATGATGATGACGGTGATGGTGATAATGATGGTGATGATGTTGATGATGATGATTTTGATGGATATGATGATGATAATGTTGGTGATGGTGATGATGATGATGATTATGATAATGATGGTGATGATGATGATGATAATGTTGGTGATGGTGATGGTGATGATGATGATGATAATGATGATGAAAGTGATGATGATGAGGATAATGATGGTGATGGTGATGATGATGATGATGATGGTGATGGTGGTGATGGTGATGATGGTTATGATGATGTTGTTAAAATGATGATAGCGATGATAATGAGGATAATTATGAAAATGATGATAGCGATGATAATGACGACGGTGATGGTGATGATGACGATGGTGGTGGTGATGATGATGATGTTGAAGATAATGATGATATGGATGAAGAGGAGGAGGAGGAGGAGGATGATAAAGACAATGAAAAGAGTTGAGACGAACTGATCTTTGTTCATGAATAAATTATAGAGATGGAAAATAAATGCGAGAGATCGTTCCATCAATGTCTGTGATCGTTCAGCTCTGAACGATATCGATATTTCAGGCTCGAGTCAGGTATTATCGTTAGCATATACGATAGCTGAATTCAAGAAGTGGGTACCGTTTCCCTATCTCACTGCTACTAATTGACAAAAAAACGAATGTCAAACACTACAACAGAGGAATAGGAACGTTTTCGAAATATTTCAGATTTCTACAATACTCCTTGCAATGCGTTCTGCTGCATTTTCATTATTTTGTTGACTGAATAGCAAAAGTATTTAGCATTCCAATGACATTTCAAAAGTTAAGATACTTCGTTTACTATCATTAACAAAATTCCTATGGAAAAAAAATTGATATGTTTTACGAATCATAAAGAAGGATTTTCCTATGAGTGGAGCTTCGTGGTGTGACAATCTTTTGACACTCGTAGACCTCATCGTCCCAGGGCACTTTTGGAAGACAGAAAACGAAATAATATGCCAGAGTATTTTAAGACATCAAATAGGAAACTTTTAGGAATGATTTTGATGAAGAAAAAATAGAAGGATGAATACAAGTTGTTTGTTCAATATAGGCGTCCTTCTGGAAAAAAATTATTTCCCGAGCTTTTTCGATATTCCCGCTAAACCCCCCCCCCCCTTCTTCTTTCTCTCTCTCTCTCTCTCTCTCTCTCTCTCTCTCTCTCTCTCTTTCCGACTCTATCTCCCTCCCTCCCCCCCCCCCCTCTCTCTGTGTCTATGTACCCCAAAGACACAATATTTTGTCACTCATGGCTTCAGGCGCTGGGGGCGCTTTGGGGGCTTGGGGATTGTTGTCATAATGTTAATGCCCAAGCCTCTTCTATGGAACCGCCACTACATGACTTTGTAATTATTGTTATTTTGAACAAACCAGACTACTGTCACCGTGGTAATGAAAGGAAAAAGAAGGCCACTGCCAAAAGTCAACGGACAATCGGGAAGGGGCTAAAATTCCAAACTTAACCAGAAAAGGCAAACTCACCATGCTCCTGGCTATTGCCTGTGCGGTGACTTAATGATTTTGCATTCTACCATCGGGTTAGAAAATCTCGTGCAAATTACCAATTATGGTTTCAAAATCTCATATTCTCTCTTATCGCCTGAGCCACCCTAAAAATGAACTTAGTGACGTGCGGTTCGTTCACGTGCTGGTGAATGTTTTCCTCGGGGGGTTTATACAGGATTGCCTCGATCAAAGACCGAGAAGGCACGGGGCCGTTCTGCGTCACAGAACCGTTTCGTGCGCCTACATGAGTCTGCCTTTTGAAGTAAAGATATTTGTTTTAAAGAAAAGTATCCAAGTAGGTTCGATGTTACGTTAACAATATTTGATATATTTTCGTTTTAATCTGAGAGATGGATCTTTACGATATGGAAATCTTTCATTTTGTCAGCACATGATCGTGTTTCCTCTTTCCTAAAAGTAACACCAAAAAGTGTTACATTTTCTTCCCAATTTCAGGCTCAGTCCGACTCTGAGCAAGGGCGTCACAAGACCATTTTTAGGAAAATAAAGATCTTCTAATTCTTTAATTTGCCGTGAAAACGCATCGTCCATGTTTCAAATATTACGGCAGGAGTTTAAATTACCGAAATAGAAAAATCTCCTTCCAAGACTTTCTTTTCCTCTGCTGAGAGAGAATTCGCAAATGGGGAGAGGTCACCACCCCTCTCCACTCCCCGGGCTTGGCGACGCCCCTAATGACAATGCCACACATAAATCCCTGGATTGTGGCAATTGTTACAACAAAAGTTTAGAGGATTCAGCGATGACTCAGGAGGACAATGAGAAAAGAAATAGCTGTTGTTGTTTTATTCGCCATTTAGTAAAAGTAGGTTGCATTATTAGAAAGAAAATTAAACAAAACTTTAGTGTTGACATCATTCGTCCTCTTATCCTATCAATCATTTCCCTCTGTTTTGGCACAGTGAAGACACCATACCGTGCATCACGGCGATGAGTAATGACAATGACTAGGTTTAGATTGAAAGACAATGGATTCGCAAGGGGGAGTTGAGGTCTCATTAGTGACATAATCTTTCAGCACTTTTCAGCGAAATATCTCTTTATCGCATGCAATGACACAGAGGAGCTGGGAGTGCTTGCGACTTAAAAAAACAACGCTTTGTAAGAAATAAGTAAATATATTTTGGTTAATTGGATATGACTCAAGTAGTTAAAAAATGTTGAACCTAATATTACAAATCATCCAGGAAGGAAAAAAGCACATAAAGATGCAACGTAAAGGAAAAAATTATCTACATCATAAGACAACGATTCATAAAAGTTTTGTATTTGTTTTCATAAAATAAATCGTCGTATGGGTCCAAAACGGGGAAGGGGCTACAAAACAAAAATATGTATCATTTTCACCAATTGGGAGGGGAAAGTAGAAGGTAGAGTATTAATCTGTCTTCAATTTTCCCTTCTTACCCCCCCCCCCCATGTTCCCCCTTTTTCTCTCTGTATCTCCCTCTCTTTCTCTCTCTCTGTCTGTATGTCTGTCTGTCTGTCTCTCTCTCTGCCTCTGTCTCTCTATCTCTCTCTACCTCTCTTTCTCTCTCTGAAAAAAATTTTCCCTGTAACTCTAAAGCTGTTTGATTTTACAGTATTTATTTAAACGTGATAAAACTCACGATCAATACTTCCTTTGGAATATCCGAATTATAGATCTGTAACAAAGATTTTAAAGGTTGTAAATGTTATCTAAACACGAATTGGTGAACATGAATTTCTAGCGAAGATAAGCCCCGAAATCCCGACAAGCCTTTCAACGGAAAACCCAACCTTCAGACACGGGGCCTCGCCCGGGTAGAGTATTTGAAGCAAAAGAGCACCTGACGAAACCTGCACTTATTTTTTAAAACAGTTTTTTTTTACTACTCTGGCGATCATTTCGAGTGTGTTATTATCAATATCATGATAATTGAATGGTAGCTATACCCTTTTTTCTATTGCGCAAATCACCAGAATTAAATTTTTTTTATCTATCTCGCTGATTCTCGTTTTCTTCATTATGTAGATAGACATGACTTGCTATTCTGTATATGTTTTACAAAAAGACTTTTGAAATAGAAAATGCTTCACATATGATATTTTCTTTTGCAGTTTCATTTCAATTGATATCATTTCTTTTATCATTAGTATTATTGTAACTATTATCATTATTATTATTGTTACTATTACCATTATTAATATGTTATTATTTTTATTTTCATCATTAGCTTTATTACTGTTATAAAATATATTATTGCTTGTTTCAAAATAGTACTATTATTATTATTATTACGATTTGTTATTATTTAAGTAATATTGTCTTCTTCATAATAAGCATTCTTATAATCACCGTGATACTGTTACTTTGTAAATAAATGGTTAATCAGGTCAATGCAAAGAGGGGTAAATTAAAATTATTCGAACCCTTTCTTTTGGGGGTCACAAAATTGTCATCGTTAAGACCTTCAACTTCCTCTACGTGATGTATCCCAAACGATCCTCTTCCTCCCCCGGTAGCTGCCCTCAACATCCGCCCCCGTCTCTGTCACTAGAGATAATTAAACTCCCGTGCCCCTCCCCCAAATCAAGCCAAACAACTGCAGTCATTTATTTTCCCCCGGCATTTTGTAAGTTTTCGACCAACCTGTCAAATTTCCTGAAGGACGTCAAAGAAATAAGAGGTTAGGGTCAAAATTATTTCAGAGGAATCTTCTGAGGGATTTCTGCGGATGTTTTCTAAGCTTTAATCATGCTATGGCAACAATTCTTCTTTTTTTAAATTAATTTTCACTGTACCTCTTTCTTTCCCAGACTAATAATAATAATGGTATTAATTTGGCTTATTCATCAATCAAAAGAACGGAGGTCTTAATTGTTGGTAGAAAGTCAATTCACATTTGTTTCGATTGTTTTAGCTAAAGTTCAAAACAGTCTAATCCACACATGGATTGTTAATTGATAGTCCTCACAAAAATACATTGCAAGAAAGAAAAAAATTATTCGTGCCCATGCTATAATGCAAATTGGAGACAGACATTGCATTTGTTTACTTGACTCTATCTGTCGTTTCTCGTTGCACACACAATGCGTCATTTCGATTGCGCCTTTGCTTGCGCTAATCAATATTATGAATGCAATGGCTGCCTACGTCATTAACTCAACAGAACATGCGAACTATTAGTTTTACATTAAAATTGCGAACGATATCCTGCCACTTTCACATCTCGCGTAAAAAACGACACCATTAGAGACTTTTAGATTTGCGTGGACTGATACGTGTGACTTCCATTCAAGGCAGTGCATTAAAAGGACGTCGATCGTAGCAATCCCCATTGTCTTCATGCGAATCTAAAAGTCCCTATTCGCTGACGTATGTGTACGTCAGGCAAATAACGCCTCGTGTGCAATTGAATTAACGGACTATCCGTTTCTTATACACGAAGGTGTATGCAGGAACGATAGCTTTACGAGTGGCTTTAATTTGTGATAATGAAAAGTATCCCAGATGGCTTCAAAGCCTGTCAATTAAAGAAAAGCACTTTTAATTATACTGTCAATCTGGTATAACAGAGATAACGTGGATATTATGTTCTATTGTCTACTTTATTGACGGATAATAATAATGATAGCTAGTTTTTATATAGCGCTTTTCAGGACCGAAGGCCCTCTCAAAGCGCTTTACAGAAATATATATATTATTACCCCTGTCATCGGATTCAGGCTTACCCGCACACGATATATGCACATTTTCCACTCCCTGGGGAGCATTCCAGCCAGGCGTCATTTTTACAAGCGCACACTTGCTAATCTAAGCACATTAAGCTTTCGCATCCTACCGGGTACCCATTTAACACCTGGGTGGAGAGTGGCAAATGTAGATCAATGTCTTGCCAAAGGACATTAGTGCCGCGGTGGGACTTGAACCGCGGACCTTGTGATCCACATTCCGGTGACATATCCACTCGTCCACGACACCTCTCTCAATGACAAGCAGGACCGTATTCAAAAGAAAAGGAAACTTTAAAAGTTACGGGGGTTCAAGCATCCCTCCTTAAAAATGAATTTTGATATTAAAAAAAAAACTTATTAAAAGAAAGAAGTAAGATTAATACAAATGACAAATTACAATAAAGAAATAGATAGATAGATAAATAAATAAATACATGTCATGACTTTCAAAAATAGAAGATAAATAAATGAATACATTAATTGCCCCGCCCCGCTTTGCCCCGCTTCGCCCCCTACCTTTTCAATTTTTTTAAAAGCAAACAAATAATACAATTGCTTCGCTAAGTGGCAGCGGAAAAGCACTTCATGGATTAAATTGCTTTTGGCAACATACATCACAGGCTATTCTTAGATTAAGTTGGCTCGCCTCTTTGGCACAATTTAGTTTGGTATATTTATCCTTTTTTGGCATTCTTCCGTGGCGAGAGAGAAAACAGACTATATATGGAGCATCTCCGCATCCCTTCTAATGCAGACATCCGCCTATGAAAGTCATCCTACCACACTGTTTTTATGTGTGGGATTAAAGCGTTTAAATGAGTTGATATGGAATTAAAGACTGTCGACAAAACATTTAAGAACTTGGTCATTTGTTTAATTGATAGACCCATGGTGTGGGGAAAAGGCTTTTCATACTTTTTTAAGGTTTGAAAATACTCTCTTATCTGAAATTTGAAATATTTTAACAAAATTCGAAGTAATACATCTAACTTTGATGCAAGTTAATAGTCTTGTTTTATTTCCGAGATTTAAACCTCTTGCATATTATTTTACTGACATCATTTAAAAGTACACAAATAAATTTATATATAAATATAGTGACATGATGTTTATCAAACCAGATTTATTAATATTACTCATTGTCTCAAATCTCCATTTTTTCTATGAAAAGGCCCCCAAAAGGGAAGTAAAACACAGATCGCTTATATTCTATTTTAAACTACTAAGTATCTTTAATAGGTCAACTCTCCCAGACATCTTTTAACTAAGGCACGCGTTCATCTTACATATATGGGACTAAGGTAAAGGGCAGCGATCAGTTTAGACATGCATCCATTTTGAGTAGGTGGGACAATGTAAACCATAAAGGTCAGTGCGCATGTCATATCCTTCCTCTCCTGATTGACGCTCTCTGACCTCGCCCTTATCCTGCTGTGACGTCTTCCAGTTCCCAATTTAGAGGTGTTTATTCTATGGTGTTTGGGGAAGCAACTTTTTCGGCAATACTCTACTTTAATATGCATCAGTTTTGATAGAATTTATTCATATTGTTTGCGTGTTACGTTTGTTTTAAGTAATGTCGACGATTTGTATCTTTAGCCATTACGAATGAAACCTATCAAACTTTCCATGGAAATATTTTGCGTAAAAATTTGTCAAATTGTTCACCCATATCCTGCTGTGAGGGGTTGCTGTTGCCAATTTAATACCAAAAGAGGATTTAGAGATTTCCATTTTTAGGAGTTGGCTATAGGGGTCTTTAAGAAAAGAACAGTCTAACCAGTTAACTTAAGGATGCATCATTTTGGCATTTGGGCAATTAATATTGTAATCATGTTTGTTCTTTTGTTTGATCACATTGTACTAGTAACTTGTTTTAATGTCTTTTTCACACATTTCAAGAGTTGACGCACAAGGCTATTGTGTTTTCCTGAGGTTTATTTTTTTTAAATTCTGTTTACGATCCTGTTCTGGAGTGATCACAATGCTTAGATGAAGTAGACAATAATATAGAAATCAGGAGAGAGAGAGAGAGAGAGAGAGAGAGAGAGAGAGAGAGAAGAATAAAGAGAAGTAGAGATCTTTTCAAAAGAAAAGGGAAAATACGTTATATTTGGAAATGTCATACAATCATGACGTGACACATAAGTACCTGAAACTTGATCATCACACATCGACCCCCCCCCCCACACACACACACACCCTCTCATATTCTGGGATAAAAATGGATAACACTTCTTACCCGCAAAATACACCTAGTCATACCCCTTCTAAATCCATACGACATCATAACTCAGGAAGCTTACATACTTTGTCGGGAAATATCTCTCAACATACGTTCCTCACAAACTGCTGTGTTTGACTCACACCATACCTCGATCAATTTTTTTTCTTTCAAAAAATAAATTTGAAAAAGTGACAGAATTAAAGACATAGTACACAGCTATCAACAGTTTAATAAAAATGATTTAATTCATATAAAATTCCTAAAATGAATGTCAGAACGACAAAATGTACAGTCTATCCATATAAACTCTAGTATGGCAAGATTACAAAATCATGTTCAAATAATGAAAATTATCGATGGCACATGAAGAAAAAAAGACATAAAATTTAAGGTACAAACAAGACAAAATTAAGAGATTAAAGAAATGAAAATAATAATATTCACTTCACTTTTTCGGGGAGGGAGTTGGGTTAACAAATATACATCTAAATACTAGGAGCATGATTTGTACATCGGGGTTGGGAATTATAAAAAATTAAAGAAAATGATAACATTCAATTCACTTTTTCGGGGAGGGAATTGGGTTAACAAATATACATCTAAATATTGGAAGCATGGTCTGTACATCGGTGTTGGGAATTATAAACGTAAATCGAAGGATATTTTCTAAAATGTTTATTGCTTTGGCCGGTATTTCTATGACAGTACAGTAAGTCTGACATTTCGAAAGCTGCAGTGGAGGATCACAATTTAAAACGTCCATGGGTAACTATAGCAGATGGTATGCGGAGATGACGCCGTTACGGGTGAGATGACCGCGTCTTTTGCGTAGGTTGACCGCGGTAAAAATCATGGCGTTTCTTGGTTCGCGGTTCCTTGGTTGACGTAAAAGGCAGGAGGGGGTGCGCTGCCGCCCATTTCGCAGATGAATTGCCTCCTCATGTTGCAGTTCCTGGTGGCCCATCTGTTCTGGAAGGATACGGTGCACATGTTGGGTCCTCGCATGGGGTTTCCCGGCTGTAGACAAGATAAAAAGGGGTAAAAGAGAGAGGGGGTAAATAACGGGTTATGAACGGTTACATCGGTTGTGCGATACTACCTGCTGCGACAATCGCATCACTTCAGTTTCATTTTACGAATCGACTTCCTAACTTTAATCCTGGACCCAACACAACACCTACCCCTACCCCTTCCCCTACCCCTAACCTAAATCCCAATTGCAACACTAACCCTAACCCTATTCCGTTGAGAAGTCAGGTAAATGATATGATTGGGTGATACCCAGTCAGACCGAGGAGATGAACACCAGCCCGACAATCGACCGAACCAAAATCGCAATACACCGAATGTGAACAAATGTTGTCAATTATTGGTCGATCTTGATTCTATTTTGCCGGTGTGAATATTTGCACAGAAATGTAATTAAAGTTTCGCCAGGAGGGATTAGACCTCTTTGCCTGGTCACTGACTGGTGGTTATCTCATCAAATCAGCTCTCAATTAACATACGAAAAGGGGATCATGGGGGGGGGGGGGGACCAATGGTCACCGCTTAGGCGGTGTTACTATATAGAAGGTGCAAGTAGATACAAGTAGTGTAGTCCCGCTTTAAAAGCAAAGAGGCCTGGGTAGGCCTGGGTAAGGCCCCTCTATGAATGATAAATTAAGGTTTGTAGAATGGGAGTGTCGATGTCGCTACTCGCTAAATACCGGAAAGGGGTTTAAATAGTCCAATATGGTGATAGATTTAAAAAGGGCCACGAAAATCAAGTTCATGTAATGTTACTTTCGTCCATTGTCTTGACAGACGTCAGACCTAAATAAAACAAAACGCAATAAGATTTCCTCGACCAGACTTGGTAATGTCATGACCCGTTCTGTCTCCTGCGTCATTACATACATTCTCTTAAGAATATCAAATTTTAAATCGTTAACCCACATTTAACGTCTCAGAGTACTCCCAAGTTTCCTGTTTTGGACACCCCCCCCCCCCTTCCCCTCTTCCCACCCCTAAATTAAAACAGTTCTAGCACCTTTTTCTTCCGGCTGCACGATGGCCAAGACTTTGAAGAAAAAAAATCAACTTTATAAGAGCAGTTTCAATACCTTAGTGTGATGAATAGATAAATCATATTCGGGTTACGTAATATTGCATTTTCGTACACTTGAAATACTGACGAACAAGGGGTAATGAAATTTTAGATTGCTTGTTTTCTTTTGTTATGTTTTTCTTAAAGTTCTAGTCGATCATGATATTGATGTGGTGCTCCCTTACGTAGGCCTATAAAGCCTGCTGGACAGCGAAGCGATAAGCTCCGTATGAACTGCAAATTATCCCCTCTTTTGCAAAAGTAGAGTGACCAAGCAATATCTTAAATGAAAAGCGGTTGCAGGGTTATTTCCATCTACTTTCCAAAGTAATCCTGTAATCTAGGAAGTCTGGGATGCAGGAAAGACAACAAACAAGCATTTACATGTAGCACAAGTTACCACAGGGGCACAGCGGAGGGGGCATCGGATGTTGATGTTGTTGTTGTTAGGGTTTGCTTGTTTGTTGTGTATTTTTGTTTTTGTTTTGTTTTCATTGTGTTACTAAGAAGGAAAGAAAGGGGGAAACATATATTAAGTTACGAACTTAGACAAAAATACAAACCATCCTTTGTGAATCTAATTTTATTTTGTTGGATAGAGACAAGCGTTTTCATATTCATATGGGCAAGTACCCCCACCCCCTTGCCCACTACTCCGTTATCTATTCTCAAATATGTATCGGCATAATAAAGACCGTACCCCCTAACACCCCCCCCCCCCCCGACATCAGTGAGGTAGCGAGGGTCCATCTATTGGTGAATACAAATTGATAAGAAAAATTATCAGGGAGGCGTCCTTTCATGCTCTCTTTAATACCTTTTCTATTTATTTATTTTGTTCTCTCTCTCTCGCTTACTCCCTCCCGAGTCCATTTCATACTGGACCACCCCCCCCCCCCCCGAAACCGGTAGCTGCGCTATAGCCCCACAGGATTGACGTTATTCCGCTGGATATTAATACTTCACAATCTTGTAAAGGGGGTCCATCCTTACAAGGTTTAAACTGCAAATCTGTCTTTAATAGGGTAAACCGAGATCGCCATGGTGACAAACAAACCCCATCCTGTTCTGATCTCCTTCATCACGTTCTCCTAGCCCGGGAGAGCCCGGGAGATCACGAGATAGAAAGGGATCTGACCTTTCTAAAAGGATGACTGTCTAGTCCCTGGTGATTAAGTTACTTATTGCCAATAACTTGTATGAAGTTTAAGAGATAAGATTCAACATTTTCTTATTATTCTCTTGAACTTGTATGGCAAGTTTGTACAGAGGTTCTTTGGTTTCAGGGCCAACGATTGTTAAGCAATCTTATAAAGATATTGCTTATTAAACCATGACGGACAATGTTTGAGAATGGGGAGTTTGATGGATAAAATGTACCAAGCAAATAAGAACGAAATAGTGAGGACAACATGTTACGGATAAAAAGAAGGGACAAACTATCCTTGGAAGGAAATACATAACAGACATATCGACAGGGACTCACAAATTTGGAAAGTTTTGGGTGAGAACACTAAGCGAAACGAAAATGATAACCAAAAGGAAAACTCTTGGTTGAGCGTTACAAAATCGCAAAATTATGGAGTTCAATATGGAATAGAATGAAGGATATCTATTAATAACAAGCTTATAACAACCACGTATACTGCTAAGTGATACCCACCACACCCAAAAGTATTCTTCCGAGGAGGAAAAATGGGTACAAATTTGTGACAAGGAAATGAGGGAGCGGCATGTAAACTGTCTCCGGATATACATGTACGTGACACGCACAAACCCACATACTGCAACCCGCACACCTTATCCTATAAGTGATGGTTCCATATTTCATAACTACATCGATGTAACTTAATCTTTAAATCTTAGTTTTCAGTTCTCTTTTTTCCCCCCTCTTCCGAGTCAGTCAAGTATCTATCTTGCAATTAGCACATGGGAACCATAAATGTCATTCAATGTTCCTGACAAGCCGTTCGATTGTGTTTTGCCATCGGTAATTAATAGACTCATAAAGGGATTTAACCTATTAACTCACCGATGACATGGCATTATATCGTTCCAATAAGACAGTTCCATCTACGCAACAATGCAGATTAGCTTGTTTAAATCATGTGCTACCGCTCGCCCTCCCTCAACTTATAGTCACTTCCGCCATTTTGAGAAATAGAATTTACCATTTCCCTTCAGTGGATGTTGACGAAATGTCCCCGGGGATGTAAAAAGAAGGACATAATGTTTCAAAAATTGAGATGCGTTGGTTTGGATGGGATGCTTTATTTTTTCAGATGCTGCCTAAAATGCACGATTGGTGACTATGAAATATCCCTTAACTGTGCCCACATAGTTGGAATATTCCGCAGGGAGTGGAGATGGTACAGCTAGTACATCCCTGCATGGGATGCTAAAAATCAAGACTGAAGCAATAGAATTGTCCCCAGAGAATGTGTCGTAGAATATAATCCTCATTTTAACCAATAATTTTCAACATCATCGTCATCATCACCATCATCATTGTCATAATCTTCAGATTACCTAACGAGTACTTACATGCCATGGGTTGGTGAGAGCTGGGTTGAGTGGTTCGCCACTGGCCCAGCGGAGGGGGCCGTTGTAGGTCCTCAGTCCAAGCCACGTCTCGTTGCGCGCCATCTGGTTGAAGTTAAGGATGTCGGTCACCTGTTGCTTCTCGAAGTCGGTCGTGATGGACACCAGGTGGCCACCGAATCCTGTCTCGCAGGAGCTCTGCTGACTGCAGAGCATTGCAGCCTGCTCGTAGGTGGCGGCCATCTGAGAGACCTTGTAGCAGGAACGGCCGGACTGGGACCAACCGAACGGGCAAGCGGTGACCGCTAGGGCCAGAGCGGCGAAACACATTAATCGAAACATGATCAAAAGGCGAACTTCTCCCAGTTGGTGATGAGAGGCCACAATTCAAATTGGATGTTTGGGAATCCTTCCTTGAAGCTGTTCAGAGAAGACAAATGTGAACGGATGAGGATGTTCTGCTATGCGAAGGTATGGATCGGCACAGGTGTAGCGTTAGGGTGTTGAAGCGATTCAAAATGGGTCGGGAGTTAAGTTAAGGGTGGTACTGCGCGAGTTAGATGGGGATGTTAAGTACGAGGCCGGGCTTGTCATCAAAGGGGCACAAGGAAATTGAGGGCGATTCGAGAGGTTCATGCTGACGTGCATTATGGAAATTGTTCCCCCCCGCAACCAAAGAAAAAACATCGAAAGAGAGACAGGGGAAGAGAGCGGGAGAGGACGAGAGAAGAGAGAAGGGATAAAGGATGGATAAAGGTGTTCACTTTCTACGCATGCGCAAAAGGTAATGAATCATCATCGAGGTTGTACACAAATCCGCTGTACGGAACTCGCCAAGTAATGACGATCTTCCGTGAGCTCGCCTCAACTACGTAAATAACACTGCACAGGACTGTGTGATGAAATTAATCAAATTATGGTCAAAGGTTTGGGGAAATTTTAAAAAGTTTCCCCTATCCTCTGCGTCGAAAACATCTGGAAACTACGTAATACTCTTTCGCAAGAACACGTTACTGTCGGCGTATATTTCTCTTAAATGAAGACATTTCTGTAGATTAATTATATTATATTGATGGATGATTATTTTGATCTTTAAACAAAAATCCATGGCTCATCTTTTCGCCCTAATTGCCTCATTTCACTAATCATTATGTCTCTTTTTTCCCTCTCTCTCTATGTCTCACTCTCTCTCTCTCTCTCTCTCTCTCTCTCTCTCTCTCTTTTCTCTCTCTCTTCTTCTCTCTCTCTCTTATTATATTTCTCATTATATTTATCAGTCTTTCTATATCTCCCTCTATGTTTGTCTTACCCTCATTTTTATCTTCTCTCACTGTCTCTCTCTCTCTCTTTCTCTTTTTTTAATATATCTACTCACCTTTTGATCTATCCATGTACATAATATATATATCCTGTTTTTCCTCCTTCAATTTTGTATTCACTTTCTCTATCTCTCTCTCTCTCTATCTTTCTTTCTCTCTCTCACCCCATCATCCTTTTACCCCTCTTTGTATCTACATATCCCCCCCCCCCCTTTATTCTGGTTTTCTCTTCCTTTCTATATGGCTTTTTGTTCTGTGTCTATGCTTCTCCCAATTAAAGTCCTTTTCGCTTGCCCACTATAAACTATTAAAAAAATCTTTTTAACAATTACGTTGTCTGATACTAAGCCAATCAGATTTATTTAGAAAACCACATAAAACAAACCACATGACATGCCAGTTTATTTGTTATATGGTTCCATATTCCAATTTTAAACCGTACTTAGGAAGGGTGTTCATTTCAGGGACACGTGTTGCTGTTTTTTGTGTTTTTTTAAAGTCTTTATTAAGGCAATTCTGGTACATGATAATCAAATGTTCGTATGGACAACAAATATATAGTTCAATATAATGTTCAAGTTATTTCACTACCAACATTTTAAAACAACATATCTGCCATTTCTTTTTATTGCAATCGAGAAGATTTTTCCTGAAAGCAATTATACGCTCCATATTTCTAAATGTTTAAGAGCTCGTAGAAGCAAACAAAATAATGGAATAATATTTTGCAGTTAACAGGTAAATATTAAATATTGGACACAATAGAAATGGTGCGTAATGAGAGTAATAAGAAAAATATTCATGTGTGAAACAAACATTACCATGAAAATATATCATTTAAAAGAGATCTTGCTTTTTCACACAAAGTAGACACAAAATAAATACCTACATCTATTTTACATAGAAAAACGTTTATTTATGAGTAATTTGATTATTTATTGATGATTTATATATAAATGTAATTTTTTCCCCTCAGGTTTTTTTTTCATGATTCTGCAAATGACATAACAATATGATCGAAAAAAATCGACCTATGGCCATTACATTAGCTTTATGCGTCATCTATTCATATGTTCGAACATGGCAATGGCATATAACCTAATACAAACATGAAATTACAAAATACATGCCTTTAAAAAGTTAAATGCCTTTAAAAGGTTGATTTCTTGAAAGTCTAAGCGATCATGCTTATGATTGATAATTTTGAAACGATAAAGGTTCCAATTCCGAATTATTATTATTTTCTTTTTAATTAGGAGCCTTGACATTCGTCATGTAGCATTTTATTTCAGTTACTGCATGGTATTCTGGTTAGGCGAATATCATAATTATCATAATTACATATCCATATGTAATTCTGTACTCAGTATGACAAGCAGACGTGGCTTTACATAAGTAAACATCTTAAAAGGGTTTATAATGGAATAAAATAGTCATACATTTATCGTGAATATTTGAACAAGATTTCGCCTTTTTTCTTAGAGTCGAGAGACACGATGTAATCTGTCAAAGGTTACACTAAAGAACGCGCGGAACAAATATCAAAACACCAGACCAACTTTAATAATACAAATACTAAAGAGATATGTGTTCATGTGTTTTGAATAATCTTGCATAATCACAGAGAGAGTGTTCAAAGTGCAAAGTTCAAAGTTTATTCAACACTCTTCATAAAAACATTCATAACATACAAATACAGAATAGAACTATTTAAAAAAAGAACAAGATAGTGATAAAATATTACAATGGCAATTTATGAGAGCAATTGGGATAGGCAGAAAAGAGGGATTCCTTATATAAAAGCCTATATTCCTAAACACACACATACAGCGAAAAGGAGAAAAAAAAAAAACTATCATGTACAATCCTAGTTTTAAAAAACACTAACAAGAGAGTGTAACAAATTTACAAAAGTGTCAAAGGTGCCCATGCTATTCTACTGCGGACGGGGACGGCCAAAGAATTTAAAGATTTTGCGAATATTTCTAAGAACTGGTCGAAAAAGTATCTGAAAATCAAAACAGTCCTTGCCCCCTATACCCCACCCCTATAAAAACCTGACTGGTTAACATCTTTAAAGCATTCGCTGATAGCGTCTTTCCTGCCAATGAACCTCAATCCGATACTTTCGTTATTCTGACGGGGGTCACATTTCCGAAGATTCGTTTAATATTCCGAATTGTGCACATTTCCGAAGATTCGTTATTCCGAAGGGGTCACATTTTCGAAGATTGGTTATTCCAAAGGGGTTCACAAAGTGGCGAATCCAGGGGGCCCGGGGGCGCCCCTCCCCCCGTGGCAAAAAAAAAGGGAAAAAAAGAAGGGGAAAAAAGGGGGAAGGTAAAAAAAAGAAGGAAAAAAAAAAGAGGGGAAAAAAGGGGAAGGATATCAAAGGTATCAAAATATGCTAATCTGACCGTAATTAAATGCCTAAAACCTCTTAAGTTCCGGTGGCTCTGCCCCCTGGACCCCACCTAGGGCCCTAAGGCGGACGGACGGATGCTAATCTGACGGTAATTTAATGATTAAATCCCCTGAGCTTCTGGGGTCTCGGCCCCCTGGACCTCACGCCAATTGGTGTCCTGCCAGTGTCACAAATAAGGTATCAAAATATGTTCATCTGACCGTAATTAAATGCCTGAAACCCCTAAGTTTCCGGTGTTCTACCCTCTCGGCCCCACTGGGGGCCCTAATGCGGGCCCTTGCATGCTTGTCTGACCGTTATAAAATTCCTAAAACCCCTGAACATCTGGGGCTCCGCCCTCTGGAGCCAACACTAATTTGTGTCCTGCCAGTTTCACAAATAAGGTATAAAAATATGCTCATCTGACCGTTATTTATTGCCCAGAACCCCTGAGCTTCCGGGGGCTACGCCCACTTGACCCCCCCCCCCACCAATTCGTGACCTTCCAGTGTCACAAATAAGGTAAAAAATATGCTCATCTAACGATAATCTAATGTATAAAATCCCTGAGCTTCCGGGGGCTCCGCCCCCTGGACCCAACACCAAATTGTGTTCTGCCAGTTTCACAAATAAGGTTTAATAAATATGCTCATCTGAAGTTATTTATTGCCCGAAACCCCTGAGCTTCCGGGGGCTCTGCCCCCTGGACCCCGCACCAATTCGTAACCTGCCAGTGTCACAAAATAATAAGGTATAAAATATGCTCATCTAACGATAATTTAATGTATAATATCCCTAAGCTTCTTGGGGTTCCGCCCCCTGGACGCAACACCAAATTGTGTCCTGCCAGTGTCACAAATAAGGTATACAAATATGCTCATCTGACCGTTATTTATTGCCCTAAACCCCTGAGCTTCCGGGGGCTCCGCCCCCTGGACCCCACACCAATTCGTGACCTGCCAGTGTCACAAATAAGGTATACAAATATGCTCATCTGACCGTTATTTAATGTATAATTTCCCTGAGCTTCTTGGGGCTCCGCCCCCAGGACGCAACACCAAATTGTGTCCTGCCAGTGTCACAAATAAGGTATACAAATATGCTCATCTGACCGTTATTTATTGCCCAAAACCCCTGAGCTTCCAGGGGCTCTGCCCCCTGGACCCCACACCAATTCGTGACCTGCCAGTGTCACAAATAAGGTATAAAATTTGCTCATCTGACGATAATTTAATGTTTAATTTCCCTGAGCTTCTTGGGGCTCCGCCCCCTGGACGCAACACCAACTTGTGTCCTGCCAGTGTCACAAATAATGTATACAAATATGCTCATCTGACCGTTATTTATTGCCCAAAACCCCTGAGCTTCCAGGGGCTCTGCCTCCTGGACCCCACACCGATTCGTGACCTGCCAGTGTCACAAATAAGATATAAAATATGCACATTTGATGATAATTTAATGTATAAAACCCCTGAGCTTCTGGGGGCTCCGCCTCCTCGACCCAACACCAATTTGTGTCCTGCCAGTGTTACAAATAAGATATAAAATTATGCTCATCCGACGATAATTTGATGTATAAAACCCCTGAGCTTCTGAAGGCTCCGCCCTGGGAAAAAACGTGTAAAAACACATTAATTTTACCCTTTTTGGGGGAGATGCCCCCCCCCCCCCCAAGGCGCTCAAGGGGGGGGGGGTTCAATTTTAGTGCTCACTACCCCCTCCCCCTCCCCATACACACACACACACACACACTGAAATAGTGGCCGGCACGATTTTCAAATGTCAGCATACTAAATTTCAAATTGATTTCAAATTTGGGCTCCCACCCCTGAGAAATCCTGGATCCGCACAATTCCGAAAATTCGTAATTCCAAAATTGAAATAGGGTTCGCAATTATAAATAGGAAATAGGGTTCATGATTTTAAAGATGAAATAATTTTAAAAAGGAAATAGGGATCATGATTTTGAGTATGAAATAATGTTAATAATAATTTCACAAAAATGAAATATATGGTTCATAATTGTAAAGATTAGATAGCGGTTTATAGTTCCCAAAAAGAAAATTGAACCCTTTGTCGACGACCCCCCCCCCCCCTCCGAAAAAAGTACTCTGGTCATACCATATTTCTTTTGGAAAAGGTCGGCAGGCAATGAAAACCAGTCATCAATTAATTTTTGGCCAGAGGAACCATTTGAAATTTGTATCCAATCCTATTTTCTTTTTTTAAATCGACAAAATTTAAAGTGTTTTGGAAAGATGTCAATAAAAGTAGGACGTATCCTTGGACAA